>NC_137193.1:39143665-39164178 GCF_960531495.2 Zeus faber
CGTCCATTCTACCTCACCTGGGAATTCAGCATGGTCATCACCACCACCACACCCGATGCAGCTGTGGTGGTCACTGGGGACTTCAACAAGGCGATCCCTAAAAAAGTCTTACCTCCATCAACACATGATGTGTGCCTGAACTTTGGACCACTGCTACACACCTTACAAGAATGGATACAAGACTATCTTACTCCCTGCTTTCGGGAAATCAGACCACGCTGCGAGTTTACAGAAGTAGCTGTGAGCTTCATAGCTATGTTAGCAGATAGCATCGTTCCCCTGGTGAAAGTTTGGATATTTCCAAACCAGAAACGGTGGGGGGATAAATCCATCCGTGGCGCTCTGAATGTTCCCACAGCCGCTTACAACAAAGGTCTTGTATCCGGAAACATGGACAATTACAAAATGGTGTTGTACAACATGCGGAGGGTGGTGAAGGACACCAAACGGACGTACAGGGACTCAGTGGAGCTACAGATGGGGCAACGGGACACCAGACGCTTGTGGCAGGGGCTGCAGACTACTACGAACTACAAGAGCAGCTCCTCCCCAGCCACGAGTGTGGACGCCTCCCTAGCCAATGAAATGAACTCCTTTTATGTGCGGTTTGAGTCTGGCCGCTAGCTCGCCAGCTAATTGGAGCTACACCGCTGGGGATGAGTGCGCACTCTCAGTGTCCGAGCGTCAAGAGGGCTCTGATGTGTGTGAACACCAAGAAAGCTGCGGGCTCAGATGGCATATCTGGATGAGTACTGAAGACCTGTGCTAACCAACTAGCCCCGGTGCTCACTACGATATTCAACGCTTCCCTGGCTGAATCGGTGGTCCCCCTGCTTCAAGAAGTCCACCGTCGTTCCGGTCCTGAAGATCGCCTCTCCTGCCTGCCTGAATGACTACCGTCCAGTGGCCCTCACCTGAAGTGATGCACGTCATGAACACGTCATGAAGTGTTTAGAGAGGCTGACTAAGGATTTAATCTGCGCCTCCCTCCCCTGCACCTTGGACCTGTTGCAGTTCGCGTACCAGCAGAACAGATCCACGGATAACGCGGTCTCCCAGGTACTGCACACCACGCTCACGCACCTTGTTGGCCGGAAGGGGGCCTATGTGAGACTGCTGTTCATCGATTATAGCTCAGCTTTCAATACAATAGTCCCGAACAGACTAGCTGTCAAGCTGCAGGAGCTAGGACTGAACACTCCGCTGTGTGCCTGGATCCTGGACTTCCTCACAGCCCGTCCCCAGGTGGTTAAGGTGGGGAGGCACATGTCCAGCTCCCTCACTCTGAACAAAGGATCCCCCCAGGGCTGCATACTCAGCCCCCTACTGTACTCCCTGTACACACATGACTGTGTGGCCAGGTCCAGCTCCAACACCATCATAAAGTTTGCTGACGACACCGCCTTGGTGGGCCTGATCAACGATGGCGATGAAAAGGAAAATTTAATCCCCCCCACCTTAAAATCCATCATCACATACCACACATAGGGAATTTGCACCCCAGTAGCTGCCTTCAGTTTTAGCCAATTCATTTTAGCCTTTTCCTCAGTCTGCTGATTAAAATATTTCTTAAAAAATGTTCCACTAAAAGGTGTCACCTGTGATCCTGTATCTAGTGCGCAGGGAATGCTCACTCCTCCAGCTAAAACCTGGACATTCCCAGACAAAAGAGGACATGGGTGGCATTTCTGCTTCTCTGTCAACTTGCACGTTAGGGGCCGGGCATGGTGGTTTAAAGGAAGCGGGCATGGTTAACGCTGGGGGCAGTCTCTGCGAAGATCGATTACATTAGATTAGATTCAACTTTATTGTCTTTGTGTTGTGGCTCGTGGGTTGCTTGCTTGTATGCGTGCAGTGAGTGCCCCATCTATGGCAGTAGCCGCATTGGCCTCTCCTGTGACCTACTGTCCGCTCACTGTTTTAGCACCACATGCAAAGAGCAAATCACCTCATTTCTCTCCAGCAACAGCTGTCCATTATCAACGTGTGCTAATTGCATGTCCTCATGTCCCCTTGAAGTGATGCACCATTCTCAATCCAGCTGCACTTCTGCCCACAGCTGACAATGGAGATCCACGACTTCTTGGCAGCGATAGCCGTTGTGGCTTCCTCTCGCCCAGATCTTGCTACTAAAGCTCTTCTAAATTGTGATGTGGAACTCTTTGTGGATGGGTCTGAACAAGGCTCACCAGCTGGTGACCAGCCTGTGGCATACTCAGTTGTGACTTGTTTTGAGACTCAAGGAATCTGCCCAGGGAATCTGGCAGATTCCCTGGGCACTCTTCTGCCCAGGCTTATGAATTGTTTATGTTACTAATTCATACAACTATTAGGGTTTATTTGTTTTGTCTATTTGTTTGTTGGTTTTGTCTATTTGCGACCTCTTTTTGTTGGAGGAACAGGTAAGGGCCAATGTGATATGGTATAGTGAAGCTGACCAATAGGATATACAGAGTATAGCATCCCTTTAGCCAGCTGTGGTTTGCGTTCATCTTTAAAAGGAAGCGTTACACAAGGACTCGTATACTATGCCGTCTCCGGCCGTGTTCTCTGCCGCATTAAGAAAAATTGTAGCCGTTTTGTAATTTAGGATTTTTCCCTCAGTGCAACTTGTTTTTTTTCCATAGTGTTTTGTCATAGGTTGATGTAAACAACCCTTTTTTGTCTTTTACTTTTTTGTGCAATACACCCCTTTACTGCCTGTTAAGAAGGCAATCAAAGTCTTGTGGTGTTTTGCTCAAGATTTGCAGGCTGTGATTGGCGCTGTTCACCACAGAGCGCCTATTGTATCTAATTCACTACCATTTTCTTTCAAGTCCCGGGTACATCAAAATGTTTTACTGTTACAGACCATGCAAATGCATTGTTTAGTATTATTGTAGACAAAGACTCACAATCGTGGTTCGTGTTCATCTTTAGAAGGAGGCATTACACATGGACTCGCAAGACACAAGGCTATGCGTAGTCTCCGGCAGTGTTCTCTGCTGCATTAGGAGAAAATTTTGCTATTTTCAAATTTATGAATGTCATTCAACTGATCCAGTATGTGGATGATTTACTGATCTGTTTGCCAGACGAGGAGTCGCGTCATCGATGCACAGGCTCTCATAAAATATTTAGCTCAATTGTCACAAAGTGTCTCAAAAAAAAGTTTTAAAACTAAACTCCAGCTTGTACAAAAGAACATTCACTATTTGCATCATGATATCACAGACTGTGTTGTCACCATTTTAAATATGACTGCTGGGCCACGCAAGAGTTTTCACTTGTTTTTAGGTTCTGGAACCTGCCAGACTCCCTGGGCATTTTTCCATCCAGGCTTCTGAATTCTTTGTGCTGCTTATCTCTACAACTATTAAATTGTATTTGTTTTATCTATTTGTACATAATCTGTCACTGTTTTAACCAGTTACGTTTTAACCAGCAAAGTGGCACTTCCACCTACCACACGCCACCCAAGTAGCGTAATCAGGGACCTTCCACACGGAGACACAGACGACGGCGTTGTAGACAACAGTTTATTGTAGAGAGTGGACCAGTTGGTATTAGCCTGGAGCAGATAGACATGTGTTATGACACAGGCTCCTCTCCTGAGTGTGCACTGGATGGGGCTTTTACTTGTTGCTCGTTAGACCAACCAACAAGCAACAGGTATGCAGCCGCTCCGATCCCAATTACCTAGATCCAGGTCAGGTGTAGCTGCTCTAACCACCCCATTCCCACACCACACCAGTGTTTGTCCATTTTGTGCAACCAGTTGTGTGTTTGTGTCTCTATTTGTTGTAACCTCTTTGTGTTGCAAGAATAGGTATGGGCCAATGTGATACACTATAGTGAAGCCAAGTAACGGGATATATAGAGTATAGTATCCCTTTAGTATCCCTGTAGACAAAGACCCACAATCATGGTTTTTCCTTTATGTTTTTATTATTCTTTTATATTTTTTATTTTTAGTTTTTAACCTGTGCTGTCAAGCATTCTAGGCATACAACTATGCTAATGCATCTAGGCCAGCGCCTCCAAGCAGCGGAAAGGTGCTGAAGCCTCCCCCGAGCTCTGCAACTGCATAGACACCCCACGGCTGCAGGAAAGCCCCGAGCATCCCGCCCTGCAGCCACAGAAGGCCCCCAGAGAAGCCGGAAGCCCACGGAGCAATCCCCATGCCCGGCCCCAAGGAGCATAACCCAGTCCCAGGGAGCACGAGGAGACCCCGCATCCCAGGGGCGCACACATATAACCCACCTACAAGTGCATGTACAAGATGCAGCCATGGCTGCAGATCCTGGGCCACGGGCACCAGGCATGGACCACCGGCCCGGAGACAGGCCCTGCAGCACTCTCCGCAGCCTCACCAGGTCGCAGCACACCTTAAGCCACACATAATGTTATAGGAATTTTGTATTTCAATTGAACTTATAAAGTATTGTGACATTGTGTCCTGATAAGAACAACATGTATGCAAGTGGCTACGTGCAGGAACGACAAGTACGAACAACATGTGCGCAACTGGTCACAAAAGGACATATGGATCACAAAGAACTGTTTCCAACCAGAGGCGCTCCAGCAAGCCGATGATCCAACAAGAGTCTCCCTCCTATAAATAGTCTCAGCTATCTGGAGAGAGCTGATCATTTCCACGGTAGCATCGTATTGTGTTGTTGCTCTGTAAATGCTCCTCTTGCGCAATATTAAATACTTTATTAACCTTAAGTATTGGTCTCCGATTTCCTCTGTAACGTTTAGTCCATCCACAACAGAGTTTAGAGCTGATTAGTTTCAACACACACTAGAAGTTCGGTGCATACATAAAACATAAATGTAAAACAATAAGTAAAATACTAGCGAAATATACAAGCATGTGTAATCTTAAGGCTGTTTTTTTTGTTTTTTTTATAAAGCTGTACAGTTTGTGCAGGAATGTGCAAATGTTCAGTATTAAGTGTAACAGTATGTGCAATGTTCAAGGATAAAGTCCAGAGAATGACAAATGTGCATCTATGTAACCCATAGACATACTCATTCAGTTTAAGGCATAGTGGGGGGGGGGGGGGGGGGGCCTTGTTGATGAGGCCAGTTGCAGAGAGGAAGAAACTTCTTGTGGCAAGAGGTTTTGGCCTTGTTGGACCGCAGCCTCCTGCCAGAGGGAAGTGTTTCAAAGAGTTTGTGTAACCGATTTGTGTAACTGATTTCCTCTGTAACGATTAGTCCGTCCACAACAAAGTTTAAAGCTGATTAGCTTTAACATTAATTTGGAGCCCAACGTGGGGCCCCAATAATTCCTAAAACAATTCCTCCTCTCTCCAGAGCATCGGACCTGAAACCCTGCAGGGGGGAGTCTGGGACTCCTAAAGAAAGTCCTCAGCCGCGGACCGTTAGAGGTTAGTTTTGAGCAACAGAGGCTAGGCTCCACTAGAGAGCGGAGCAGTGACGGGGTCAGGACTATGGAGGAAACATGACACCTTAATATATGTCTGGGACGTATTTACGGTTTCGGTGTCTAGGACACGAAACGGAAAACGCCCAAAGATAAAACAAATATTACTTATAAGCATTAATTGGCTAGATTGGAGACGAGTAGAATACGCCTAAAGGTAAAACAATTGTTTACCATCGATGGCTAGTGTGGATATGGTTAATGTGTTGAGTGTAAACACTTAAGGTAAAACAATTGTTTAACATTGATGGTTAATGTGGATATGGTTAATGTGTTGAGTGTACTGTATATGCCTAAAGGTAAAACAATTTAACATCAAATTGCAAGGTAAGTAGCACTGTAGCACACCTGTTTTCCCCCTTGTCAGAAAAGGTGAGGTTTAGGCCATACGATGGCAACTACACCTGCTTACAGAGAATGGGCTGGTTTGGCCATGATGTCGGAGCCCTGACATCCTGCAACACAACTTTAGATGTGTCCGCAGGACATGAGGGGATAACAGATAACTTGGTGAATGATCAAATCACACCAAGGGCTGACATCTGGTGGTTCTGTGGCGGGAAGAAACATTTAACTAGTTACCATTTAACTGACACGGTACCTGTGTGCCAGTACAGCTCGTGATGTCATTCTATGTCTTACCCCTCAACCACTGATACAAGCGAAAAGCACCTGGAGGACTTTTGACAACAGGGTTTATATAAATTCTATCGGACGAATACAAAGCCCGAAATCAAATAACTGTAGGATTGGAATCTGTGTTCTTTTGGTGGGTAACCACAAACAAAAATGTCGATTGGATTAACTACATATACTACAACCAACAAAGATTCATTATCTATACTTGGGATGGGATGAAAGGCCTGGCAGAACAACTGGATAAATATAGCTTAATGACTTGGCAAAATCCAATGGCATTGGACATGCTGCTGGCTGGGGTGGGTGAGGGGGAGCATGCTGTGCGAGAAGATGGAAGCGGAAGTGAGTAGTGAGCGCCAACATGGCGGTGCCCTGCTACACTAACTAACGTACCGGTAGCCCCACCTCAGACAAAATAACAAAGTGAATTGCAAATAATATATATATATAAATAAAGGGAACACCGCGCAAAACCAAAGTGGAGGACCTCGAGGATTATATTGGGTTTTTTTATAACGCATACGTCATGGAAGACAACCAGGACCACAACAATCCCATGAAAAGGAAGAAGACCGACTCAGCAACGGACACAGACGATCTCATACCGGGTGTCGTAGAGGTTAATGTCTTGGATAAGATTAACAAGAAGCTGGACATGCTCGGTCCACTTCTCCGAGACATTACCGAGATCAAAGCAAGTCTTGATTTCCTGCACCGCATGGTAGGCGAGATGCAAAAAGACAACGCGGATCTAAAAACCTCTTCGAAGCATCTCACGGAAGTGGAAGTTGTAAAAAAAGAAAATAAAATAATGAAAGAGACCATCCTGGATATTCAATCCAGAAGTATGTGGGACAACCTCATCTTTTCTGGGATCCCAGAGAACAACACAGAGTCCCCAGAAAATATGGTGAAAGACTTTCTCTGCACCGCCCTGAAACTCCCAACGGACACCGTGAAGCAGATCACCTTTCACCGAGTTCATCAACTGGGACACTGCATGGGGAGCCCTCCCCGCTCCATCGTTGCTAGGTTTGAACACTTCAAGCACAAGGAGCTGGTTAAAAGCAAAGGACTGAGCTGAAAGGAACAGCGCTGGGCATGAACGATCAATTCCCCAGGAGATCACCGACCGTCCTATCACTCTCACTCTTTAATGTCTTTCACTTTATGTATGTCTAATCCAGCAATGTTCCGTGTTTATCTTTGTCTAATTTACATTTGTTTGTGTAGTTATGTATCCCTACAAACTTCCTACAATACTATGGCAGTGAAAAAGAAGGAACGAAGAAAGGAAGAGGAAACCCCAGACTTATCTATCGGAAAGCATGGGAACGGTAGTATAGCTATTGCCTTGGATGCACTGTGCCATCACCCCCTAACTAGCTTCAATGACACCCATTAAGTTTGTTAGTTGGAATGTGAGAGGCTTGGGCTCACCTGCTAAACATAGCAAATTCCTAACTCACCTCACCAAGATGAACCCCAGCTTCTGTCTACTGCAAGAAACCCACCTCACTGCATCTGAGCACCTCAAACTCAAAGCGAAATGGGTAAATCAGATGTTTTCCACATCATACAACTCAAAAAAAAAGTGGTGTATCTATATTGATCAATAAAAGTATCCCATATCAAAATAAAACCACAATATCAGACCCAGAAGGCCGTTTCATAATGATTAATGGGATTTTAGGTAACGTCAAATTAACCATACCTAATATTTATGGCCCCAATGAGGATGACCCAAATTTCCTTCAACTTTCAGAATTCTCTGAATAATTTATCATATTGGGAGGAGACTTCAACACAGGACTGGATCCAAATTTAGACCATTCTCAAGCCAGAAATATTCCCAAATCCTGGAGTTTGTCAGATACTATAAAACAATATATGAGTGATCTTGCTCTTGAGGATTGTTGCCAATCAAATAACCCACATTCTAGAGAATACACATATTATTCACCACCTCACCAAAGTTTCTCTAGAATCTACCTTTTCTTGACAAGTAACTCCGCACTGTCCAAAATCAATAATCCAGAAATCCACCCTATTGTAATTTCCGATCACGGGCCGATTAGTTTCAACCTGATAAATGAAACAAACTGGAACCCTCCCGGCAGGTGGCGGTTTTACACCTCACTTTTGACAGATAAAAAATGTAACCATTTATTTTCAAGAGAATGGACTTCCTTCATTGAACTGAATTACTCCCCAGAAATATCACCATCCTTACTTTGGGAAACAGCTAAGGCAGTTCTAAGAGGTAGTATTATTTCATTCTCCACTCACAAGAAAAAGAAAGGACAAGAACGCCAAAATAAACTCGAACAGCAACTAAAGGAGTTGCACTCCCAACAAGCCCACTCATCTTCTGAGCAAATCCGAAATGAGATCAGGACAATTACATCTCAACTTAAAACTATCATCCATCAAAAGACACAATTCCTTATGCAATGAACAAGAGCAAATTATTTTGAATATAATGACAAATCAGGTAAATTTCTTGCCAATCAATTGAAACGTGAAACGAGAAAAATCACTTATTACACTTATTATTATTATTACTTATTACCATCAAAGATTTACAGGGTAGAATAACATACAGCAAGACATCAATAACATATTTAGAGACTTTTATAAGAACCTATATCACTCTGATAATGAATCAAATATATCAAACATTTACTCATTCCTTGATGATATTGACCTTCCTAAACTTTCGACGGATCAGGCTACTACCTTAGATCAACCACTTATTCTTGATGAACTCAGGAAAGCTCTCTTCTCTATGCCCAACAATAAATCACCTGGATCAGATGGCTACCCAGTGGAATTTTATAAACACTTCTGGCCACTTCAACTATCTCCCCATCATTCATCATAATGGTTACAGAGGTCAAGTCAGCCTCCACGATGCCTCCGCACATGAATACTGCTCTCATTTCGGTTTTGCTCAAACCCAAAAAGGACCTCACCTCCGGTTACAGACCCATAAGCCTTATTAATTGTGACCTTAAGATTATAATTTAAACACTAACCAACAGAATTGAAAAAGTAATTCCATTTATAATTCACCCAGATCAAACAGGCTTTGTCAAAGGCGGACACTCATCCAGCAATATGTGTCGTTTATTCAGTCTGATGAGCATATCTAAAAGGAACGACATAAATACTATTATTGCCTCTTTGGATGCCGAAAAAGCATTTAATAGAGTTAATTGGACATATCTCTTTTCAATCCTCAACAAATTTGGCTTTGGAGAGTCCCTTATTCAATGGATCCGAATCAGAATCCTCTACAACTCTCCATCTGCTTCTGTCATCACCAATGGTGACACTTCACAGTGTTTCACTCTACAACAAGGCACAAGACAAGGATGTCTGCTCTCCCCTTTACTATTCGCCATCTTTATTGAACCCCTCGTGGCAGCTATCCGTCAAAACAGTAATATTGTAGGCATACAAACAGGAAACTCTGTTCACAAAATCAGTTTGTATGCAGACGATATCCTGTTGTACATACAGAACCCAATATCATCCCTATTGGTGGTGTTCAATCTTATATCTAAATTCTTAGCTATCTCAGACTATTAAATAAATTGGACTAAAACCACAGTCTTACCACTCATTGGGGGGGACTGTAATGCTGCAACCCAGAAACTTCACTTAACCATCACAACGGGCAATATTAGATACCTTGGTATTGATATCTCCCCCAATCTATCAGATTTGTTTACCCTTAACTTCACTCCATTGCTCAAATCCATTGAAGAAGACCTCATTCGATGGAACAACCTACCCATCTCACTAATTGGTAGGATAGCAGCAGTTTAAATGAATATACTTCCAAAATAAACTATATATTATCAATGACCCCAGTGCAACCAACAGTACATTGGTTTAATTTTCTCAACTCAATAGTCAACAAATTTTATTGGAATTACAAGAAAAGACTGTGGAGGCCTAGCAGCCCCAAACTTTACATACTACTATCTAGCAAACCATCTTCAATTTATAATTAAAAGGTTACAACCAGAGCAACAATTAGCCCATGGATGGCGAGACATTGAACAATCTGAATGTAAGGAGTTATTATTATCTGATCTCCCATTCCTTACTGAATCTATAAGTAAACATAATTGCTTTTAAAACCCATTTATCGCAACAACTCTGTCGGCCTGGTGGAAATTCCTCAAACTCAGTGGTCACACTCTATCTGGCCAATCTGGCACAACCCAGATTTCTTGGTTAAAAACAGACCAATAATCTTTAGGTCTTGGAAAACACAAGGAATTACTCATCTGGAACACATTTTTGAAAACAATTTTCTTATATCCTTCCCAACTTTAACCCAAAGGTATAATATCGGTGGCCACGGTTTCCTTCAATTCCTTCAATTACAACAGTCTCTAAAAGTTAAAATCAAATTGACGAATGTCGTGGTAATTTCTTTAATTAAGGCCGCAGTCGTTATCATAGGTAACCGCACAGCCTGTGGTGTTGCCGAGATATACACAAGTGGGGTGTCGATGTCGTGAAACACAGAGGGCGTGATGGAGACAAAAAGGAAGGTGGGGTGAACGGTAGCAACCGGCTCAAGGAGCGCACCAGCTCGGGAGTGGAAGGTGTTGCTGTTATGGGCACTTAAAACCTGATTAGAGTACAGGGAACACAGGGAAGGTAGATTAGGCCTAGCGAGCCACCACCTAGGTTGAAGGGTGCAATACCATCTATCAGAAGTGAGGGGAACGGGGCGGACGGGGAGGGCTCCCGTCGCTGTATGGGGAAACAGGGTGCAGGCGTAGCAGGAGTTATTAACTCCTGCGGCCTCAGTCCAGAGTGCAGTAGGCGCCACCAGAGGTTAATTCTAAGGTCTTTGGGGATCTGGGGACACAGGCAGGACATACTCCATAAGGCAGAGATTCACATAATGGACATATTTAAAGGCAGCGGTGTCAGGGGAGGAGGAATACAGCGATGAGGAATACGGCGATGAGGAAGACGGCGCGGCGGCCTGAAAAGTAGGCGCATATGACGAAGAAACCGGAGTCATTTACCTGGGGTCTGGACAGGCTAATCATGACATTAGCATTAAGATTAGAGAGCTTTTACACCTTTAGTCGGTTGGTCAGGTCAGACTGGTCTTGGGGTAAGGTATAACCCCAGGGGATATGATCTGTATTCCACACAGCCTGGGCCCAGTTTGTACAGGGGCCCCAATTGCCTGGACAAGGAACATTTCCAGGGTGAGAAACCCACGTATAACACATATATATTGTCGTCCCGCCCAGGGCGAGTCCGTTGTCATAACATGAATGGGGAAAGTAATCGCAGGGGTTAACAATGACGCCAGCGAGGGTAGTGCCGTTCGACACAGAGACAGTAACATTCCGCGCGCCAGGGTTTGTGACGCCCGTGGCATACATAGTTTGTCCATTTCTGGAATAAATGGTGCGCTTAACGCGAATTAGGCGGAACGACGGGGTGACGTCGGTGTCAGGGTCGGTGGTCGGCGTAGCGCGAGAGTGCATGTCATACCACATCCAAGGTGCAACTATCAGCGTCGTTCGTCTATGACCTATGGGTGCGTTCGTCTATGACCTAAGGTGGACGGTTGCCAGCACGCGTCACCTTGCAACTTACAGTGTTAGTAACAATGGTTTTTAGGGGATGGGAGGGGTTGTGTGTGACCCTCTTTGCTGGGTGTTACCGGGAGGGGTTGTGTGTGACCCTCCTTGCTGGGTGTTACCGGGAGGGGTTGTGTGTGACCCTCCTTGCTGGGTGTTACCAGGCTGTAGTTGGAGGCTGATGGTCTTGCAGTGACTGGCGTGCACCCACGTTGCCCTTTCCTCGACTTTTATCGCCGTGTGGGTGGTCAGGAGGACCTGGTATGGACCCAGCCAGCGCTGGTGTTTCCAGGACTTCCAGCGGTGATTCTTTATCAGCACGAAGTCGCCCGGTTGAATGTTGTGCAGGGGCCCGGTGGCGCCTTGGGGCAAGGCAGAGCCTACCTGTTTCACAAAGAGACAAAATGCAATATCTTGCCAGTGTGTCTTCGTAGAGGTTGATGTCCATCGGCGGGCCTGGAGGTCCCAGTCCCACATTGGGAGGGGCTGCAAAAAGGACCTCGAAAGGGGAATGGTTATTTCGCGGGCGCACTCGCATTCTCATATACATCAGCATGATGGGCAGCGCGTCTACTCAGTTGAGGTTTGTTTCGCTGCAGCATTTAGCCAGTGTTTTTCAGCGACCCGTTTTCACGTTCTACAGCACCCCCGGAATGTGGGTGGTAGCTGCAGTGTGTTTTTAAATCAAATTGGAAATTACATTATTACATTACATTTCATTTAGCAGACGCTTTTATCCAAAGCGACTTACAATTGTTCAATCACCGACGGACGCAGCCATCAGGAGCAATTAGGGGTTAAGTGTCTTGCTCAAGGACGCTACAGCATGGTACCAGGAGGAGCCTTGGATCGAACCAGCAACCTTTAGATCACTAGACCACCAGCTCTACCTCCTGAGCTACCATCAGACCAGATATTGCGTCGACCACTGTGTGAGGACGTTGTTTACAAAATGGCTGCCATTGTCGGATGACAGTTTTTCCGGGATTCCCCATCTGGGAATTATATCTGTGCTGCTTGTGCTGAGAAATTAGAAGGGAGGGGGGAGGAGAGGACAACGGAATGGTCTTCGGCGACCGCAAACCCAGCATGAGAGCGGCCGGGTTTGGGGTCGCGGAAGGCGGATCCATCTACATAGAAAACAAAATCAGGGTTAGTCAGCGGAACATCAGTGAGATCTGGGCGGGGTGTACAGATGAGGTCGAGTTCGGTGGAGCAGGAGTGTGGTGTGCCGTCGTCAGGTAGGGGTAGTTATGTGGCAGGGTTGAGGGTGGTACAGCGGCGCCCCGTGACATGTGGAAGCCCTAGGAGTACCGTGTGGTAGCGGAGACAGCCTGCCGCCGAGAGATGGGAGGACTTTTGTTCCCGTAAAATGTTGGAGACGGAATGGGGAACAAAAAGGGTGAGTGGCGCAAAACCCACAAAGTCGCATCTGGCCAGCACAGCCTTTTCGCAGGCCGCGACAGCGCGTAGGCAAGGAGGAAGGCCACGAGCCACTGGATCTAATAAACATGAGAAGAAACCCACAGGCCTGAGGGTGTTGCCATGTTTTTGTAATAGGACAGAGGTCATGCTGCCCTGACGTTCGTCCATGAACTGGAAAAAGGGCCGAAGGAGATCTGGAATCCCCAAGGTTGGAGACATCTGGAGGGCCACCTGAAGGCGGTGCAGGCGGCCTCGATCCATGTGAGCGAAGAAGAGGCCATAAGGCTGCAGGACAGGGTGATTTCCCTGAGGGGGCGGTCGAGGGCTGAAAAATTGGGGATGAAGTGATGGCAGTAAGAACACATGCCGAGAAAAGAGAGCATTTGCTTTTTGTTATATGGTCTGGGGACGTCGATGATGGCCTGGATTCTGACGGGGGACAAAGTTTTCCCCTGAGGGGTGATGACGTGACCAAGGAAGACCACCTTCTGGAAGAAAAAATGAAGTTTCCTTAGATAAACCTTATGACCCTCAGGTGCCGCATGAGGGTGTCCTGTTCGCACTAGGCCTTCGTGGGAGCGGCGACGAGAAGGTTGTCCACATACTGCAGGAGGGCCGTTCCCTCGGAAAGGATGAGGGGGGCGAAGCTATGGGAGAGAGCCTCGCAGAAGAGGGTGGGGCTGCAAGTTAAGTCCTGGCAGAGGCGTGTCCAGGTGTAGCGTTTTCCAGCGAAGTGGAAGGCGAACCAAAACTGGGAGTCTGGGTGAACTGGGACAGAGAAAAAAGCATTGGAGAGGTCAATGACAGAAAACCAAGTGGATCCCGATAGTGTATGGGTTAGGAACTTTCAGACCGGGGGGGTCGATGCCTGCAGATCTTGGACAAAGCGCCACTCGGTGGGCTGCCCTTGAGGTCGGATTTTCTTGACTGGAAATATAAGTGTTTGGACAGGGGAGTCGTCACATGGGATGATAATTCCCGCGTCAAGGAGAGACTCAAAGATAGGATGATGCCATCGACAGCTTCCTGTCGCAATGGATATTGTTTTTGTGATGGGCGGAAAGAAGATTTGGGTTTGATGTGCACCGGGGGACAGTTTATTATGATCCCTACATCGTAATTGCCGGCCGCCAAAAGGGTGGGTGGGACTTTGGCCAGCAACGGGGTGATGTCGGAAGGTGTTGGCGGTTTGGATAAGTAATGACCGGTGTGGGCCTTGTCCGGCATGAGCTCAACAGTTCGGAGAGTGGAGAGCGGCGCGATGAATGGTAGTTTAAACTCGTTCGCCGTAGGAGAAAAAAGACACTGCGGGTGTGTGACATTTGGCCTCCAGTCGGAGGCGTGAACGCAACGGCGCGTAAAGGCGCCCAGGTGTTGCCATGTTTCATGTGGAGATTTGGAAATAGAGACATGTGGGGCCGAATCGGGGACGGTAAACAACGACTGTTGGTCGGGGTCGAGGCGTATGGACTACTCATCCGCTGCCAGTGGTGGCGCCCGTCTACCACTTGTAGGCGTACAGCGGAGGGACCCCATCGAGGCAGACATGGGTGTGATCTGTCGGCGTCGCCACAACCCTCAGCCTGTTGGGTGTGGAGGTGATGGAGACGCCGAGCGAACACATCAGGTTAATAGGGCACAAAGCAGATATCAAAAAAGAGTGCTTCGTAGTCCCTTCACCTTCGTCCGTGTGCCAAGTGCAACGAGCGGGGGTAGAGAAATTTTCTAAAACCGTTTGACCGCCAGCGCTGGTAGACCATGAGGAGCGGCCCCTGAATTTTAAACATATCTTCCTGCTTTGAATAACAGAATGGGTGACGCCCGAGTCTACCAGAAAGGTGAGAGGTTTTCATTTACTATGCACGTTATGGTAGGCTGATGAGCCGAGGAGTCACAAGAGAGGGGAGAGGGATGGCATATGTGCTCACCGGGTCGGGGGGGGAATTTTCTAATAATGCAATTTTCTGACGTAGCAAAGCAGGCAGTGTATCAGTGTCAAGCGTGTCCGTCTTCGTTGCATGGAGCGAGTGTAGGTGCGGTGTGTGTGTGTCTGTACATTACCCCCCGTGGAAACCTCATCCGTCATGACGGCAGGAGATCAGTCAGATCCGAACGGGGCCGACTGGGCGTGCTGGTTGGGGTTGGGGTAGCACCGTTGGCGTTGACGTGGTTCGGGGCATTCCCTGGACCAATGTCCGGTTTTTCCGCAATTAAAGCAGCGGTCGTGGTCGTCGTCACCCTGGTTTGGTGTTCTTCGAGCCAGGGGTGGGCCCTCACATCCTCGTTGGCACGGTGGCACGTGTGGCACGGTGGCGCAGTGCATTGCACTGCTGCCTCACAGCAAGAAGGTCCTGTGTTCGATTCCCGCCTGGGGCGCTGTTGGCACCGTGCTCTGGCGGGTTATCTTCCAAAAAAACAGGAGCCTTTCTGTGTGGAGTTTGCATGTTCTCCCCGTGTTCACATGGGGTTTCCTCCACCTCACGTCAGTAAGGACCCCCCCCAAAAACATGCACCCATCATCGTCTGACCAGCGATGGACACTTATCACCTGGTCCCCGGGCGCGTCCACGTATGCTGCCCACTGCTCCTGGCTGTGCCCCCGGAGGAAGGACAAGCCAGGATGGGTTAAAAGCAGAGGAGCCATTTCACCGGCCACCATCAAGCATGTGCATGTGTGTGTGTGTGTGTGTGTGCAAGCATGTGTTGTGGAGTGTCGTGTGACAAATAAAGACTGTTTCTTCTTCTTCTTCTTCTTCTGTTTCCTCGGTAGCTTCGGTCGCGTCCCTGTCCGAAGCGCCGTTCGCGCTCTCGTCCTCTGCCTCGTCCCTGTCCCTGGAAAGGTGGGGTGCTCAGCGATGCCAAGGCGAGGTGGGCATGGAGGGAGGCCAACTTATGTTTGTCTTTGGCCTTTTTCTCTCCCTCCTTTTCCTTCGCCTCCGCGTGTTTGGCGTGACGCAGGATGTCTGGCAGTCGGTTATCTATCCATCTGCCTATCAAACTGTCCATGAGTCGTCTCAGGAGCGGCGGTCGGAGCCCGTCGCAGAACGCCATGTTGAGGATGGTCTCAAATGTGGATTCCACACCGCCATCGAACGTGGGAGGACAAACTTGTCCTGAGAAGGACATGCAAGCGTCCATCGTGCGATGATAAAAATCAGTGACTGGTTCGTCTGGCTTTTGGCGGCAGTCTCTAATCTTTCCGAGGTCGAATCTGACCGGGAAGTTGCGTTCGCTGGATCTGAGTACCGTTTCGACCCACATTTCCCACAGGCCAGCATCGTCCCAAGCCGTGGTGCGTGGTCGGAACAGGTCTGGGTTGCTTTTTTCTACATCGCGTGCGATGCAGTAGAAGTTTTCTGGCTTAAAATGGAGGAGGAGCAGTTTTCTGAATTCCATACCGGTGGGCCGCCATACACGGCACCAGATGCCGAGGGCTTTTCCTCCACGGGTGACATCCGGCCAGTCTTTGATGGAATCGCGCATCTCACCATCCATTTGGCGATGGACTAGGACCGTAGTGTCATCGGGTCCGGGGAACTCCACCATCGGGCCTTGGAATTGTGATGGCATGCTTAAAGCGTGGAATACAGTGCCTCCCCGAGTTGTGTGTGGGCTGGAGGCAAGGGGATTCAGGGCTGACAGGACATTCTTTGGTGATGTTGGAACCATCATGGCGGTAGGGTTGGTGGTGTTGATGGGGAAATCGGCAGGGTGGAGTCGTCAGTTGTGGACGCAGATGCCGCGGACGCAAAGCTTTCTGGAGGGGTCGTAGGGGGTGGTGTTGATGCGGCACGGGGCTGCACATAAGATGGTGGATATGGGGGTACCCAGTCGTCCCTTCGTCTCTGACGATCACCCTGGGTCAGACTCGGATAGAGGGGGGGGGGGGGGGAGACACAGGCGTATCAGTGGCAAGCACAGCTTTTTCAGACTTTACACATTTCAAACTCTTATTTTTCCCTGTTTCCTGGCTCGTGCTTCTGCTTCTCTTGTCCATACCCCTAGACATTGTTTATGGACATGCATTCTGTCTAAATCTTTCACTGACACTCTCTTTATCTTTCTCAATCTCTTCTCTTCCTCCGCAATTCTCTCATGCACTTTCCCCAACCGGGTCATACTTAACCTTACCCTCGAGGGAAACTCGCTGTGCGCGACCCAGTCTATGTTTACTTCTCATATGCATATTGATCGGAGAATCCCAATATGGTTTCTCCTTACTCGACGTGGACCCCATGTTTTTAAAATAGGACACCCACGCAATATTTATTATTTATATATTATATATTAAATATATATATTTATTCCGGAAATGGACTAAACAAAATATGTTTTTGAAATAGGACTGCTATTTGAGGACTCCAACCTCAAATAGTTCCTTTTTCAAAACGCGTAAATTTCTAGAGGACTCCAACCTCAGGTTTTTACGTTTAATTATAGAAGGACTCTAACCTCCTATTTTCTAGAGGACTCTAACCTCTGTTTTATAGCGCCTCTAGCCTGGCATGCATGCACCGTAAGTTTGTAGAGGACTTTAACCTCTGCACCGTAAGTCTATAGAGGACTTTAACCTCTGCAGATTATCCCAAGGTCCTCTATTTTATAAATAGACACAATTTCAGAATTTTGTTCAATACCACAATCAATCTGTGAGTATTTTATCGTGTACTGGAGGAGTTTTTGGACGTGTAGATCCCGCGGGGACGGCCGGGTCCAACAGCAGACAGTCCTCCCGTCCTCCAAGCAGTAGGGTAAGAGGCAGGACTCTAACCTGTGATGTCCTGGATGGCCAGTCACTGTCTGCCGCCGGTCCGACAATCTTCCGGGGATCCCACTTCTGACACCAAGTTTGTCGGGGATATTTCTTTAATAAAGGATCGTGAACAAATTCTTTTTTGCATGTATATTTATTTCAGAGGAACAGAGTGAGTCTTTGCAAAGAGAGGAGAGGGAGAGAGGGAATCGCAGGACGCAGCCTGTAGTCGAGCTCACCCGTCCTGCTGGATACAGGAAGTATGTGTGTATATATATGTGGTGAGATGTGTGAGGCCGTTTGGGTGGGGTGATGCACTGCCCCGTCTGTTGATGACCTTGAAGTCCTTGTAAGGATTTGTCTTCGACTATGTGTTTTTTGTGTGTTCTGCTAGTGGGTCGCAGGTGTTCCTTGTTGTGGGAATAACTCACTGTTGCCTTGATATTAATAGATTACATCTCAATGGAAAAACTATTGGCAATATCCCAAAAGAATGTTGATTCATTTAATGAAATATGGGCTACTTTTATCACTGACATAACTCCATAATTTAATACTTGAGTCTTCCTAAGTCAGTGCAATGTCGTTGTGCTTTGGGGCATGTGGGGGTCCTCCTGGTCTGCCAGGGCTCCACGGTTGGGTGGATGCCTGGGCGGCTCTGGGGACATCTGTGGTGCGTGGGCCGGTGTTCTTGGGGGATCCCAGGGCCCCACGGGGGAGTCGGGAGGTCTGGGTGGTGGTGCCCGCGGTGCTCGCCGGAGAATGATGTGGGATAGATGGAGGGCGGGCACTACTGATCGTGCTTCTTAGGGCGTGACCGATAACATTGGACTTTAATATGAATGGCTAAAGGAAAAGTCCAGTATTCTTTTTAACCTAACATTATTTTTGGCCTGTCTCCGGGGGTTGGGGGTGGGGGGGGGCATGTACCTTCAGCTGGCGTCCGGGCGTGGTTGTGGGTTCTGGGGCTCGGGTTGGGGCGGTTGACCAGGGGCCTGATTGGGGCGCGGAGCTGCCCGACATGGGGGATGGCGATGGCGCATGGTGAACGCTCTGCGGCCTTGGCTGATCGCTGTAGGTTGGCTGCCGACTGCCGGTTGGGTC
The DNA here is from genome assembly GCF_960531495.2 of Zeus faber. NCBI lineage: Eukaryota > Metazoa > Chordata > Actinopteri > Zeiformes > Zeidae > Zeus > Zeus faber. The sequence goes on from NC_137193.1 coordinate 39,162,648, forward strand.
CGGGGAGAGGGGGGAGGGGGTCTGCGTGGTTGCTCCCCAACCTGCTGCGCCCCTGGATTGATCCGTTCACGACTCGCCTATCTCTCTCAGTGCCAAAACTCATACTCAGCACATACATCACACAATAGACCTAGGACTTGTGGGATGGGCGGGGTGCAGTCTATGTGGGTGGGGATGCGGTGGGCATCTGTCACACTCCTGCCCAAGCGTGCTTCTCGTCTGTCCCAAATTTTTAATCCCACTCACATTAGCTTAGAACACATACACTGGCACACCAATCCTACTCTGAACAACACTCCATTGGACCAGGGTCTGCGGGACACGAGGGGTGTGAGTGATCCGCGTTCGACTTGCGTTGAAGGACTCGCACCCCCAACCGTGCATTTTTAACTGCAATTACCAACAGCACATATTGGCCGGCGGCTGCGTCTTGTGCCTGCACCCGAGGGTTGGTTGTATGTGTGCGTCCCTGAGGTGCGAGGTCTCCTCGTGCTCCCTGGGATTGGGTCATGCTCCTTGGGGCTGGCGTGGGGGTTGCTCCACGGCCCTCTGGCTTCTCTGGGGGCCTGGGGGTCTTCTGTGGCCGCAGGACAGGGTACCCGGGGATTTCCTGCAGTCGAGGGGTGTCCACGGGGCTGTGAAGTTGTCGGGGGGGCTTCGGGGCCCCTTCCGCTGCTTGGAGGCACCGCAACATAATACCGACTCTCTACACCAGTACCAATGGGATAAATCATGTACACACACACACACACACACACACACACACACCATTACATTACATTTAGCAGACGCTTTTATCCAAAGCGATTTACAATTATTCAAACACCGACGGACGCAGCATCCTGAGCTACCATCCCCTGCTTCAAGTGCACCCCAGCACCCTCCTGGTTTCATTCCTCTCCTTTCCTCCCTTATTTGCTGCCATAATTATGACAGGAAGAAGCCATGTGACCAGTTGTAGTTCCAGTTTTCCTGGACCTAATTTATTGTTTTTCAATACATGTTGTCATCCAGTGTTCATGTTTTTGTGTAAATGTTGTTTGTTTCTATGTTTATTTGTCTCACCGTAGTGATTCTCCCCCTCTTGGGGTAGTGATCAGTTGTTTATAGACCGGTGGAATATAAACGGCTGTAAGGATGAACGTGCTGAATTCCCGGGGGAGGTAGAATGGATGTCATGAGATGGTCAGTTGTTCCAGGTTCGGCGAGCAGGAACCGGAAAGAGTCCTGATGTTGTTGGTGGGGGCACCAGCTGCTGTTTATCATGAGGCAGACACCTCCACCCTTGGATTCCCCCGCCTCCTCCAACCTTTCGGCGCGGAACACGGAGAAGGACTCAGCTGGACGAATGGCTTCATCCGGCATCAGTGGGTTCAGCCATGTCGTCAGACAGAGGGCGCAACAGTTTCTCGTATCCCGTTGGAATGTAATCCTCGGTCGAAGTTCATCCATCTTGTTCTCCAGAGACTGAACGTTGGCAAGAAGGATGCTTGGCAGAGGTGGACGGTAAGGTTGCGTCCTCATTCTGATC
>NC_137193.1:39164378-39271878 GCF_960531495.2 Zeus faber
CAGGAATAAATTGAACATGTCATGACACAGGCTGCCTCCTGAGTGTGCGAGTGGATGGGGTTTTTAAACCTGGTGCTCGTTAGCCCAACCAACGAGCGTCAGCTGTGGCTGCTAAAGCCATCCCATCCTCCACAGTGGATTATTTGATTGCCAGCAATCGCCAAGAGCACGATATATATTGTTTTATAGTGTCTGATGAATGCCAAGATTTGTGATTATTTATTTTTTGTGAACAGTCTAAACTTGGATCTAGTACTGTGTTGAAGTCTCCTCACTATATGATGAGTCAGAGAATTCTAAGAGTTTTGAAAATATATTGTGAAAGAAATTTGTGTCATCCTCATTGGGGCCATAAATATTAGCTATGGTTAATTTGATGTTACCTAAAATTCTGTTAATCATTATGTAACGCCGTTCTGTGTCTGATATTGTGGTTTTATTCTGACATGGGATACTTTTATTGAGCAATATAGAAACACCTATTTTTTTTTGAGTTGTATGATGCAGAAAACATCTGATTAACCCATTTTGCTTTGAGTTTGAGGTGCTCAGATGCAGTGAGGTGAGTTTCTTTCAGCAAACAGAAGCTGGGGTTCATCCTGGTGAGGTGACCTAGGATTTTGCTATATTTAGCACATGAGCACAAGCCTCTCACATTCCAATTAAAAAACTTAATGGGTGTCATTGAGGTTAGTTAGGGGGTTATGGCTGTGGATTTGTAGTTTTCCCATACAACAGCACAGTGCATCCAAGGCAATAGCTATACTACCGTGCTCATGTTTTCCCATAGATAAGTCAGAGTTTTCCTCCTTTACATTCCTTTTTACTGTCCTAGTATTGCAGGAAGTTTGTAGGGATACATATCTACACAAACAAATGACATATATATATATATATATATATATATATAAAGATAAACATAGGACATTGCAGAGTTAGACATACATCTAGTGAGAGACTGAATAGAGTGAGAGTGATGGGAGAAGGGAGGGAGGGATTAGGGAGGTGAGATGATGAGAGTGAGCAATATTTTAAATCCTGACATAGATAGCATGCTAATTTCTACATCTAGCAGTATATAATTACCAGAATTACCAAAAGACATACATAATTATCAGAATAATCAGGGTGTGGTGGAGGAGTCTTGCAATAACAGACCGTCTATAAATAGTTTATCAACAACCAACCATATGCATTTACCCTTCTGCTGGTTTTCTTCAGGATGGAGTACAGCACCTTCCATCGGTCGTTGATCTCCAGGGGGAATTGGTCTTCATACCCAGAGTGGTTCCTTTCAGCTCCCGTCCTTTGCTTTTAACCAGCTCCTTGTGCTTGAAGTGTTCAAACTTGGCAATGATGGAGCAGGGACGGTTCCCTACGCGTTGTCCCAGTTGGTGAACCCGGTGGAAGTCCATTTGCTTCACAGTATCCATGGGGAGTTTCAGGGCGGTGTGGTGCAAGTCTTTCACCATGTTCTCTGGGATCCTAGAAAAGATTAGGTTGTCCCACAAACTTCTGGATTGTATATCCAGGATAGTCTTTTTCATTATTTAATGTTTTAGAACCTCCACCTCCGACGCATTTGCGGCGGTTTTTAGATCCGTGTTGTCTTTTTGCATCTCGCTGACCATGTGGTGCAGGAAATCAAGACCGGCTTCGATCTTGGAAATGTCTCGGGGAAGCGGACCAAGCATGTCCAGCTTCTTGTTCATCTCATCCACGACACTAACCTCTACAGCGCTGGGGTTTAGCTCGTCTGTGTCTGTTGCTGAGTCTGTCTTCTTTCTTTAAGCCGGATTGTTATGGTGCTTGTTCTCTTCCGTCATGTACTCGTTATAATAAAAATCTATATAATCCTCAAGGTCCGCCACTTTTCTTTTGCGCAGTGTTATAAATATATATATATATATATAGTTATTTGTCTGAGTTGGGGCAGATTGTCAGTGTTTTAGTCCGTGCAGCAGTGCGCCGTCATGTTGGATCTTAACTCACTTCCGTCTTCTTGCGAGATGACAGCATGCTCCTCCGAGACCACAGGAAGTTCTGGGATTTTTCCGTTCACCTCAAAAGGGAAGCATTACGCAAGGACTGGGACAGTCTCCGGCAATGTTTTCTGCCGCATTAGGAGAAGATTAAGCTGTTTTACATTTTATGAATGGCAGCACACTGATCCAATATGTTGATGATTCACTGATCTTCTTGCCAGACAAGGAGTCATGTATCGTCGCAGGGTCTCATAAAATACTTATCTCAAAATGGTCACAAAGTTTCTCAAACCACTCTCGCTTGTACAAAAATGCTCACTATTTGGGTCATGACATCACAGGGTTGTACCCTGGGCAGCAGTAGAGCTGCCGCCATTTTAGATATGACTGCTGGGCCATGCTAGAGTCGTCACCATTTTCAATATGCCAAAACCACAGCCAAAAAATACAAGTGATGGCCTTTTAAGGCTGCTGTGGTTACTGTTGCTCTTGGGTTGTGGATTAAGTAACACTTGCCCAGCCATTATCAGAAATGGCTGGGCAAGTATTGTATAATCCACAACTCAAGAGGAAGGGCTTATCATTGTCAGATAGAGTTGATTTGATGCCGCTCTGCGCATGTGGCTGGCCGCTGTGTGTTGGGTGCTTCCAGGTACAGGAGACGGCTGGGGCTCGGTCGAGTCCGGGGCGGGGTCCGCACTGCCACCGCCATGAGGACCCTAAGTGATGAGGAAAGTGAGTGAGATGAAGGTGAAGGCAGCTGGCTTGAATGCTGAATGGGGTCAGATAGATAGATAGATAGATAGATAGATAGATAGATAGATAGATAGATAGATAGATAGATAGATAGGGAGCCAGGGAAAGACATGGAGACAGACCAAGGCGGTGGGAACAAAGGACACAGACACTAGGGAGAGATGGACAGAGTGAGTTGAAGGGTGGAGGGCAAGGGTCTGAGAGAGAGGTAACCCCGAACAGAATAAAAATACCACAACAGGGAAAAAACCTAAAAGTTATCAGGAAAGGGAATTCTGCTCGCCACAATATTGTGTGTTAATGGTCTGACTGACAAGGGATCCCGACAAGGGATGTCTGCTATGATGTATATGATGCCCTTCCATATGTGTCGTTGGCAAAATTACCAAATTTATCATGGCAATCTATAGACCCTTGGATTGCCAAATATGTTAGCATAATGGATTGGCAGGGGACTCTTGATTGGTGTCAATTTAGCCGAAATAGTAATGTTGGGCGGTTTCCTTATCACACCTTTACGGGTGTGCGATCAGTCCACTTCCCCCCTGTTGTTAAGATTCAAGATTCAAGATTCAAGATTCAAGATTCAAGAATCTTGAATCTTGCTACAAAACAAATACAACAGGGATTTTTGTTCATTTAATGTTGAGGAACACCCCGCATTAAAGGGGATGCCAGAGACGATCTGGGCCACAAATACATATGATGCTGAAATAATGAAGGGGGGGGGACTCCCCTCACAGTTAGAATAGAAATCCCCCTACCGACCGTGTAAACTGCAATATCCGTTGCGATCAGATGTCGTGTTAGGAATTACTCCTGTATTTAAATCGTTCTTCAAAGCAGGCATTGTTGTAACCATGTCCCTCATCTCCATGCAATACACCATTACTGCCTGTTCAGAAGGCAGACAAAGTCTTGTAGGGTTTTGATAAAGATTTGCTTGCTGTGATTGATGCTGTTCATCACAGAGCGCCTGTTTGTTTTGTTTTTGTGTCTCTATTTGTTGTTACCTCTTTTTGTTGGAGGAATAGGTACAAGCCAATGTGATATGGTATAGTGAAGCTGACTAATAGGATATAGTCAGTATAGAGTATAGCAACCCTTAAGCACAATTGTGGTTTGCGTTCACCTTTGAAAGGAAGCGTTACACAAGGACTCGCATACAATGCAGTCTCCGGCAGTGTTCTCTGCTGTATTAGAAGAAAATTTAGCTGTTTTCTAATTTAGGATTTTTACCTCAGTGCAACTTGGGTTTTTTCCATTGTGTTTTGTCATAGGTTAGTGTAAACAACCCTTTGTGATCTTTTACTTTTCCCTAGGCAAGGTTGGGAAGAGATGTTTGACCAATTTGTGGTGCAGATGTCTTATGGCCTCTGGGTTGTTTTTCATGGCACAAGGTGTTAAGTGTGTTTTTCCCAGTTAGGGTACTCATAGGACATCTCTGCAGGTATTAGCCTCTTCATTATAGCATTTTCTTTAAGGCGTTGTTCCATAGGAACAAAAGGGAGGGGTGTGATAAAAAATGCAATATTTTATACTTTATATGCTTTTCTTTTAACCTTTCCCCACTGCACCAAAAACCAAGTTACATCCGTTGCCATCTGGCATTTGTCATTAGTGGGAAAGGTAACACACAGGTTTCATTCCCGGGTCAAATTATCCTGCAAGAGATTTTAATCGGCTCCAGCTCGGATTGACTGTGATGTAAAAAGGACACCCAGGTCATCCTTTTACCTGCGCGGTGTGATGCTTGTTGAAGCTCCAGACTTTGGCTATAAATAGGAAGTCATATCTAAACAGGAATATCCATGTCATTCCATCATCTCATATCCGATTTGGAATCCAAAATCAAAAGTTAATTACTTTTTTCCCAATAACACGTTTTGAGTGTGGGGACTGCTCCGAGGGGACCACAGCAGAGAACCCCATGTTCTCCACCAGGGTCTGAGCCGCTCCAGTACTGCCCCAAGCCGGTCTCTGAACCGAAGGGTCTCCGCTTCCTACCGCCGAAGGACCAGTGCGCATACCGCACATCAGGCACTGCTGGTGCACGCATGCAGGCATGGATGCTCCATGCTGCTTGTACTGTTGTGTTGGGTTGTTCTCGAATGATTCAATTGGTTTGAACGGCTCTTTTGTAGGAACGGAGGGAACTGAGTCTCACTGGGTGATGAGGTTCAAATTTTACAGTTTTATGTTTTATGTATGTTCCGGCCTTTCCGGCCTGTTCGTGATGTTGAACGTCTTTTCAAATAATAAATATCATGAGTTGCATGAAGCCAATATGAATAAAACAAAGAGTGGGATGTTGCAAATGTTATTTATTTGAAATAAATCACAATCACAGTGTAAAGACCCTCAACTTATGGAACGGCAACATTTTCCATATACAGAACCACATTAAATTCCATGAAACGCCACATATTTTCATCAAGTAGGTATATTGGCATATTTATCTACATCGATAATATACTTCAGCATAGACTATACAATTAAAACACAACTATAGATTTTATAGTATATTGTGTATATACAGCTGGTGAACTTGAGTACAGTGAGATGGAGCTGGACCCAATGTTCCTTTTATTCTGTGCAGATTTGAATGTTTTTATTCTTTTTCTTTAGTTCAATCAAATAAAAACAGAAGAAAACAAAAGCTGCTGTACCTTATTGCAGAAGTTATGAACCTGAAAGTTTTCTATGGAATGCTCTAATGTACAAATTTAGGCTTCCAGCTAATTTATTGTTTGCAATATTTGTAATTAATGCAATTTCCATGCAAAGTAAGAGTATTTATAGTATTTTTTAAAAACACTCTAAAAGCAATAACAAATGAAGAAATGGTAACTATGCACAAGGAAGGGCCAAACAGGTCATCGTTCTAACCAATCACCACACCAGCCATCTCGACCTTCTAATGCTCCCGTTGAAGCTGTGCAAATCAATGCACACCCACATGGTTATCTGAATGTATCTTATCTGTATCTGATCAATTAATGCAGAAAGATTTTACAGCATGTAAGACATCGATAAATAAGTCAGTGGAAGGAAAAGTCTGCACCGGGAACAGTCCTACAGTCTGATCAACAGTGCCTTGCAGTCAAAAACAGTCCTTGTAACATATCTGAAAGGGATTTGAATGGATTACCAACATATAGAGATGTGTTTAAACTGTTGAATTTGCATAGCTCAGGCAGAGTGTGGAAGTGGAATGCAGTGTTAATCTGTTCCAACTCCTGGAGGTTTATCAGAAAGGAGGACGATAAGAAGGTATGTAGTGAGGAAGCGTGCCCATCGAAGGGGAAGGAAGGGCAAATGAGCAAAGACAACCAGATTGCTTTACGGTCACTCACAGCGCTCTGTGTCAATGATCAACACCACTTTGAAATAAGAGAGAAGTAAGAAGCATGTTCACTGAAGAGGTCAAGTGAAACTGAAATTTTAGTTAAATTGTATTCTTTGTGGTTCTGCAGTGATAGACATAATATGTCGGACACTGCATTAACCGCTTAATGCAGTGTCTATGTATATATATCATATATACTTTGACACTGCATTAACCGCAATACATCAACATCTCCGCCATATTGGAACGTGCAAGACTGGCCTGGAAACAAATACAAATAAACAGGGGAGCTGAGTTTTATCTGGATAAAAAGCACTAAAACGTTTCCATTTCTCCGATTATTTCAATGATTTGTTTTTATTTTAAAGGGCTTATGATCTACCTGGAGTATATTGCTCCACCCGCCACCATTTCAACTAATGGTTGCGCATAGGTTGATGCACTTCCTGTGACGCACTGCTGTAAAATGATCATTTTCCCAGGAGTTCATACCCGGTGGCATCCCAAATTGCATAGTGATATCGAGAATTATAGTGCACTGTGAAACTAACATTAACTTCATAATGATAAGTTAAAGGAAAAAAGTTATCTATTGCTCCATTAAAAGCAAGCCTGCAGTGATCATGCACTCCATGAACGAGGCAATGTTTGCTTGGGTTTCAACAGTTTTATGCCAAGGAGAAAAGGCATTTAATCATCACGACAAGGGTATAAGATTTGTTTTTTAAAGTCTAGTTCTAACTCCATTCTGGGGAAATAGTTTTAATAGTTCTAATAATTTTCTCTCCAGCTAATCCATATCTTGCCCAATATGAAGACATGCCCACACTTGGACTAGAAGTCTCTAAACATCAACATGCTTTAAGGGTTCAGTTGTTAACGCATGTTTAGATAGTTCAGTGTAGACTTTATCTGCATCACCACTGCAGAGTTTCAAGAAGGGTTCCATCAGTGACTGGTACTTCCAAAACTAGGCATCTTCATACTTCGGTTCATCTGTTCTGACCCAATGCAACCAAAGACACATTACTGTGGAGGACGTTGTGTTGATTTTGAGCCGACACACATCAGACATTAGCAGTTAGGGAAGGGCAGTTTACTGTGTAAAGGAGTAGATATTTACACAAAACTTTCCTTTGGAACACAAATGATCAATAACGACCATGTACAGTTGCCTTTAAATGTATGTGATGTCAAATGATTGTTGGATAGTTTCTTTGATAGGCCCTTATTTAAGTAAACCTATATCAAAATTACTTGAACATAAAAACATTAGTAAAACAAACGGCATAATTCAATTTTACTTCTTGAGTTTAGATTATAGTATAAATGAACTGATTTGCTATATGGAAACAAAACTAGGTCACATGAGGAACATTCCTACCTATAACAAGAAGGATATTTAACAAGACGACTCACGTTCATTGAGGTTTTGTTTGTTAAAAAAATTTAAAATGTTCCATGTGAGTGAAATACTAGTTAATGATTAGGCAAGAAAGGCACCAAACATCACATCCCATCCCACCCATGTACTCCAGATTCTCACGTAAAGGTCTGACGACTGAGCACACAGCGGAGTTGCAACACCCAGAGCTTTAGCGAAGCATTAACTTCTAGACTGATTAATGTTGTACCCAAAACAAAATTTGGTCCCAAACCACCTCACCATCTTACACGTCAACCATCTTGAATCAGAATGAATTATCAAATGTATAGCTTCTGAGAGAAATAAGATGTCTAGATGGTTGAGTGGTTTATGACACCGTAAAGTAGAACCCAGACAGAGCGGTCTGATGATGTCCATACTGATATAGTACACGTAGGTTGCATTTGGACACTAACAGTCTCTTCTCTAATTATTAACAGATGGATGTTCTGCATTGGTACAAATCCCAGATAACGTGAAGCTACCTGCCTTTGCCAGGATACTGCAACCTCAAACTCAAGAGCAGGCACAACGTTACTGGCACATCTCCCACCCAACATCGACATCCCACATAAGAACGTCAAACACAATCATTCGATTTCCATACAAACGACCCCGAGGCTGTAAAACCTGCCTCCACCAGTGATTGACAAACATCTGCAGGGTCCAAGTTACATTATAAATCAAACAGTAACAAAGTGCAGGGTGAGTGTAGCAATTTCATAATCCCTGCCTGCGGTGGAGGAAAAAACATGTGCTGTTAACGCCACTGGGAAAGATGATTAGCTATAAAAACACAGTGGTTTTACATGATATTTAGGTCTATGGCGTATAAAACAGCATGCTACCTCAAAAGGTTTATGGAACTATTTCACAGTGCAGTGATAAAGAAACACAAGACCAAACTTTGCAATAACGTCAGCTCCAGCAAAACACACTACATGTTGGCATTAATTTTTGCAATTGTTTGAAGGCAAACTGTGCAGTTTTCCCTGTTGTTTTGGTCCAAATAAACTGCCAATGGTTAATCTGAGGGTCACACACGTAAACTTAAAACTGGTTTATTCCAAAACCAGAATTTGCTGCGTATATCTGTTATCGTTGACACAACCCACCGTAAACCTTTAAAATCAAGGCGCAGGTAGTCATGTCTATTTAAGTTACTTCGGCTCTGCAGTTCCACAGCAGAGATGACCCCAAAACGTCCTGAACACTTTGTTTTGGTCTCTGAACAGGTCACGATGCAGTGGAGCCAACAGATAGGATAGGAGACTAGGTCGAATGCTTTCTAACAGGGCTCTCACAACCATAAATGCTTTTGTTGTTCTTTCCAAAAAGTATTTTTGGACATAACTTTTTGTTTTATTTTATGCCACTGTAATGGTAGCATAAAACCAAACTTGTAGCAATACATGTCTACCTATTGCACAAGAGCTATTTATTAATATTGAACATCAGAACATTAAGATATGAATAGAAAGTAATTTTTTGTCAACCCAACTGATGGAAACGCACCAAATTCACATTCTATGTTTTGCACCATTTCAAACATTGATTTAAAATTACAGCGCGTAGAATTTAGTGGCATCTAGCGGTGAAGTTGCAGATCGCAACCAACTCAGTACTCCTCCCCATAGCGGTGTAACATGTGGTCCTCTATGGAAGAGACGGTGACTGCGAAACTCACGAAAGGCCCTCTCCAGAGTAGGGCTACTGTAGATACATGACGGTACAACATGACAGCCTCTGTGAAGTGTAAAAAAACACAGCAAAAACCACGTTTGACATTGAGGCCGTGCACGCAGCACGCACGCTGCAGTATTGTACACAGCGCACAACACAGACTGGTCAGAGAGCTGGTCATAAGTCTAAACGGTCGTTAAACAGGTAGGTCTTTAAGTGAGGAGTACCTGTATTACATTCCATTTCTGCCAAGTCCGTTCCATAAATTCTCCACACTGCAACTTTAAATTTGGATGGAGACATGATTTTGGAATGATTTTACTAAAGCATTACCATTGCTCCGATATTTGATGATTATGTCATAATTGCGACCTTCGTACTTTCTAAATGGGGCAAAACACCTGCACAGAGCAGCGTTAGTAGGGGAGGAATGGTAACAGCGGAATGAGAGAAAACACTTCGAAAGAAAACATGGAATGGATCCATATCTGTGGAGCTCACTCAAGTTCATGGTCAGGTTTATTTTTTTCTTCAAGTCCAAGGTTTCTTCATCTTTCCTTCTGGCATTTCAGGGAGCTTTTTCCTGGCAGCTCTGATGGTTTATGTTTAGAAGGAGCTGTCAAACCGCTGTGAATGTGGGACTGAAGAGCCCTTGGAGACAAACTCTAATGAAGGACTATATAAAGAAATTGGCCTTGACTTGTTTTCAATCCCTTTGCAAGACATCTTGACTGTGGGGGGAGGGGTGGGGGATTTCATTTGGAGTTAAATTACTTTTTTAGTATTATGTTTAGTATAATTCTACCTGGGATGGGATCCATGTTGCTCTCTGCATCCATCAGCATTGGCTTGACATCAGCCAATATGTGTTTCTCCTTCTGTTCAATATGTAGAATGATAAGCCGAGCATCTGACTGCTACATTAGCACTTGACCCACATGCTGCATTTCCACATAACTAGAACAGTTCCTAAAACCCAGTAACACCTACACGCTCGCCCCCCCCCCCCCCCCCCCGCCCCCCCCGGACCAGTTCTTCGTCCGCCCTCTGTACAGCCCCTCCTCAGACGATCAGCGGTCCCAGCAGCGCCTGCAGGGCCTGGGGCGAGAGCCAGAACATTTCCACCAGGTTGTACTGGCAGTAACCCATCCAGAAACCGAAAAGCACATCTGTAACGTTGTGCCTCCCCAGCATGACCCGGCTCAGCCCCACCATCCCGGCCCACAGCAGCACCAACACCCTAAGCGGGGCAGCCAGCACCAGGTGGGCCAGCAGGAAGCGGCTGCACATGGCGGCACGGGTGGCGTGCCCCGAGGGGAAGGAGTAGCGGTCCACGGAGAAGGTGGCGAACATGTCCATGCGGTTGTGGGCAGGCCGGCGGCGGCGGACCAGTGCCTTGACGATCGCAACCAGGACCAGGTCCAGCAGCAGCGCTGAGGAGGAAGAAGGAACTGTTAGCAAACAGCTCTGCATGTTGATTGTGAACATGTTGCTAAGGAGGTGAGCAGCAGGTAACTAAGTATGTTACTTAAGTACATTTTCAAGTATTTGTACTTTAGTTTATTCAGTTTTGGAGACTTTTGACTTTTACTCCACTACATTTCAAAGTAAATACCTATGCTTTTTACTATAATACAGTTACGTTAGGTTCATATTTTTCATATTTGTATATATTTGTAAATTGCTGACAGCATGTGTACTATTTTTACTATAGCTTTTTAAGTACTCATCTGCAGAAAAAAGGTCAATTACAACTTAACCTCTAGATAAAGCTGTCAGGATATGACAAGTACTTTTACTTTTAATACTTCAAGTAAATTTAATAGCAAGCACTTATATTTTTTCGAAACTACTACAGGCTTATATTAAGATAGTGGCATGAAATGAACAGAAAACACAATTGTTTATTGTTAATTACAAACTATTACTCCAACCCCACACTTTAAAACCTATAGCCTCCAATGTTAACAGATAAAATGACACAAAGGGAGGATATATGAGAGAGAGAGAGAGAGATGTTTATGGGGATTTTTTTTTTTTTTTTTTTTTAACCACATAATGTTCAAAGCTCAGAAGAATATGCATACACACACACACACAGATAAACCGTAGATTGGATGATATTTAGCAATAATACATTCACACCTGATCCTCAGACGAGCGCAGCGGCCCAGAGGCTGCAGCTCGCCGGGTCCGCATTGAATAGACTCTAAACGCATGACATCGTCAGCATGCAGAGAGGAGATGAACGGCTGAATATTTCAGAATGAACTCCACTGGTGTCTCATCGAGAAGTGTCAGAACAGAGGCCAACTATACTCTGATGGCTTTCGTCCACTAAGGTACATCATAATATAGCAGTGTTTTCCTTAAAGAGGTACTAGAACATGTTTTGTTAAAGCTGTGAACTGAAATATATGACTGCTCTCTGATGAAACACATATTAATGTGTATTATGTTAATATTATGACCAGCATTGCGTGGTCATAATATGAATGTTTCTTTACAAATGTGATCATTACAGATAGCAATACAGATAGTGAATGTGGCTCAGCGCCAGGGAGGATGCTGACATAGATTAGTACTTTTAGTGGTTCTCTACATCGCAAATTAAAAGAATGTCAAGACAAATATCAGTTGACATAATTTTTTAAAATCTTTTTAATGGGGTTATTCTCCGATAATTTTATCAAACTGATATCGGATACTGGTGAACAGAAATCAAGAACACTCACTATGTGATAGCAGCAGCCAGATGTAAGTGTGTGTGGGGGGTAGATGGATTAGTGATAACAGCAAGACTGAGCCGACAGGTGGAAATAAAGATCAGGTGAAGGAACATGTCAGCAAACAAGAGTGCAATGAATGAACGATGACATCTAAAAGGTGGAAATAAGATAGCACCCAGTTAGGACAATTGGCACAAATGTGGTTTGGGGGGGTTACTTTGAAGGCCTCTATGACTGAGGGGATCTAAAGCAGTGATTTTAAACTTTTTCATGTAAAAAACCCTCAATTTGATACGCAATAGATGAGAGACCACATTTTGTCAGAATTAGTCCCTGGGGCCGCATTTTTAGAAGATATTCATTGTTCGACATGATTTAGTCCAACTTCCATACCCGTCTATACACTGGTTATAGAGATAACAGTAAAGCTAGGGTCAAAACAATCATTACTTACTAATCAAAGGTGCTAACGTCTTGTAAATGAAATAACGCTTATTAACTATTAATCATTTTGTTGGGGACCCCTTGGAACCTCTTGCCCTGGATGTCCCCGGGTCCCACGTTCAGAGCCACAGATCTAAAAGGAACGGGTGGGCGTGTAGTGAAATAGAACGTAAGAGAAACTGCTCTTGAGGCAGAGAAAAAAAGGGAAAAGCAGCATATTGCGCCAGTGGTGAGCATGGTATGGTACACATCCTAGTGAAAGAGCGACCACGTCCAAAGCAACAAGATTAGGCACAATGTCATAATAAACAAATGAGCACATGGGATATGAGTGTTTCCTTGTTGTTTACCCATCAGCAGGTTGAGCATGACTTCTTGTCCCGCCGTGCTGTCACTCTTGTACAGGCAATATGCGGTCCCGGCCAGCCAGGGGATCCCGTGGCCCGAGATCTCCACCAGCTTCATCAGGGGCCGGATGCTGCCCCACGACGAGTCCTCGCAGGCGCACACCCCGAGCCGCTTGGAGAGCCACAGGTCCACGGCCAGCAGGGAGCTCAGCGCGATTCCCACGAAGGACGGGTTGAGCCGCATGCAGTCCTCTTCCGGCATGCCCTGCCCGCCCCCCGTCGAGCCCGTGGAGGAGCCGGAGCCACGGCGCCGGGTCGGACTCTCCGACGCCCTGAGTCGGGCGGTCGCCGGGTCGGATCCCTGGCGCTGGAGCAGGTGCGGCGGAGCGGCACGGTTCAGTGACACGAACTCGTAGCGTCCATTGGAGCTTCCGAGCACTGGGCTCCCGCCGCTCCGTCCCGGGGTTTTGGCCTTCGGAGAGGGCATTTTTCCTCTGTATCAGTTGGTGTATATAGTATATTAAACTCCAATCGGGTTTAATTGCAGTGCCGCGGCGGTCTGGGTGTTTTCAATTCATTGCGTTACGTTTGACTATTCCCATCACGTCCAGAATACTTCCTCAAAACGCCATCTTCGTTGTCCCCGTCGCAAGGGATTGTGGGAAATGGAGTCTCACGATACAAGCGATAATATCGCGTCGATTGAAACTCGGAAATAAAGCGTCATTCCATTCATTCTTGCGCTGCACTGTAACGTTTATGCATTCTGTATATTCTATTTTTTGACTTTATGCATTATCTGTTCATCTGTTCTACTACAGAGTTGGTTCGTGCTGTGGGACGATTAAAGATTGTTCTTCCTTAAGCCGAAGTGTTTTCAAATAAACCACATCAACGAAGGAACTTTTTTTGTGGTCGGAAGTTTCACTCTCCAAGTAGGAGTGACATTTTTCCGAGTGCCGACTCTAATAGAACGCAGCATAGGGAAGAGCCACGCGGAAATTATTTATAATCATTTCGAATATGTCGGGTTTTTTTTCATTATAATGTATGACAAGTGGATCCATTTTTATTTGAAAAATAAAGTTAACCTAGAGATACCTACCTTAACGTACACTAAACGCTATTACATTGATTACAATTTGTTTGTTTTTTTAATCAGCTATTTCCGTAATAGGTTACCCCTGGCTGCTTAAGAAAAAAAAAAAATAATAATCACGTACCTGCAGTTCATCTAATGGCCGCTAGATGCTGTTCTAGAAAACCCCCGACTGAATAGATGTCAATGGAAAAGTAGAAAAGAGGAGAGACGTCCCCCCTCACAGTACATTAGGGTCTCAACATCTAAGTTTACTTCTTTTTACAGGTGTCTTGCTTGTCATTTTAAATAAAGCTCTTTTCTTGTGTGAGTTACCGTTGCCCCGCTGTGTGTTCATTCCTCCGCAATCTTTGCGTACGTACGCCAGAATCAAGATTCAACATTCAAGCGATATAAGATTCAAGAGGTTTATTTGTCACATACATATACATACGTTCATACACATATGCAGTGAAATGTCTTTGCAGCGCACCCGGAGATGATGCACAATAGTTTCTAACTGAACATAATAGCTCACCTAATTCCTACCGAGCTAACTCACTGAAATGAATTGATTCCTAAAACGTAATGCAGTTAGTGAATAGAATAATATAAATGAAAATAAAACAAGACTCAAAAAGGTTATACAGAGTAGGGGTATAAAATAGAAATAAAGGGAATAGAGTTATGTATATGGGATAGGCTTATTGTATATACAGATATTTGCAATGAAGTGCATGTGAATAAAGTGTGTATGGAGATATACAGTACAGTACACAACAGTACGACACAGCAATACAGCGCAGCATGCAGTAACCCAGAGCAGTGATACAGTAACTTGCAGTACAGTATACTACATACAGTACAGAAAGGCAGTGCGGCCTATGTCATGACTCAGTGAGGACCCCTGGTGAGTTCAGCATTGCCCGACCACAGCAGCTGGAACAGTCCTGAATCGCTGTACAATCCACCTCTGCCAACCGATGCTTTCTGGGATTCAAACAAGGGTGCAATGGCGAGATGTGCCTCTCCAGCATGACCCGGCTCAGCCCCACCGTCCTGGGCCACAGCAGTGCCAACACCCTGAGCGGGGCGGTGAAAAAGTATGGAAGGCCGTAAGCGCAAACTGCTCCACATGAATTTCATTTCTATTCCTGCCTCTTAATTCCGAACCTTGTTTGAGCTTTGTCAAGATATCTTGTCTTGTACCTGACTGTATGTGTTTAATACTTGTTAATGAAATTGCTTTATCTTCTTCTATCCAGTTTAGAACTAGTAGAATAGCTTTTTGGCTGTTGCTGTTCCCATCCACTCTAGCCACAAGCCAAAATATCACTCACTCGCTCACCTTAAGTGCTTTAGTTTCACTTTATCACGATGGTGCGGGTTATCTCATTCAATATCAAAAGACATCATTTCCAAATCTGTCTGCTTTCCGGGTTCTGCAGTTGTAGTTCCCAGTCATAGAAGTATGCAGAGAAGAGATATGCAGATGGACCTCAAATGGCCCAATTGTATATACTGTTGAGCTGTACGGCATCTTGATGTCTTTAGAATGGGTTGAACAAAACAAATCAAACAACGTCTTAATCTGTAGTGACTCAGTCTCTGCTGTGTACAGTCTCATGGCAGGTACGTCCAGTAATCACCGGGAATTACTTTACGAAATGATATCCATACACGCAACAATAAGGAAACAAGGCACAGAGGTCATATTCATTTGGGTTCCTGCTCATACAGGCATTCTGGCTAAAGAAAGAACGGACAAACAAGCCAAGCAAGCAGTTCAAAAAGAAAACATAGACACGGGTATTGTGAGGAGTAAGGGAGGAAGTAGGAAAGAGGAGACAAACACGACTGGGTTGGAATAGGACACGGTGACCTGAACAGTACACTTCACATTACAGGGAAGCGTCCAACCACTTGTGAGCATTGTCAGGAAGCAGAAACGCATGTGCTTGTTAGCTGCAGGAAGTATTTTGCAGAGAGAGAGGACACGATGGAAGAAATGAAGAGATCAGGACTAACAGAAGGAGGAGTAAAGAGCATACTGCAGAGCGGGGGAAGCGGACGAGGCAGATGCTCGGTCAGCTTCCTGAGGGAAATCGGACACACTGCACATTGCAGGGGTTAACTAACTCCAGGAGATGGCGGTAGTGCAGCATTGAGGACGCAAGCTGCCGTTAAATGCCAAAGAAGAAGTCGCCCCTCGCTTCAGTCTGTGCGGATCCACGGTACCGCTGCCATGCCTGGGCTGCTGCTGGGCGACGTGTTCCCGAACTTTGAGGCCGAGACGACCACCGGCCGGATAAAGATGCACGATTTCCTCGGGAATTCGTAAGCACCTGGACCTGTAGGGTAGACGCATGTTCGAACGATGTATGTAGGCCATGTGCGACTTAAACCCCGCTGTGTTCCCTGACCGACAATTAGATACGTTGCTTGTATGATAAAAGCGCAGTATTGTGTTTATTGTGTTTATGTGTTTTTATTTGTAGTGGAATATATATATATATAAAATTACACCCAGTGATTCGGTTAAATGATCGGATAACAACTTAGAATGTCTCTCATACATTTTTAAGTATTTATTTATGGTGGGCTTAATTTCAACATTTTGTCTGATTTTCATTATCCATGGATTTCCTTTTGTCAAAAGGCACATTATGTGGCTACCAAAAAGTATTGTTTACATTAGTTCCTAATCTCTTAAACTGTTCTAACAACAATCCATAGGATCAAGTAGTTCATGACCTGCCCTGCAACGACGCTGAACTTAGCTTCTGATTCGTAGCTTCCGATTCAACTGAACGCTGGCGCACACCACCGAAAACCATGGCTAGATCTGTACGTTGTAGTCACACTAGTGTACTCATAGCAGTCAAACCTGGAGCAGATTATAACACGAAGCCCGTACTGCATTTCTAACACAGTTTCTGATTTTGAAAGTAATATTCTGTTTGGGAAATAAGGAACAATGTGGATTTTACATTTTTTTTTTCTTTCCACACTGACCACATAAAACCAGGTATATTTCAGAAACTACTGTACTAATAGCAGTCAAACCTGGACTAGATTATAATAAGAACCTGGAAAACTGAAATACGTGCATTAAATGACTGAACTTGACCCTGTGTATTGCTGCCTGCAGCTATTATTTATATATATATAGCCCTAAAAAGACAATAGTTCAGTGATTTCATCCACTTTTCCACGCTGCGTTTTAAAATCCTTGTCCTTGGTTGCACATTCCTGTTCGGGTCACATGGTTCCTCCTTTCATCAGATGCTTCTGTCGTCTCCATGAGCACAAGGCCCCAGTGGAACAAGGAGAAAAGGCTGTTATGTGGCTGGCACGGTCTCTGAGCTCTGATAAGTCCAAACACCAGTGTTTGGGCTGTAGCTTTCATGCCCAGGATGGAAACCAGTCTGTTATTGAAGCACACAAACCTTTGACACTTTACAGCTGATTGACAACAAAGCAGTGAGCCCTTTATGACAATTTACAGTCTCAATGGTCTTCGCACGCTCATATATACAGGGTAATTGGACAATAAGAAACTCTAAAAATGATATGTAGAAGGGTCTTCAAAGGAGCAGTTGCCTTCTAGCATAAGCTGGCTGTGCAATCAATCAGTTAACATACTGTGAAAAATACCATAACAAAGTTAAAGAAGATTTCTGCTCCTCTCAGGCTTCCTCCCTCTCTCGATATCAAGAACTTTTTGGTTGCATCTTATCTCTGTCACATTGGGACAAAAGCTCAGACCGATTCCCAGACACCACCACTCCCTTTTTTTATGTCCAAGTCTTTATTTGAGAAGCAGGAGAGTCGAAAGCGATAGAAACAGCACAAAACAACCGAGAGAATCTGAACAAAGAATTATGTTTATTCGTTGGATAAACGTCGTCACACCCTTGACAATGTGGAACCAGGAACCAGGAAATGTCAACGGGAAAAAATGGGAAGTTAGATTTTAAAGTTAAACAGTTTAACAGCACAATGAAAGCTCAGACCTGTAGTCTGGCGCGCTGAGCTTGTGGTTGATTGGAACAGTGATTTCAAGAAAGTGGTTTGGTATTCTTTGGATTATTTTGGCACATCTTTGCAAATTCACAATCTTTCCTTTAGTCATAATGTATGTCTGTATTTATCTTTATTCATTTTTCTGTCTGCTTATTTACTTATTTATTTACTGTGTACAACTAGGAATGTATTGGGTTGTGCAATCTAAAAATGTATGAAATTGATTCTTATGTAACTTATTTACTATTAGATTGATAAATACTTTAATCCCCCGAGTGATGTCATATTCCACATCAATACAATAGTCAATAATAAAAATAATAGTTATACAAAAATGACCATATCCAATATACCTCTATCAGAAAAATGGCAATGTACAATAAACCTACAAATGAACAACAAACATGTCACATTCCCTCAAAATAAGGAAATTGAGTGTTTTATTCATTTAATAAATATAAAATCTGTACATATATTGTGTATGACGGGGTGTAAAACAAAGGTTCTAGCAATATAATATAATATACCCAGTGATGCAAGAATTGAGAGTTTCAAAACAGGCCATTGTGGGGGGGGGGAGTGGATGATGGACTGGATATTTCTCCAGAACAGAGTGTTATTGTTTTATTGTGTGTTTTGAAGTTGGGGGATCCTGTTCTCACACCCACGGGACTTCACCCCTGTCTGCACCACCGAGCTGGCCTGCGCTGCCTCCATCAGCGAGCAGTTCAGAAAGCGGGACGTCAAGATGATTGCCCTGAGCATCGACAGCGTGGAGGACCACCGCAACTGGAGTAAGGTGGGATGGACACACTGTCAGTGAGTTATAAAATGGAGGAAGGCCTCCGTGAGCGACGTGTGTCGCAATGTACATTGCTTTGGTTGCTGTGGTGGCCGCTTGTCTTGCTGCTTTTGGTCGCTGTGTTGGCTGTGTCTATGGTCACTCAAAGTCTGTGGGTGGTGCTTAATCAGTCAGTCTGCGTTTCCAAAATATGTTACGCCTTCCCTCCGCTCAAGAAGGGGAAAACAACACAGGCACTGGAGCAGTAAAAGTATCGGCAATTAAAATGTTAAAATCATCCTGGGAATGAGTAACTTTAACTGCAACAGCCTTTCTCTCTCTCTCTCTCTCTCTCTCTCTCTCTCTCTCTCTCTCTCTCTCTCTCTCTCTCTCTCTCTCTCTCTCTCTCTCTCTCTCTCTCTCTCTCTCTCTCTCTCTCTCTCTCTCTCTCTCTCTCTCTCTCTCTCTCTCTCTCTCTCTCTCTCTCTCTCTCTCTCTCTCTCTCTCTCTCTCTCTCTCTCCTGGAGTATCAAGGTGCATAGTGCAGAAAACCAGTCCTCCCCAATTCAGGAACTTTAAAAATTAACCAACCCTGTGAGTTTTTGCCTTGATTAAAGAGTAAGGAAAACAATGATTTTTACTTTGGAGCGCACTTCATACCGTTTTTGACTCTCCAGCCAATAAAAGACCCTCGTAAACACCCCATTCCAGCAGTGAAACCGTGCGATGCAGGACCTTTGTTTCCAGACTGAAGCCGGATTGTGACTCAGCGTTCTCATGGTTCAACCCGCTGGGTTTCATAACGCAGTCCCACTTTTATAATAATGATAATAATAAAAGTAAAGTATTACTACTTTGCTGCTATTATTACTACTCTTATTATTTAAAGTATATAGTTAAAACATGAGTTTGCATATGGACATATTATTCACACGCTCGTCCCTCAAAACAGACATGGAAAGCTGTGATGGGCTAGTTTTTCAGTTACCTGTTTCTATCAGGGAAGCTCCTCCTGAGGGTGGAAATCCCACACCTTGTTCTGATTGGATAAGCTGTTTGGGCAACAAAAGAACATTTTTTCTGTCACACAAAAGTTATTTTACTGTCGCACATGCCTTTTAAATGTATTTAACTAATTATCGTGAATGTGTCAAACAAAAAGCTATCCTGTGGTTTATTACAAAAAACCAGCCGTTTTACAAACACAACATCCGTCAGTAGTGGTGAAACAGAACGCAGTTGATGTGTACGGACTGCCCCCACGATTCGGCATGCATGTGAACCGCGACTCAATTGCAAAATTTAACATCATTGTGAAAAACCGAGGCCCGAGCCACAGGGGCTGGTGCTCAGCTGGAGTGCAACTTGTACCTTCTAATAATTTAAAAAACAAACAAAAAAAAGTGTGCTCCATTTCAATAATATATGATATATTTAAAAATATGTCCATTCAATTTCTCCACTTGATAGGGCAGAACAAAGACTGGCAGCTTGTGAGACGTGTCAGTACGTTGGATGTGATTTGGATTGTGATATCAAAGATAAGATAATGATGTTAAACGGAACATGATGCTGTGCTTTGATGGATAGAATTATGGAAAAAGTGAGATTAGAGAAGAACATAAAGAACGGACACAGATGTGGCAGAGAAAATACATTTGCAGTGTGTTGAAAGCTTTGTGTCTTTTCAGTGAGCCGGATGATCCGCCAAGCATTTCTTTTATCTATGATATTGTATGAAATATTTTGTTTATATTTATTCTGCTTAAAAAATAACTATATTTATAATGAGTTAATGTGACTGGACTCCTTAGTTACTTATTGAGAAACAAGTGTTTTCTTTACAAATGAAGACTCCATAGGGTTAAGGTTAGTGCTGGGAAAAAAAACACGTTTCAATCGAATCGTGTATTGAGAGATACAGACTTCTCTACAACAACAACTTTACCTTGCTTAATTCGGAACCAATTTTCATGAAATTTAGTTTGTTATAAATGTGAGAAATTGAACATGATACTGGTTACTCTGTGACTGGAATTAAATTCAGTTACTGGGGGCGGATCAAATCCTATTTTTTGACTCAATACCATGTTTAAAGGAAGAAGGTGTCATGCGTCTTTCATATTGTACTTTAATTTAACAATTGAGTATTTATATATTTTAAGATTTACTCAAAACATTGGACTTTTTCAATGTTGTTTTCATTTAAGATCATGGTCAAAAGTTCCTTACTTTAAGTGTTCTACAGAATGAAAGGAAAGTTAGATTTGTCTCCCTTTTATTTATCTTTTGCTTATCTGAAAAATGATCTGGGTAGAGTTTGCACCCTTAACATCAGTGTTTTTAACAATCGTGGCTGTTGAATTGGTTTAACTATAACCTTGTCCTACAGAGGAGTCATGGTGACATGATGGGATTTAATCAGTCTAATAATATTTTATGAACTGATCCGGTCAGTATTCCATTAAAATCCTTGAATCAATGTGCATTCTCCATGGGAAAGTGTTTATGATGTTTGCTTTCGCCCTTGTCATTGCCCTTGAGAAAGCACAATCTGTGAGTTTATTCATGCTATTCATTTATGCATAGAGTGTAGGAGCTTTGTCAACATATTAACAGGCTATTTGCATCTGCATAGAGACTGATCGTTAATCTTCATATTTCTGTACTGTTCCGCAGTTTCACACCGCTTCTATTAAAGACACCTAAAGTGACCCCCTGTCTCCGGGTACTTTTGGGAGAGTGTTTAGCTTGCTGCATAGTCATGTAGGTCTTCATGTTGTGAGGGCAGAAGAGGAAAGAAAAGCCCTTTTCCTCTTTAGCGATAGAATACTGAAGTATGAAGTTCCAATCAACTTGGTCGTCATGGCAATAAGTGACCTTGAACCCTGTGACCTCTCTGTCCGTCTCAGGATGTGATGGCGTTCGCCGGTGACCAGGCTGAGTCTCCGCTGCCGTTCCCCATCATCGCTGACGACAAGCGGGAGCTGTCGGTGCAGCTCGGCATGTTGGACCCCGATGAGAGGGACAAGGACGGGATGCCGCTCACCGCCCGCTGCGTAAGAGACAGTGCTGTGTACTATCTTTAGATCTGTGGAGAAAGAAGACGCGTTACTGCGTTTCACTATGTACTTTAACGGTGCACTTTTTTCGTCATTCAGTGTGCATCACTGGAATGTTATCCCTATACATAAATGCACAGGGATGACATTTCAGTGAGGAATTATAATTTAGGGGAATCATAAATATATTTTTGAGTGAATTGACGCAAACTCGGCTCTCTGTGCGCTAGTGATTGATGTTGCACAGTATACTAATACTAAAAAGGTAACGCAATACCCTGCCCTTAAAAACGGTACTATACCCCATTTTATTAGTACCGGTACTTTAATAATAACAGTGTTTTTAATATGAGCCGTCAATGTGCCGAGTGGGCTGCAGGAACGAAAGTTGAATATTGAGGAAAAATAACATTATTAGTGTGTGTGTGTGAATAAATGTTTTTGCTAAAGTTAGCAAATTCACATGTGATGAGCAATAAAGTTCAATATAAGTTCATCCAGTTTGTTGCACAATGAACATCCATTAGAGAGAAATATTCACGATAACTGTCCAAAGTCTGCGTCGGCGGAAACGCACGAGTGCACCGGCACGTCTCTCTCTCCAGCATTTCACTGTTTATACAAGGGAGAATTCGCCTTTGACCAGAATTTCCAGTTATACTACAGATGGGGCGATGAAAGTAGGAAATAAACCCGACCATTACAGACGGATTGTCCTCTAGTGCAAAGGTTCCCAACCACCGGCTCGCGGACCATGCGGGGCCTTGGGGCATTTCCTACCGGGCCATGAGAATGCGGGCGGCATTTCTTCAGGAACTATCTGTAATCTGCAATCTGCTTTGCAGCAGAGCAGCAGCAAGAAATTGAACAAATACATCTTGAGTCTTCATATGCTTTGTTTGTCCCCAGTACAACATTCAAGCATTAAAAATATGAATATATTCAAGTATTAAAAACATAATGCATACAAATTTGACTTGACTCATTCTCCTGATGTTTAAACGGAAGTTTAAAATTTGACTAGTTGAGTAGTTTAATAGTCTAAAATAATCTTGCATATATTATAAAAACATATTGTGTATATTATAAGAGCCTATTTGAAACCGTTAATCACATTCTTCAATAACCAAATCATATTTAAAATGCTGCTATGACGTATCATAGACTGATAGTTGCTCACCAAAGGGCCTGTGTGGTGGCATGAGATTTATTTTATGCATTTTCTTAATAAAGGGGACGAAATAGCCCTTTTCATAGCGCCTTTTAGTCAATGATGTGCCTGCCTTGGCTGTAATTATTACTTTTTTCTTTAAAAAAATCTGTTTAAAACTAAAAAAAGTTGCAAGCGTAGTTTTATTTTATTTTTTTAAGCAAAACAAAATAAATTACCATATTTGTACTGGAGAATAAAACTTGAGTATGTTTAGCTTTAACCACATGGTGGCAGTAGCAGCTTGGTTTAAAGTGACATCTGGCTGGATATTAGGCCCCGCCTAATTCTACTTATAGTACAATAATTCACTCTTTGTTATATGGCTTTTTTCCCCACATCCTCCACTGCCTTCATTGACTCTGTCTGTCTGGCTGCAGAGGGGATCAGCAAGCTCCTGTGAAGTCATGGAAATACACCTTCCAATCAAAAGTTTAGTTATTTTAGCTTGCCTTTATGACTAGTTAAAATAAAAACACAAAAAAATCTCAGTTTCAAAAACAGCAACCTTCTGAACTATTTTGGTCAAACCATCTGCTGGGTGTCTTCCATTTAGCACTTGCAAAGGGTGTGAAATGTGCAAACCTTTATTTAACATAACTGTGCTAAACTAGTTTCCTAATTCTTCCACAAACCGGTTTGTTTTCTCCCAAACCACAAGATAAAACTATCAGGTGATTGCATGTCTGGGTAGTATCCATTTAAGAAACATTTGAAAGTCCTTTTAAACACAAGAAACAAACCTTTGCACACTCTGGAGTACTTGAACCCCTTTCAGAACGTTCTGCTCACTTTTCTTCCCCTCCAGGTGTTTGTGATCGGCCCTGACAAGAAGCTGAAGCTGTCCATCCTCTACCCGGCCACCACAGGACGGAACTTTGATGAGCTCCTCAGAGTCATCGACTCGCTGCAGCTCACGGCCCAGAAGAAGGTCGCGACCCCCGTCAACTGGAAGGTACGCTCTCGATAATAATTACACCCTTAATGTATTTCTTACATCTGAGAGAATCCCATGAATCTCACTAAAAAGTTTCAGTCGGCGTAAATAAAGTACTTCTGCAGAGTAGGATATAATTTTTTTTTTTTTTTTTTTTAAAGAACATATGCATCCTCCTTTCTGATTGGTCAATGACCTTAATAAGTTGCTATCCATGACACTCCAGGGAAAGTAGTTATATGCACAATGCAAATTATTTCTTCGTCTTCTTCAGATAGAATATCATTTCTAAAATTAGCAACTGACAGAATATCCCAATAGCATTTACTTCAAATCAAACTTTTTTTTGGATTCACAGCTGATGCATTTCCCCTATCTCTGTTCTGAGCGTTGCTATGATAACCAGGTGGGCCCTCATGCAGGAACCACCCACGGCCGAGCGGTGAAAGAGAAGGCACCAAGTATCTGCTCACCTCCCTCTTCTCTCTGCCCGTCTCTTCCAGCCGGGGGAGAAGGTCATGGTGATCCCCAGCCTCTCGGACGCAGAGGCTGCCGTCCACTTCCCGCAGGGCATGACCTGCAAAGAGCTTCCGTCCGGGAAGAAGTACCTGCGCTACACCCAGCTCTGAGCAGAGCCCTGACGGCGGCACAGACCCAGCACCGCCACGAGGAGGCCACGACCCGGCTCTGCTATTCAACTAGGACACTTTGGGGAAGAGTTAGATTCTTTTATTGTATGGAAGAAGCACTTGTAAAACCCTCAGAATGAACTAACTGCACAGCGATAACAAGCTAAATGTGTTGTATCAGTGCCTTGCTGTCATCAAAATAATAAAGACCCACACGGTTCGACACACGGTGCCGTTTGTGTTTACATATCGCAATGTCTTCTGGCCAGTTGCTGTCTAAAATATAGTAACTACAACAAAGAACATTCCATGACATTTAATAATACTAACAAGTACTTATTTTTTGTGTGGAAGAACTTAAAATGCAACTTAAAGGAGAACTAGATGTAAGATGTTTAAAATAACTCAAGCTCGAGAGACAATATTGGAACGTTGATTATTGTCACATCACAGTATGCAGACTACACACAAACTAATATCTTTCTGAAACAGGTATATTTGGTCTATTCAAATGTTTTAGAAGATCTGGTGCTTCAGTGGATCCATAATCCCCTAAAAATGTTGGATTTTTGGAAATATAAACTTTGCTATGGGATGAGGTAAACTTTTATGCTTCCATATACGAAATGAAACTTCTGTTTACCCATTGCTGCTCTGCTTGTGCGCTGGGTGTCGCTCCCACCCAGCTGAAGGAAAAGCCATGCCGCAGTACTCTCAACCCACCGATAGGTGGCAGCACATGTACAGCGATCGCTCTGAGGGTTTTACTTTTAAGGTTAATTTTGATTTTTATGACTAAGCCTTGCATTTCTGGAAAAGGTACAAATTACTTATTAGACTTATTACATTTCTCGTAAATGCCGAGATATAACTAAGGCGGTTTTAAATCAATACCTTGTTATTTGTGAGTATATATGTATTCTAGATGAGAATCATCATTTTTGGGAAGTAACATGTTGTAATAATTGTAAAGTGTATGTTGGTTTAATGTTATCATATTTTGAATTCCAATAATTCCCCACAAAGGTGTGAGCAGCCTGCTTCTGAGCATGGCAGCATGGATAATTTACTGCAGCAACTCTAGAGGAGACACTGGAGCCAACGACCATTAAAGCTGCTTCACTGAGGATCGTATTAATTACCTGAAGGTGAACACACACACACACACACACACACACGCTGGCCTGGAATGCACTGTGAGGAAGGCCAAAGGCAGTGGATGGGATTCCCTGCAAGTGGAGAAAGGCCATTAATTCTATTCTGTTGTCGGGACAACCACAGTGGGAGAGATGGAGAGGTGTGTGTGTGTAGTGTTCACGTGAAACAGTTTCGCAGCTTGTTGCAGTATTTTAGCGTCTAGTAAGTCTGAAGCCACACGCATCAAGTAGTATGCACAAAGAACCAGGATGATGGACTGCATCTGGTGAAATACCGTAGTATGCAAACAACACAGACTGCGCTAGTGAGTGTATCCCACAATGCCTTGTGAGGGTGAGGCCGGTAAAAGTTTCTATGCAGCGTGGTCGTCAACCTGCAACTGATGTATCTGATGATGTAGTATGGCCGAGAAGATTGTTCCAAAGTACGCTGGACAAGAGTACCAACATATAGTAAGTAGTATTTAGTGCGTACTACGCCATTCCGGTCCCTCTGAAAGCTCCCAATGTGTCTGCAGTGGGATGCTTTGTAATTATCTGAGCAAGTTCTCCAACGTGTGATGTATTTATTCGGTCAAACACACAGTAAAACCCCCCTCATCTTCCTCTCCTCTTCCTCCTCCACGCTCTGAAGGCTCTGGTTTCTTCTCCTCTCTGGTCGTCCCCCTCGTTCTTAAGTGTCACCCCGAGTGACACGGCGTAGACACACCACGCCGATCAAATGCATTTCTCACATTCCAGACTACAATGGCCAGTGTCAGAGTATGCAAAGCACTCCGGGCATGAGACACTGGCTTAAAGGCCCACTATCCTCTCTCGGTCTCCCTCTCTTGTCTCTCTGTCTCTCCCTCCCTCTCTCTCCCGCCTCTTTCCATCTCACCCTGTCTCCCCCAATCAGCTCTGGCCCGGTGTGTAACCCAACACCAGCCTTGACCAAAGTCTCCCAGGGCAGAACACCAACACTGTACCAGCTGCTGAGTCTCTCTCTCTCTCTCTCTCTCTCTCTCTCTCTCTCTCTCTCTCTCTCTTTCTCTCTCTCTCACACACACACACACACACACACACACACACACACACACACACAAAACAAAGACTTGAATATTCATTGCAACATTTATTGTGATCTGAATGTTGAGATCCCAAACCAAACAGAGCTGCATTGATGTGTTGGAGCTGCAGATCTTATCTCTTATCTCGACCCACCCCCACCCCCTCGACCCCCCCGCCCTGCCAGGCTCCTGTTCTGTCTCTCTGGTAAGCAGTGAGGGAGCTGCAGTGAGATGAGATAAGCTGCGATTGGAGAATCAACCGACTTTCAGAGCCCTGTGCTCTTGTTAATTGGTTCTTAAGTGTATTATTGTAAATAAGTAGCGTTTATTCATAGAGACACAATCAAAAAGTGCTTCACAATAGAATGAACATATAGTAGCAGTCACATTACAAACAGATAACATAAAGCAATGTGTACGTAGGTAGTTGTGGTCAGTATACTGTCACATTGAACACTCACAAAAAATATGTTTCAAATGGAATTATGGGACTTATATTCTGGGAAATATATATATATATATATATATATATATATATAGATAGATAGTTTATATAGCACCTTTTAAATCCAAATTACATAGTGCTGTCCCATCAGACTGTTAAAACCAGTGATGTACGGATATAAATCATCAGATCATAAATGCGAGTGAAACTCTGTGAGTCAAAGTTGCAAATGAAAATTTGGAAAGAAGGATTCAGATTTTGGATTTATATCTATATTTGTATTTGTATGTATTTGTGTGTGTTTGTGCACATATTGATGAACATGAGAAATAAAGAGCTGATTATTATTTCTGTCCTGTGTGCTTGGCATCGACTTCAGCGCCTCAAGCTGCCCGTGACCCCAAGGTTAACAAGCTGTAGACCCCCCCACACACACACACACACACACACACACACACACACACACACACACACACACACACACACACACACACACACAGAAAAACACACGCACCATATATACTGAGCTATAGCTTGATGCTTTCCAGACGCACCGGCTCTCCCTCCCACATTGCCTGGCACCTTCACCCTCATCGCTCCGACGCATGCACACACATACACACACACACACACACACATACATACATACATACAAAGATAGGTAATCCATATGTACATACACATACATACATACATACATACATACATACATACATATGCAATACATACATACATACATACATATGCAATACATACATACATACATATACAGTCAGGTCTGAGTTCTGAAGAGTCGCTGCTTCAAAGAACACACACATAGTACTGTGGATGTTTGTTTTATTTCTCAGTGTTTTATTTGTGTGTGAATTCCTCAGCCCAGAGAAATGTTGTGGATCCTCGATATCTCCCTCTGAACGTTTTGAATTTCTGCAACATGTACATCATCTCTTAAAGTGATTGTAATCTTTAGTAGGTTTAGTAGGCTCTAGCAATAATACCTTGTTAATACCTTAGTTTTACATATACCCTCAAAAGGACAAAATGTACTTTTTACTCAAATCACGTTTCTCGTATTACATTTCTGTTATTTATTAGGATATAAAAAGTATTTCACTCAATGTAACTAATACTTAAGGGAAAGTTACAATATATATTTTTTACCTAAACCTTATTTTTCATCCATTTTAGTCAACCTGAGGGGATTGGTCTATTTTTTTATTTTTTTAACATCAACAGACATTCATACAATGGGGCTTTTGCAGAAGAACGTGTTTGCCATTGTCCCCTATTGTGGCTTTCAGCTGAAACTATGACTTCAGTACTCTATCCACCTCGGCAGTTTACTGACAGACGCGGTGAAAACACAGGAATAAAAATAAGAGACCGGAGCTGCAGGGTGATGGCAGAAGATGGAATCAAGCCGACAAGAAGAAAGAGGGATGGATGGTGAAACAGAACCAGTTATTAACCTCAGGTTCCATCTGAACTTTAAGGGGCATTAAAAAAAATTCAGTAGATACTCACCCATGGGCTCTTTTTCACTCCTACCTAAGTATGGGTCACCGGGTTTGAGAGAACACACGCACACACACATGCACACACACACACACACACACACACACACACACACACACACACTGGTGGTGGTGGTGGTGGAGTCATAACAATAAAAGTGATAAAGGCGTATATGATCCGAGTGGTTAGATAAATGCCATTGTTTTGATGGCTCCTCATAAATAGAGATGCAGACAGGCCATCACTGCCGTCACATCCCACATCGCTCTGCAAACTAATGGCCGCCGCTCTGAGCCAGTTAGCGCTCTAGGAGCAGGGTGATGAATGTGAAGGTAAAAGTGCAATCACTCTCCCAGCTTTTCTTTATCTCTATCAATATCACCACTCCCCCCCCACCCCCTGCTCCGTCTATTAGAGACACATTGATCACCAGCTGCTGGCATATCACCTGAGTAATGGCTAAGGGTGTCTGCAGTTTAAAACTACACCGCTGTGCTGCCAAGGGCTCTCTCACAGTGACAAGGCACATGGCCCCCACATAATAAAGTAGTCCTGTTGTGTGTGTGTGTGTGTGTGTGTGTGTAAGGGCATTCATAACGCAGAGGACTTTGCCATTAAGAGAAGACATCAACCAAAGTGACACTAAAAGACTTTCAGCCACGCTGCAAGGAATAGCAGTTATAGTCATCTATAATTTTATTTTGGTTTGTGTGTGTGTGTGTGTGTGTGTGTGTGTGTGTGCGTACATGCGTGTGTGTGTGTGTGTGTGTTTGCATGCAAACTATGAAACTGTAAAACTGAGAAGCCAATCCAAGGAACAGGAACTTAATAAACTTTGTGCATCTATGTTTGCAGGCGTACCTCTATTAAAACTATAAAATGAATAATAAGAACTTGATTTACTTCAGAGCAGGTTCTCATATGATCCTTGTTCAAAAAAAAAAAGAAAAAAAGAAATAAGATCCTCGTTCAAGATTCAGCCGTTGTGAAATGCTGAAGCTTTTTGAATCGATTCCCTAAAATATTAAGTAATACTCAATGGAGTAAAGTACTCATCTCTGTTCCCAATGCTGAGACAGCGATGAGAATAAACAGTGATCCTAACATCTTTAGTCGGAAAGGAATTATTTTTATTTTTTATTTCGCTTTTGTGAAATGTACAAAACAAACAGACCAGTATACATATGTAAAAAGTACAAAACATATTACACAAACATAAAACACAATGATCTTCAGTAAATATAAAGCTAATATGGATCCTTGGAAAGGATTCATATTAGCTTTTTGTTTTCTCATAAACTTCTATTTTTCACTAACACATATTCTTTAAATGGAGAAAAAAACCCTCCATGTATTTATTTTCTTATTTTATTAATCTCTCTGGGGTAAATTTGGTATCATCTGCGTTTGACCTATCCCAAACCTTGGGGCAGATGCAACCGAAGTGCAGCACCCGGGGACCAACTCCAGCTCTTTTGCCAGTGCCTTGGTCAGGGGCACTGACAGGAGTATTAACCCTCATATATATGTATTTGATGTTGGGAGGAAACCGGAGGACCTGGAGGAAACTCACACAAACATGGGGAGAACATGCAAACTGCACACAGAATAGACCTGGGAGGCCGGGGCTCGAACCGCTTCTTGCTGTGAGGCAACACTGCTAACCACTGAGCCACCGTGCCTCCTGAACACATGAACTTGGTCCCATCTCTCTATCAAAAGAAAGGGAAACACAAGGAACATTCAGCGTTCTTAGTTTGTCTTGATTAGGTTTCAATAGTCTAATGCTCCCCCTAGAGGTTGCTTGACACGCATTTTTCTTTCTTTCTTTCTTTCTTTCTTTCTTTCTTTCTTTCTTTCTTTCTTTCTTTCTGTTATTCTGTCTATGAATCTTTCTTTCTTTGGTATGTAAATGGGAATGTCGTAAAGCATGTTGAGTCTACCGTACTATATTGATGAAGGTTGCCATGGCCTTTAAAGGACCCTACCAGCTTCCAAATAAATTCTAGATGTTTATTAGTCATATAAATAGCAGCAACACTTGAATCAGCGTATCTGGACTATGCACCTTCATATACAAACTCAAACTCTGCTCACTGTGGCCTCGAAAGAAGACTCCCCAACACATGAACTGGATACTATCTCTGTATCACAGCAAATAGAAACTCACAGGGACGATTAGTGCTCTTAGTCTGTTTTGATCAGGTTATAATACTTATTCTCCCTGTAGAGGTAAATAAAATACTATCGTTTCAAGAAATAATGCATATGAATACCAACAACACTTGAACACGTCAGTACACCTAGACTTCGCACCCTCTTACACAAACTCGAACTCTACTCATTGTGACTGGAGAGAAGACTAGACCAAACCTAAATGGAAAAGTGTTGCCAAACCTTGAGCTTGGTTCTATCTCTGTATCACTGGAACAGGAGCCAAAGGATCCAAAACTCGCTGAAAGGTGAACAAACCAAGTTTACAATCCCAAACTGCAGTCCTGTCTTTTATTCTGCTCATTTTTCTGTTTTCCTAACAGTGGTTTATTTTCATAAAAACAGCGGCAGGAAGGTGGATACGCAGTGAAACCCGATCAGTGGGGGCAAGGGTAGGACGTGCGTGTACGTACGTGCACGGTCGACCGTGCATGTGCCTTTGTGCGTCCGTATGTGTTTGTGTGTATGTGGCAGTTTGGTGGTGTGGTTTGGAAAGGAAGGGGTTAAACCGGGTGGGAGGCAGTAGAGGTGAAGGATGAGAAAATAACGACTAAAAGAAAGAGAGAGCAAGAGAATGATCCTGTAAAAAAGAGGTGACTGGGTTGCCGTAGCAACTGTTTAGGGTTTGTATTATTTTTCCAAACCATAATGAGCGACTTTAGACCATAATGAAACCAATCTGGCTTTCCTGGCCCTCGCACACACACACTCACACACACACACACACACACACACACGCACACACACACACACACACACACACGGACACACATACAGACACACACACACATACACAAAGGCTGGGGGTGAAACACATGTTTCACTTTAACAGTTGTTTATGTTAATCCAGCGGCGGCAGAGGAGCGCACAGTTAACTATCAATTAAAGCGATGATCGTAAAAAAAACCCTTATTTTACAAACGAACACCGCCATGGAAGAGAAGAGAGGGAGAGGGAGAAAGAGGGGGAAAGAGTATAATGTGAAGTCTTTTTTTTAGGAGAAAGTACATCATTTTCTGTCACTATATTGATTAATATTTCATGGGTCTGCCACAAAGCCTATGTCTCAGAAATTGTTTTCTTTTCTGCTGAACACAAAAGCGCTTCAAAGGATTGATGTGGATTAGGAATTCCTATGTTTAGTTCCATTTGTAACTGATGTAAATCTTCACTGGGTTATTGAGGCAATATTTAGTGATTAATATGATAAGTTGCTAATTGTTGTACTCGTGTTAGACAAATAAAGAGCTAATACTGATCAATGTTGGATGACATCTGACAGATGGAAAGCTCTCAGGGAATATTCAGCATTCTTAGTTTGTGTTGGTCAAGTTGCAATAGACTGGTGCTCCCTCTAGTGGTTGCTTTGTTGTAGCGTTGCCCATTTTTTAATTTCTTTCTTTCTTTCTTTCTTACTTTCTGTTTTACTTTCATTCTATCTATCAATCTTTCTTTCCCCCTATGTGTCCATTTGGTATTCATTGTAAAGCACATAGGCTCTACCGCATAATATACCAATTAAGTTTGCCTTGGCTCACCGTTAAAGGACTGTACCGGTGTCAAATTGAGTTTCAACTCGTTTACTAGTCAGCACATGCATTTTACATTACCGCTGACCATTTTTTAAATTTGTCTTTATTTTCGGAATCTCGAACATCTCAATGATATTGTGAGAAACCCACCTTAAATGATCTCCTGGTAACAAGCGTTTTTGTCAAAGTTACTTAACTTTGCCGTATCTTGTATTCTTTAAAGATTCTGCCTTTTCAAATGAAATAAACGAGTAAATGAGCGAAAAGTCCATTCGACACCGGTATGGTCCTTTTAATATCTATTTTAACTGACTCCTTTATCTTTTGGTGAAAGGTGTTCAGTAGGAGTTTTTTGTCTGAATGCTTGAGAGGAGACACAGAGTCTTTCTCTTCCCTTCTAACGGTTTCTCCTGGGAAGCCATGGAAATGTAGCCTGTGCTCAATGGCTGCGTGTGTAAAACTGTGTGTGTTTATGGGCGTTCGGTAATAAGCCAGCAAGTGTTACAGAGGCGGAGTAATAAGTCCCTGCGTGTGTGTTAAAGAAATTAGAGCGTGCACGAGCATGGACGCCTGGGTCGGAGCACACACGTGCACTTAAATGCCTACGTGTAGTTTGGGTGTGTATAGTTGTGTGAGTGCATGAGTGTGTGCACGTGAGTGTGTATTTGTACAACTGTGTGGTTGTACGTGTATGTGTGTATCAGTTAATGTGCATGTATGTGTGTGTGTGTTTGAACATATGAATTTGTATTTATTTGTGACTGTACGCGTGTGTTTAATCACATTTGTGTGTGTTTGTGTGTGTGTGTGTGTGTGTGTGTGTGTCTTAATGTCTCCTCTGTCTGCGCATAATGAGGTCTCCTGGGACTCCCTAACCTTCATCCCGCCGCCCTCCTCCTCCTCTCCCTAAACTTGGCCCTATTAACCCTTCGCTTCCTTTCCCATGTTTATTCAGCTACGGCTGGGTGGGGTGGTGTGGGGTGGTGTGGGGTGGGGGGGTGTGGGGGGTGGCTGACTGACTGTACACACTTTTATTTACGGGGCTTGAAAGAGTATTGAAAGTGTGTTCTCAAGTTGAAGTAGAACACAATTCGCCAAATGTTCTGCCATATTGCAATTTCTGAAAAGGCTTTTCAAAACACTGACATTTTAAACAGCAGAATTAGCAAACACCGACATTTGGATGAATTAAAATGAATACTTGAGTTAACTATGGAGTTAGATAATAAAGTTATTATGTAGACTTTGGTCTTTGTTGTCAGATTTTGAGCCGAAACTGGTCTGATCGTTTGAGAAAATAATAAAAAAAAAAATATTTCTAAAGCATCGCCTGGACACACTCCTCTGTAGCGACGGCATGTTCCCAAAATATTAGAGTAGACAACATAACGTTATGGACCGATTTGCAGACTCTCCAGAAAATTGTTCTCCAAAAACATCAAAAACTCAATGACATCAATTTGAGTAGTTGTACTTGGTAACTACTATCTCTCTTCTTCTATATGTGGGAAAGATGGCCTGGACGTGGAAAAGTGTCAGCGTGACTGTGACACGTCCGTTTTAAGATCCAGGGACACAACATCTTATACCCCTTTCCCACTGCACCAAAAACCCGGTAACACCCGCTAACATCCGGCATTTGTCATCAGTGAGAAAGGAAAAACCCAGGTCTCAGTCCCGGGTCAAATGACCCTGCAATAGACCCAGGTTTTAATCGGCTCCACCTCTGATTGGCTCTGATGTGAACAGGACACTGGGGTAGACCCGCTAATTTCTGCCCCTTTACCTGTGCAATGTGACGCACGTCGAAATTCCGGAAACTGGCGCATAAATAGACAGAAATATCCGTGTATCATTCCATCATTTCATATCCCATTTAGAATCCAAAATCTAAATCGGAAGTTATTGACTTTTTTTCCACAGGTACAACCGAGAAATGTTGTGAGTGTGGGGATCGCACTCTGCAGAGAACCCCCACGCTCCCAGCCGGGCTCCGAGTCACTCCAGCACCGCCCCAAGCCAGTCCCTGCTCACCGCTGCCGAAGGATCGGTGTGTGCAAGGGCCGGCACGGAGAACCCATGCTGCCCGTGCTCGATGCTGTTTCTACTGTAGTGTTGGGTCGTTCATGAACAATCCGATTCCTTTAAGAAACCCGGGTCAACCCGCAAATTTTGGTGTGAAAACAGTATTGGACACAGGTGAGTGGCTTCACACCTCAGAGCGACCTGGGGGCCAGGACGCACAAGGTGCTCACATCTCCAGAACACAGGGGCTTACGCTGCTCTCTCTGCGGTCTGGGATGAACTACCAGACCGCAGAGCTCAAAGCTTGGGGGATGACCTTTTCTGATCGGCCATATTGGTGCGGATGTGCGGCGGTCTGCTGTTAGCCACAAAATGTGTCAGAAAAACCTGCTGCCGGCAGACAATACAGACAAACACTAACAATTGAATAAAAAAACTGGGGTGAGGAGTGAGGCGCTTTTACTCTTGTGGAAAGAATGTGGTGTGGTGGATCAGTGGTTTGTGCTGTTGCCTCACACCAAGAGAGGTGTTTGTTCAAACCTGACTGGCTTTTCTGTGTGAAGTTTGCATGTTCTCCCCAACCTCACTTGGATTTCCTCCGGTTTCCTCCCCACCTTAAAGACGTGCATGTCAGGGTTGGATGCTCCTGTCGTTAACCAAGGCATAGGCGCTAGAACAGGAGTTGGTCACTAAAAGACAAATCTCCCTCAGGGGATCAATAAAGTGATTACATAATGAGAGAGAGCTTCAGAAAACCCTCCATCTTCTGTGCCGGGCACCACTGCATTGATTCTGAGCTGAAGTTCCACATATGAAAACGATACTGCTTTCCCTTCATCACGTGCACTAATATTCTGGTGAGCGTGAAGGGATGTAGTCCAATCCCACAGAGAAACCGTTGACCTTCTCAAGTTATCACATCCAAGACCAAAGAACAAAAATCCTGTCGTAGAGCTGATCCAGGCCAATTCAGCCCCTCTCCCTGTTTCAATACACCTTAAGCTCTCTCTGATATTCCTCCCAAGAAGATGGCAAAGGAACATTCTCACCCAGATTATAGCAGCGAAACCTGAAGGGTGAGTTTCGTCGCGTTTGGCGGTATTTAATCTTATCTTTGACGTTGGGTCACACAGCGAAAGTTAAACATTGGTGCTTTGGTCTTGGAGTGTGCACTGGAATTTCACTGAAATTAGGACTTGTTTGTTTTAAACTGGACCTGGGGGTACATTTTGGATATTTTTAGCCTCGGTAACCTTTACAAAGTCTTAGGTTGTAGCTTATTATTGCCAGATTGGTTTTATGATGTCGGGTGCGTAGTGATGTGGTCACAAGTGCGGATAAAGTGATTAGTGACCAACGCTGCCTCAATCCAAAACAGGCTTTTGGATTCTGCGTTATTCCTGCTAAATGAGCTGTAGTAAAATGTCACAAACGCTGCCAAATACCAATATCTCAATGTTAGGACATATACACATGCGATTTATTTCTGGAAAATAGAAAATTGGATTTACTGTAAACTGATTAAGAGGAATGGCATTAGGACTCCAAATGAACATTTACTGTAGCTGTTTATTGGTCTTGTTTCACAGATATCCATTTAACGGACAAAAAGAGCCATTGTGCAAAGTAGGCGAGGCCATGTCCAAACTCACTGTGGGTTCATTTGTACTCGCAGTATATGTAGTAAATGACATATTCAGTAAATAAAATAAATTGTTCACAATGTACATTAGACTTGTCAGACCGTCTCGTCCTAGCGGAAGTGAACACTCAGCTATAGGACACAAAAAAAACAGTGATTTATATTTGTATGTATCATAGTTTATAAAAACAGGCATGCGTGTCATACATTATGTTAAAAAAACACATTTAATTATTAGTAAAAATATCATATATCATCATGTAACAGAATGACATGCTATTAGCATGTTAGAAAGTTAGTATGTGTTAATATGTTAGTATGTGTAGTATGTGTTAGTATGTGTTAGTATGTTAGTATGTGTAAAAATGTAAGTATACGTTAGTATGTGTTAGCATGTGTTAGTATGTTAGTATGTGTAGTATGTGTTAGTATGTCTTAGTATTTTAGTATGTGTAAGTATGTTAGTATACGTTAGTATGTGTGAGCATGTGTTAGTATGTTAGTATGTGTAAATGTGTTAGTGTGTTAGTGTGTTAGTATGTGTTAGTATGTGTTAATATGTTAGTATGTGTTAGTATGTGTTATTATGTTAGTTTGTGTTAGTATGTGTTAGTATGTTAGTTTGTGTTAGTATGTGTTAGTATGTGTTAGTGTGTTTGTATGTGTTAGTATGTTAGTATGTGTAGTATGTTAGTATGTGTAGTATGTGTAGTATGGGTTAGTCTTAGTATATGGAGTATGTGTTTGTTTGTTAGAATGTTAGCATGTGTAGTATGTGTTAGTATATGTAGTATTTGTTAGTATGTTAGTATGTGTTAATATGTGTTCGTATGTGTAGTATATGTTAGTATGTTAGAATGTGTTGGATGTGTAAGTTAGTATGTGGACAAAGTATAAGTTAGTAATTAAGTAGGTGGATAAGTAATAACACAAGAAAGAAAGAAAGTAAGTGAGTAACTAAGTAATAATGAAAATAACTGATTAGATATATAATACTACAGTAAATACATATCAGAGTAATGAAGTAACTAATAAAGTTAGTAAGCAGTTTAGTCAGTTAACAAGTCAAGTAGGTACATAAGTAATAAAGTAAGTGAGTAAGTAAGTAGGTAATACAGTAAACATGTAAGTGTTTTAGTGGTTATGTAGAAGTAAACCTGCATTAAAGTAATTAAGTAAGTCGAATGTAAGTAAGTAATAAAGTGAGTAAGTAAGTAAGCAAGCAAATAAGCGAAGTAACTTTTTATGGCACCGTTTGTGTTTCACATAAAACCCCCCCCGTTAACAAGCGTGCACGTTGAGTGTGCACAGGGAACGTGTACCTGGCCCATTACTATAATATATGATAATATCTTGTTTATCTCAAACATACCTTCAAATCGGCAATAACAACAAAGTATTAAAGATAGAAGCTAAAAAAATGGCAATTTGCAAAAAAATATAAAAGAAAAATGGCGATGTACAATAAACCTAAAAATAAACAAGGGTAATTGTCTATTGTATATCACCGAATTTCACATAATTTATCTCCTCACAGCCATTGAATTTTTCAACTTTGTTTTTTTCTTTATCCGGTGTCTGTCTCTCCCCATGTCTCTGTGATTTGTTCCATTTCTTCCTCTCCCTCTCTCTTCTCCCTCTCTTTCTTCCTCTCCTCCTGCTCTCTTTTTTCCTCCCTTCTCTCTGACAGACTGCTGCGCTAAAGGGCAAAGAGCTATTTCAGAGGTGAAAATCCCCTCCCACTGCCGTCGTGGGTCCTCTACGGCGGATGCCAAGAAAAAAGAATTATGAGCCTGAGAAAGGGAGAGAGAGAGAGAGAGAGAGAGAGAAAGAAAGAGATGAAAAGAGAAAGACAGAGAGAGAGAGAATTAGAAACATGCCATAAGTCAACCAGGCCATCAACACATTCACAACTAGAAATATGTTTTGGGGAAATCAATTTCAGACAGACAGACAGACAGACGGACAGGCAGGCAGGCAGACAGACAGACAGACAGACAGCTAGCCAGAGAGAAAACTAGCTTGACAGACAGCTAGCTAGACAGACAGACAGACAGACAGACAGACAGAGAGAGAGACAGCTAGGTAGACAGACAGACAGACAGGCAGGCAGGCAGGCAGGCAGGCAGGCAGACAGACAGCTAGCCAGAGAGAAAACTAGCTTGACAGACAGCTCGCTAGACAGACAGACAAACAGAGAGACAGCTAGGTAGACAGACAGACAGACAGACAGACAGATAGACAGACAGACAGCTAGCTAGACAGACGGACAGCCAGATAAAAAAAACAAGACAACTGGACGGCATTCTGAAGTACATGGAGGTGAAAGACAGGAAAATCACACAGATCTTTTCAACTAGTGCCCAGTTTGACTGGAGTGTCTGAGCCGCTCCCCGTGCTGCTCCAGCACAGGGAAGCTTTGTGCCCCTGCTTCTCAGAGGAGCTCGGGGCAGCTCCAGCTGGCAGCGGCCCAGGCAGGTTTTCTCAGACGCGGTGGGTTATTGTGAAAGCCGAGGAACTCAAACTGTTTTTCTAATTCAGAATGACTAAAATAACTGTGAAGTCCATACCGTTGACAAAAGCAAAGTGGGTAAAAAAAAAGCGCAAAAAAAAAAAAAAATACAAATAAAAGAAATGCAATGCCAACAGTTTAACCAGCACCAGATCTCAGTTTAAATGGGAATCTGTGTTTTTAGTTGTTCACTGTGGTTACTACTCTGCCGGGACTCCTAAATACAGCAGAACACAATACTCAGGCTGTAATGGTGGGGTTAAATGGGGAGATTCAAACTAGAGACTTAAGCTAGAGCTGCAGAAACACCCATGTTTGGCAGCATGTGTGACTCCTGAGAGCAACCATGGAGGAGTACAGCTCGTGAACAGTGTGGAGTAGTGTTTGCTGTCCAGGTGCATGGAAGTGTTTTCTGTTTGCCGTATACCTTACAGCTTTATTAGCGCCACTTCCAGACCTGCTCAAGATGTCACTTCCATTCAACCAGAGATTTCCCGCCACTACTCGCACACCGTTGTTCCTCACAGCAAAACTCCCTGAGTCGGGTGGAGCTGTTTTTATCTTTATTTTTACATTTATTTTTTTAAATCTTTTTTCTATTGTGAGGGATAAAGTTTTCTGTGAGATTTCACAGGAGCTAGGCTAGTGGATGCCCTCTGCAGCCATGCATTGAGAGGACACAGTTAGCATGCAGCCCGTCGCTATCTCGGTACTGGACACACAGGGGTGAAATTGGTATCGACAGTCTGATCAAATCAGGGGTAAGAAAATAATGGAGACAATCATTATCCATTCAACTGAACACCTTCCTCTCTTTATTGTAAAAAAAGTAAACAAACAACCAAAAACCTTAAACCAAAAGTTGTTTTCGCACGTCTTCATAATGTAATGTACATGGTTTAGGTGTTAGGTCAGCAATGAATGTCTTTAGATATTATGTTAGAGGTGGTTAACATGTATTGTACCATCAGCCATTGCTTTCCATCGGATTTGTTCTAAACAAGTTTACAGGCTACACTTCCAGCGGCACTGTCTGTGACAGTGGATTGTCTGGCGTCCGTCAACAGACACTTCAAACCCCCGCCCAGGCATCCGAGTCTTACTGATACTACCTTTAAGAGGTCACTGTAACGTACGTCTTGTTGACTCTGTATCTGAGTGTTTGACTGCAAGCCGACCCCCCCCCCCCCCACACACACACACACACCTCCCTCCCTCCGCTATAAACTGATAAGCACAGAAAATGCACTTCTTTGAACACCAGATGGGAAAGGAACAAGTTTGATTGATGAGACACACACACCCACGCACGCACGCACGCACACACACACGCACACACACACACACACACACACACACACACACACACACACACACACACATTTGAGGTCCAACTCAACCTTGGGTGTGTTATCATCTTTATGGGTCTTTAACAGGATGTAGGACTTCGCTCTAAATTACACGTCTCTGTGTCTCCTTATCCTGTGTGCGCAACAAAATATTCTTCTTTTTTTACTGTCCTTCTGTCAAACAATGGCTTCTGCATTTTATGACCGGTAGAACAAGTTTCTGCAGGTTTACAAGTTTGAACACACACACACACACACTAGGTAACATAAGTTCACACTTGCAACACTTACACAGGTACACGCAACATGCACATGCAATGGACACACATCCGACGCACATCCACGAATTTGGATACACACGTGCACGCGCACGCGCACGCGCTCACACACACACACACACACACACACACACACACACACACACACACACACACACACACACACACACACATACACGATCACACCCATACAATTAAACTCGTCCTAAGTGGTGAGATGTTTGTGATGGAAGCATGTGTATAAAACAGCTGAAAGGGCACTTCGCCACTTGGCGCGCCGCCATTTTCCGTTTAACAACCCCTGCGAAACCCGCCTGCAGGAACCTGCCGTCCCCTCCGCCTTGGCACGGCGTTTCCTCGGAACGCGAGCACACACACACACACACACACACACACACACACACACACACACACACACACACACACACACACACACACACACACACACACTTCATCCCAAATTGCAGAACACAGATGGCATCCTTCAGAGGATTCTATACTGGACAAAACATGACAGACACTAATGGTAAATATATTTGTGCGTGTTTGTGTCCTGTTGGTGTGTTTTCTTTGAGTGTGTGTATAACGCATCATGCTGTGAGAGCCTATTCATTATGTTCAGGTTCCAGCTGATGGGACGAACAGATACATGTCACATAATGGATTCAATTTTATATTTGCATCACTTCTTTATATGGACAAATTTTACAATGAAATCATATCCTTTTTTAATCAAGATATTGACAAAATCCACGGCTTCCCGCAACAGTTCCACATAAAGTGGTGGTAGAGTAGAGGTAGAGTAGATGGAGGGACATTGGAGGTAGAATAGAGGTAGAGCAGAGGTAGACCAAGATAGAGTAGCGGTAGAGTGGAAAATAAGAAGATGGAGGTAGAGTCAAGTAGAGTTAGAATAGAGTATAGGTAGACTTTCTTAGGCATGGAGATAAAACTCTCAGTCCCTTGGAGCTTCAGTGATGGTTTTCCTCCAAATCAGTGGAACTCTGCGCTGAGTAGGAAACACAGCTGGATCCCACAATCACCTCAGTGTGATCATGAAGTAGACTGAGTTCAACTAAAGCCCTTTTCTGGGAATGAAAACCAACGACCTCCACCATAAAGGATGAACCCCGGATTGGAGCTGGAGCGCAGGTCTGAAAATAAACTAGAAGAAATATAAACTCTTTCAACCTTTACGCCCAACTCCAGGCCTTTGAATACCATTCTTGTGTGAATGAATGCTATTGAGGAGGGTTGGAACCCAATCCCTTTATGTTATTTGGTAAAGCACAAATAACGAGATGGAAACAGATGTGTCTTCCACCCAAAGTTACTCGCTATTATTTGCATGTATC
This sequence comes from Zeus faber, assembly GCF_960531495.2. Classification (NCBI taxonomy): domain Eukaryota; kingdom Metazoa; phylum Chordata; class Actinopteri; order Zeiformes; family Zeidae; genus Zeus; species Zeus faber. The sequence goes on from NC_137193.1 coordinate 39,205,894, forward strand.
CACCAAGTTATTGTTGTACGCCTGTTATCACACAATCACGTTAAGGCTTGTATATAGTTTGGGTCAGGTTTACATACTGTACATTTACATGTAAATGTATCAGACTAACTTGTTTGTTTTTCATTATACCACCTCTGATTGGTCAGTCGTAGAGAGACAAAATGTTTCCTAACACATCATTGGTTGAATACCTGAAGAGGCGGGACTTTTGGGAAGAGTGTGAATTGTCAGGAGGAGAGGGAGTTGAGTCTAGAGCAGTGACAACACGTTACCCCACAATCCACAATACCACAATACCACGAGTTAGACAAAACAATGAAAAGTGCCTCAAAGTTTTGTTTGAGGGTTAGTATTCGTATAAGCACATAAACATCGTTGTGAACAGCATGTTGTCGTGTTAGTGCTTCAGTTAGTGGACTAAGGAGTAGGTTGCAATGTGTCAGCGCCAGCTTAAGTGTCGGTGCTAACGCGACGCTAGCGCACTCCGACAGCTGGGTGGCAAAGATCCATGGTGAATATAGACAGTGCACCGGGTGATGGGAGAAAGCCCGGTTGCACCTCTGGCAACCAGGCACGTGCCCCTTGTCCTCTCCACCACGTTACAAATCCAAAGGGACAGTGAGTAACGCAGCTTACACAGTTACTCGTAAGAGTAAAGCGGCCTTCTTCACAGAAGGGCACCACGCACACAAGCCACGTTCAGGCCTGCAACAGGGTGTATGGTTTGTTTTTACTCTTATATAAATTGACGGCTTATGTTTATTAATGGTATGATTGTGTGGGCTCATCATTAATATTTCTTTGTCTGGTTATATTGACCTTCAAGTAATATTTGTGTCATGTAATACTCCCTCCAGTGAGGTTGAAAATAAAGAAAAGGTTTATTTTCTTTATAATAATATAATAATGTTGAAACAGGTAAACGTCCTGTAATTGGAACCTTTGAGTTACATTTACAGTATTATATTCAACTTTCTGTTCCTATGGTAAATAAATATTTTATTTTTGATTATACATACCTGATTCGTTATATGTAACTAGATAGTCAAGTCAAGTCACACTTTATTTATAGAGCGCATTTCATACCAGGGAAACACAATGCGCTTTACAAAGGAATACAAAACAGAAAGAGAGAACATAGTTGTCAGCCGGTCATTACAAAAGAATGCCCCCGAAACAACAGCAACAACAAAAGCAACAACAAAGACAACAAAAACAACAATAAAAGTGACTCTAACCACAGTAGCAGCAACAGCAGCAGAAGATAATAACTACAGCAACAACAGCCACAGAAACAACAGCAGCAGCAACGTACACACAAAGACGTCACCGGAACCGGAAGTGGTAGCTCTCACCGGAACTGGAAAGGTCACTCAGGTTAGAGATGGTTAAGTCGAGGTATAAGGCTACGTTAAGTTGAGGTATAAGGCAAGCGAGAGTCAAGTTTAGGTACAAGGTTAGCAGCAGCAACGACAACACCAGTTTAGGTATAAGGGTAGTGGCACCAACAACAGCACCAGCAGCAGCAGCAACGACCACACAAGCAGTGACAATACCAGCAGCAGACAACAGCAGCAACAAAAACAGCAACAGCGCACAAGCAAAGACGTCACCGGGACCGGAAGTGGTAGCTCTCACTGGAACCAGAAATCTCCTCAACTGTATTGAGTCAACAGTGTGTACCATCTCATCTCAACGAAGTAAAGCGCAGCAAAGACGTCACTGGAACTGGAAGTGGTAGCCCTCACTGGAAACCTAAATTTCAACTGTGTGCAACATCTCATCTTAATCCAGTCACAGTTGTTTAATTAGCGTCCTGAAGTCACGGGTCAAGTTTTCAAACAGACCTCGGGTGGGAGATCCTTTTGACTCTCTTTCTCCGAAAACACACCCTTCTTATGATCCTCTAACTGTAATATCACAACAGAAACAACCACAGCAACAGAAATAGCAGCAACATCAACACCAGCAGCAACAACAGCAAAACCAAAACAGGAGCAACAACAGCAACGCACATGCAAAGACCTCACTGGAACCAGAAGTAGTAGCTCTCACCGGAACTGGAAAAGTCACTCAGGTTAGAGATGTTAGAGATGTTGAGTTGAGGTACAAAGTTAGAGATATTTTAAGTAGGTATAAGGTTAGAGATGGTTAAGTTTAGGTATAAGTTTAGGGATTGTTATGTTTAGGTATAGTGTTCGAGATGATTAGGTTAAGGAATAAGGTCAGAGATGGTTAAGTTTAGGTAAAAGGTTAGCAGCGGCAACGACAACACCAGTTAAGGTATAAGGTTAGCAGCACCAACAACACCACCAGCAGCAATAACAACACTAGCGGCTACTGTACCAGCAGCAACAATAGCAGCAGCAAAAACAGCAGCAACAGCAACAGCAACAGCGCATAAGCAAAGACGTCACTGGAACCGGAAGTGGCAGCCCTCACCAGACACTGAGATTTCAACTGTGTGCACCATCTCATCTAAATCCAGTCACGGTGGATGGTTAAGTTTAGGTATAAGATTAGCAGCAGCAACGACAATACCAGCAGAAACAATAGCAGCAACAGACAACAGCAGCAGCAATAGAATAGATAGGCCTGGTATTAAGGGTTATCTCATGAACATAGTCACACAATAGTAATCATTAGTAATAAAAAGTAATAGTAAGTAATAGTAATCAGTAATCATTGAACTACTGTATATACAGGTACAAGAGAGACCACTGATAGAATAAAATCGAGCCCATAGATAAAATTGCTCATAGAATATTTAGGGTAACAGCGCTACATAAAATGGAGGCACTGCTGGGATTCGATTTAAAACATTTGATGCTTTGAAGGCACAAAAATTGCATTGCCAAGGAATATAAGGTTAGAAAATACAACATTTGCCCGATTTAACTTCCTATATAAACGGCAACCACTTCCGGACTTCTATCAGAATACAGGGACAGATAATTTTGTAGGTTGAACAGATACAGAGAATGATGTCACCTCTACTATTTAGGTGTAATAATGTGCAATATTTGCCTCTTCTGCTTCTTTCTAATACTATTTAGGGTTTGAGCTCATTGCATTTTGTTAATGTAACTATCTGTTGAGAAGCAAACTGCAGCTAAATTGATTAAAAGATCTCTCCGCTATGTTGCAGAGACACCGCCCCCCCATCTTTGAAAAGCATCTCACACACACACACACACACACACACGCACACACACACACACACACAAACACACACACACACACACACACACACACACACGCACGCACGCTTGCACGCATGCACGCACGCACACACACACACACTCCCCTTGAGGAAACCTGATCTCCTACACATGTTTAGTTCAAACGCTGGGACAAAATGCCTCTAAAATGAGATTTGGTTGGTGGGGGTTCCGCAACGGCAACAACACTGACGACCGAATGAACTTTGCAGAAAAGGATGAAAAGAAACGAGTGGCTTAATGGATGAAATGGATGTGTGTGAGTCCTTATAAAGGCAGGTTCCCATAAAGCAGCTACACCAAGCATGAACTGTATGTCGTGTGTGTGTGTGTGTGTGTGTGTGTGTGTGTGTGTGTGTGTGTGTGTGTGTGTGTGTGTGTGTGTGTGTGTGTGTGTGTGTGTGTTTGTGTGGGTTTAATCAGTGTTGCCAGGCCATTTATCATCAGGAGTCGAACCAACTGAACATCAGTCTTTGTCAGCAAAGCCTTCTGTAAATAAACAGTGTTTTTTCAAAAACATTTTTGGGGATAAAAGGAATTGAATGACCCTGTGAGCTAGAGAGGCCAGCATATGTCTGGTCCAGGTGGAACCTGCACAGATGGGTCTCCAGTCTCCATTGGTGGAAGATGGATGGTGGTTCGTCCATCATGTCACTGGGGGGGAACAGTGGACCCAGGAAATTCCTTCCGAGATCCGATTGGAGCCGACCATTTCTTAAAAATACCCATTGGACCAAGGGGATGTCCAAGGGCAGAGAGACTCAAATCCTAATCGGGTTGGGTATTTAGTTCCTCTGTAAACAACGCTCTCTCCTCTCGTATCCACACGAGATTTACCCAAACGCAATCGGCCATAATAAAAAGGACTCATAAGGAAAATGGATTCAAACCCATTAGTCAATCCCATCTAGTACTAGGTATGGATAGATAGATAGATAGATAGATAGATAGATAGACAGATAGATAGATAGATAGATAGATAGATAGATAGATAGATAGATAGATAGATAGATAGATAGATAGATAGATAGATAGATAGATAGATAGATAGATAGATAGATAGATAGATAGATAGATAGATAGACAAATAGAAGTTGAAAGAAGAGAGCCTGGGTTTAAAGAAAAGTTAAAAAAGACAAGAAAAGAGGAGGAGTAGAGACTAGAGCACCAGGGCCAACTCTTTACCCCTAGTAATCTCTTTTCAACTTGCAAGGGCTGGAGATGTTTTACCAGAATGAGGCTGGGATGTTATTCTCCTTTATTTTTCTCCATCACATGAACGGCAGAGCTGGCAGGCGGGCGGTCTCTGGTTCTGAGCGTGAGCCAAGCCGTAAAAACAGCCGTAAAAATCACCTCCCGAACCAGCTCAGATGTCGGCCATATGCCGGCGAGTTTAATAAGGACACACTGCACCTCCTCACAGCTGCCCTTTCTCTCTCTCTTGCTTTCCTTCTCTCTCCCTTTTCTCAGCCCATCTCTTAGTTCTGTTTCCACTTTCAAAGATGACTGTCTGTTCTCTCAGTTCAACCTTTGTCTGTTTGGATCTTGAGAGATGCTGAGTGTGTTATAGAACAGCGGTCCTCAACCTTTTTTGGTGTGTGCACAAAGACAAAAAATGTAGATTCTTGTAACCATAGAATGCATGATTTTCATTAAATTGTAGATATTTAGGCAGGACACACTAGGCCTCTTTGCTTTCTGGTTCACTGAAGGCCACACTTGGCACGCGCATCCTTGGTAATTGTCGCTACATCCAGGAAACATTGCAATCTCAGAAGATAATGTTGCTACCATTTCTGCCATTCCCATGGAATTTTTCGCTTTGGAACTGAGGTTCCACGGAGGGGGTTGGAGTATCGGTCACAAAATTCGGACCCGAACCCTAATGGACATGGGAACTCGTCCCAAGATCCAATTGGAATCAACCAGTTAAAGAAAAAGTAAAATTGGCAATAATAAAATGTGGACCTGAACCTGTACGCATCAGGCCTCATGTAGTCGGGTTGGGCTTGACCTGTGAAGAACTCTACCTTAGAAGGATTTGGTAGCAATCCTCCATCCCCCCTTTTGAGAATCACTGTTGAAGAACATTCTCATCCTGTAGTGTTTCCATGTACGAGTGCAGGTCTGTGGAGCTGCACAACGCAGAGGGCTGTTCCCAAACCACAACTAAGAGATCAGATAGAACCTCAAGACATTTGTTCTTCATTAAACCAACAACAAAAAGTAAATTCTCACAAAACCACTGTGTCCCATAATATTTCTGCTTGTTTTGAGAGATCTTGGCCGTTTCAGGGCACGGAAAAACAAAATGTTTTTTTGCACTTATTTTATTTACCAATTTGAGACATGATGTCTCGTTCACACGTATACAGTATGGGTATTTTTAAAAATGTGTTTTGGCCTTCTGTCCACACGTGAACGCTGTTTCATGTCACTGAAAACAAATCTTTTGAAAAACTTTTTCCAGGGTGGAGATTTTTCAAAACTCTGTTTACTGTGTATTCGTGTGGTCGGAGATTTCGCCAGATGATGACGTCATGACCTTGATTTAAATATGGGCAATTGTTATTTCACACACGGAGCATGTGCCAGAAACCTACAAACAACGGCGGACTACCGGTGTGTTTATGTAAGACTAGTGTCAGGTTTAATGTAGTGTATTTGAACATTAATGAACAAAAATGAATTCCATGTTTACAAGTGGTGTTACTTTATCATTACATCGCCATGCAGACATGTATAAATACACTGCACCCAATAGTTTTCAATCCACCTCTCCATCTGCACTTCAAAGTACACTAATGCCGTGCTGTGTTCAGTGCTCAGTAAGAAGCCCATCAATGCACATGCTCCCAATGTTCTTCTATATTGTTGAAATAAAGTTTATTGCCCCCCACTGGCCTGGCATGCTTATGTGAGCGTTTTCAATTGTTTTTGCGTTCTCTTTTAGACAGAGATATTTGATATCTCTATACAGGTGAGTAACCCTACAAGGTAACAATAAAAATATTACCATTGCATTTTCTGAGTGTATTCATTTTTTCATTCACTCACTCCCTAATAAATTCTTCATGTAATAAATGTCATGTGTGACTGGGTGATTACCAGTTTGTTACTACATAATACTTAGTATTTTGATACATTTTTCCTGTGTATTACTCAGAAATGACTAGGTGATAATAGCCCAGAATTAAAAAAGGGTTACCAAAATGTAACTTGTAACCATAACTAAGATAATTGTCATTGCACAGAGTACAAGTACTGAGGCAACAAAATGGATTTCTCTGCATTTTACCCATCCTAGTAACTGACGTATCTAGGAGCAGTGGGCTGCCATATAGTGGCGCCCGGGGAGCAGTTCGGGGGTTAAGTGTCTTGCTCAAGGACACATCAGCACGTTTCCAGGAGGAGCCTGGGATCTAACCAGCGATCCAATTCCCATTACTAGATGACCCGTTCAACCTCTTGAGCCACTGACCCAGTGTCAGATTCAAGTTAACTAACTTGAATCTTCTATCGATCAAGTACCATCCGTGAGCTAACATTGGGGATTTCAGTACAGAGATCCATCCCTCCCTCCAGTTCGACTGCAGCTCTGCAGCCCTGTCATTAGTGCAGGCCTGTAATCAGCTAAAGTCACCTGTCACCACAGCAAAGCAGGTCAAACCTGGGACGCTGAGGATTGCCCCTTTCTGAATAAAACAAATCACTTTGTGCAGCTTGTGTATCAGTGCGTTCACTATTGCTCTCCTACAATGGACATTTACATTTACATTTTGGCATTTAGCAGATGTTTTCATCCAAAGAGACTTGGAAATAGGTATTTTCATTTGCTAGGTTTCTTCCTTGAAAGGTGCCAAATTTATTTTGCTTACTTAATTTCAAGGAAACATCGGGTGGTTCCTTGGTCAGTATCCTAGTATCCCAGTATCACAAATACATATCTACATACTGTACATAATAATTGAATGAAATCGCAAATACAAACAAATGCAGGAATACTCTCTAAAATATGTATTTTTATTCTCTCTAAACTGTTGTTCACAGTTTAGCATGAGACAAACTGTGGACAAATAAGTATTAAGTTAATCATGAACATTGGAGCTCAAAGTAGTCAGTTGATTCTGAGCATTAACAGTGCACAATCCAAATAGAGTATAGCGCCAGTTCTACTTTTAATGTTTTAATGTCCCTGTAAAGTGTAAGTAAATGTGTTCTGAGACCCACAGCAGAGCGTAGATCCGGGCTGTTAGCTAAGCTTATTTTCACCACTGATGCCCTGATTCCAACCTGGCGTTTATATAGTGTGGGGAGGGGCCATGCCAAAATATGACTGCTCTATGTCATCGAGCCATGATTTAGCCCCGCCCAAAAACTCCAGACATAAAAATGGTGAGAAACTGTTTAACGGTCTATCTCCACAATTCAGTACTCCATTGTTCAGTCTTTTCGCATGTTTTCAGCAATTCCTTTCGAACAAGTATAATGTGTTTAGAAACAAATCACTGAATTCACTTTACAGGGACTTTAATATCTGTTTGAAGTAACAGTACCTTCACTGTTCTCGCCTCTGAGTCTATGGGACCCGGGTGGGCAGGTGGTCGGGAAGGGCAGTGTTAATGGGAACATCTGTGGGAGTGGGGGGCTGGGTGGGTCTGTAACTGGGTGGGTGGGGTGGGCGGTGCAGGTGGGGCTCTGCTGGCCGTCTGCCATGCTAACAAGCGCAGCTAAAAGCCCAGAGTGACAGCCCTATTAGACACTAATGGAGGCAAGGACAGCTGGGACCCTGATGCACACACACACACACACACACACACTCACACACACACACACACACACACACACACACACACACACACACACACACACACACACACACACACACACACACGGCACAAGTCCACCACGCCCAAGTGTAACCAGCTCCCCAGGCCTGTCTCCCTGTCCTATAAGGCTGTAGTTTGAGAGCTTTATGGGTGGGGGCGGGGGGATGGGATGTGGGGGTGTGGGGAGGGAAGGGTTGGGGTGAGTGGGGTGTGGTCTCATACTATTAACCGTCCCTGGAGGTAACAACAGGTCAAGGACTGTCATTTCTCATCCCAACCAATTTCACCTCTATCCCTCTCTTCCAATCCTCTTTTCCCCTCTCCATCCCTCGCTCTTTTGCGTTCCCTGCCACACCCATCACACACACACACACACACACACACACACACACACACACACACACACACACACACACACACACACACACACACACACAATACAATTGTTTGTGTGTCATGTGTCTCTACATGTATGCAAACACATGCATACACACAAACACATACAAGCATAACAATACCCACACACACATAAACATAGCTGCTGCACACATGCACATGCACACATGCACATGCAAACATGCAAATTGAGGCACACATATACACACGCACATGCACACACATGTATACATACACACATAAAACAAAAAAGCATGCATGCACACACATGCATGTACAATCATATGAACATACAGATATGATAAACAATTGCACACACATGCAAACACTCGAACACATGCACGCACATGCACACGCACACATACACAATTGACAGACACAAAAAATAAAAGTGTCAATATCAGCCTATACATATACTAAATATATATAATACAAGCTTTCACACACACACACACACACACACACACACACACACACACACACACACACACACACACACACACACACACACACACACACACACACACACACACACACACACACACACACACACACACAATTGCCCTTTTAAATGAATAGCCTGAACCGACCAACAAACTGCATTTGTCCTCTAAAATAGCAAAAAAAAGATGAAATTCCTCTTCAATTAACATTCCTCTTCCTCCAGCTTTTCTCCCAGAAGCCTTGATGGCAGCAGCCAGCTGTGTGTGCGTGTGTGTGGGGCCTGGGGCTCATCCCAGGCCCTGGGGAGGGGTTCCGGGTTCCAGTCTATCGCTGACCCTGGGTGCAGTCCACCCAGGATCTTGGGGTGGGGTGGCGGGGGGGGCTGACCTTCAAACTGCCACTGGAATCCTGGGAATGCAGCCGGAGACAAACGGCACATCTCTGTGTCGGCATAAAGACAGAACTGTCAGCATTGCACTGTGGAGCTGGAGGGCTGAAGTGTGCAATGTGTGTGACTGTCTCTATGGGATGTTGTGATGTTGCATGTAAGTTTGTGTATGTGTTAGTGTGTATGTAAATGTATGTGTCTTTGAACATGTGTGAGAATATTTGAGTGTCGTAGTGTGCATTGTAATGAATCTGAGTGTGTATATGTGCATGTGAATATGGGTATGTGTAACTTTGTGAGTGTAAATGTATGTGCCTTCAAATGTATTGTGTTTGAGTGTTTTTATGTGATTGTGTTTCCTTTGACCGAGTAGTGTGTGTAGTGTGTGTGCAAGCAGGCGTGTGCATGTGTGTGTGTGTGTGTGTGTGTGTGTGTGTGTGTGTGTGTGTGTGTGTGTGTGTGTGTGTGAGTGTGTGCGCACGCATGTGTGTTTGTGTGTGTGTGTGTGTGTGTGTGTGTGTGTGTGTGAGGGGTAGTTTCCATGTGTGAATGTGTGTGACTGTCTCTCAGTGGTGTGCTCAGAGCATTTTAGGGAAAAGGGCAAAAACAATAAAGGGCATGTTTTATTGGTAGAATGGGGGAGCTGAGGAAATTGTGATTATTTTGAACATCTAAAACATAATTTCCTGAAATCCATGACTTTAACATGTTACGGTCAATCGGGATGACCCTCACAGTGGACAGCAGCACAATATCTAAGCGTCTTAGATAATGCCCTGTTAAGACTACACTTCTTACACGGATCTGGCTGTTCCAGACAAATTTCTGAGATCGGGGACAAAATGCTCCACATCAGTTCCTCTCGCAGCACGCTGCCATCCCCGCCACTCGATGAAAAGCAGTAACCACCAAGCCAAGTGCAAGAGGAAACTCGGAGGAGGAGGAGGAGTAATGTAGAAGTGTATATGGAATGCACGTAATGTATATTCAAATAAAGTAATATTTGGTATTTTAGTTGCACTTCACTATTTAGGGCTTAAATAGTTTATCATTTATAACAATAATGATTTATAATAATGTACAGTAATGAGCACACACAGAACTACAACAGAAAACATTTCTCCATTATAAAGCTCTATATTGCTTTAAAAAAAAAATTGGTTTTACTTTTGGCAAAGTTACGTGGAGAAAAACGATGCCAAGTGAGCTTTTGAAAGCCAGTACCGAGGGAGCATTTAAAGGTTCCCGGAGAACAGAGTCAAATTTGAAGGACCCAGTGGACCTAATGTGTTGTTCTTCCACGCCCAGAATATATCTGTGGACCTTAGTTGGGTGGCTGGTTCGACTGTCGCCATAACCTGCTTACTGTTGAATAACCTTTACAAAGCTGGCACCATGAGGGTGTATTTAAAAGCACCTGGAGAATAGTGAAGGTGACCTGGTGGCAAGATTGTGTTTCTTCTCACAGACCCAGAATACATCTGTGGATTTTGGGTGAGCTGGTTCGACTCAGCCTCAGTAGCTGGATTGTAAATCCCGCTGTGGTGGTTTTGGGGTGTTACTTGGTTCCATTGCTCAGAATTAAGGTGACCTGGTGGTGTGATTGTTAAGACACTGCTTCACAGTGCTAGGTTCGAGTCAAGAATTTTCAATCATGTCCTGTTCCGTGAATCAAATGATTGGAGGACACTATTAAGCTTTATTGGACTTAGTGGCACAAGAGGTAAGCTGTTGGACGAGAACTTCAGTGTGGGAGCACTTGAGGGTTCAATGCCAGGACAGCTTTTGAAAGCTGCCAACACAAGTGTGCATTTAAAAAAGCCCAGAGACCAAGGCTAAGTGTGAAGGTAACCCAGTGGCATGATGGTGTTGTAATTGCGCACCCAGGACACATCCGTGGATGTCGGGTGGGCGGCCGACAGGACCTCCGGCTCCTTCTCAGTTGCCGGATCACAACAGCAAATCCCGCTGAGATGGGTCTGGGGGAGGGCTTGGCATCCTCCGGGACCAATGATATTCAGGGATATTCGAGAGAACGTGGTGTGCAGTTGAACTTTTGAAATAAGTCAAATGTTGGTATTGTGATCACTGTTGTTTACGGTGTGGCTGAAATAAGAAAGCTGATTTGGAGCGCATACATTTCAACATTTATCATCTAGATATAGGTAACAGTAATGACCTTTCAACTTTTATGTCCTGTGGAAAGACGGAAAGTAGTTTAATACATTTAATTTAGATGTATTAGTACAGTAGCTCCTGATATATATTAGATCTTAGAATGTTATTGAGAACAATACACAATTTTGAGGTCTTTAAAAACCTCTAGCCACATACTGTACCACATTCTCCCAGAAATCCCCTAGAGCCATCAGTCCCGGAGGCTGATGGGTAACAAGTGCCCCCCAGACCTACCGCAGCAAGATTTGTTGTTGCGATCCAGCTACTGAGGAAGAGAGGGGAGAACTGCAGATGACGCTCTTTGTATCCATCTGAACTACCATCTCCCATGATATTTTGGCTCCTCTGAGGTAGCTTGAATGTACTTCACTCTCTACCCTCATATCCAAGCACTTTTAAACATGTCCTCAGGGTGCTGCCTTTCAAAAGTTCTCTCGGAACTCCCCCTAAAGCAACTTATGTCTTTGAGCCACTATTTGAGTCTTCTGAAGCATGGTCTTCTGCAATCATTTGATTAAAGGAACAGGACTTGGTGAAAAAAAACAGGACTTGAACTTCTGATGACAGCGCTGGAAAACAGCATCTGAACCATCATTTGTTTGCTTTCAAAATAAACTTCAAGTTACCATTTCTCCAAAAATAAGAAATAAATCCAAATTCCAAAAAGAGAAATGTCCAAAAAAGAAATACCGAAAAATAAGCACTATTATTACAAAACATTTGTCGGTTAGAGATCTTTGACAAGGCAACACTCATGTTATCCTCATGGATCAACCTGGCTCTATATTTTGTCTTCTGTGCTGTCATGGCTGAAAAGCCAGCTTCACAAAGATATGTGGTGCTGAATGGTATCAATACCTTAGCTGATGCATAGTGAACTACTTGGAACTTTTTATTTGCATATGTGTTCTCACTGTCCATGTCTCACTGTCCCCGAGAGTGGGGCACTCTCTGTAGTTTGTTGATAGAGCAGGTCTTGATCGACTGTAACTTGTGATGGATGAGTTAGATATTTGTCTATTCTGTTTGGGAAAATATGCACAGCCACAGCAACAGTCGAGGTTACTATAGACATGTCAGATAAGAGCATGCTGCTCGGTGGTACAGGGTGGTGTGCAGTAAATGAGGCTTATATTATCTTCAGTTCATTTGTTATTTCCATCGTTTTTGTAATTTTCAATAATTTTCAGTATTTTCTATATTTTTTAAGAAATATTCCTAGCCATCTTAAGGCCCCCCTGGCAACTCTCCGGGGCCCCCTAGTGGGTCAGGACCCCCCGGTTGAGAAAGTCTGGCCTATAGGACAGTTTAATGTGATCTCTATTGTAGGGGCACTCTAGAGGGCACTTTACACTGTTTTATCAATCTTAGGGGCACTCCAGAGGGCACTTGTGGAGTTTTTTAGACCAAAAGGCATTTTCACCTCCTGCTCCTTTGACACTGCCCCCTTTGTCTGTCTGCATGTAAATATGTGTACGTGTAAGTGTGTGTGAATATATATGTCTTTGAAAATGAATGTGTGCGGGTATTTCAGTATGTGTGTCTTGTAGTAGGTCTGAGTAAGTTGTAACAATGTGCGTGTGGTTGTATGTGCCTTTGAATGTTTCTGACAATGTTTTCTTCACAGTCTTTCACTGTGTGTGTGTGTGTGTGTGTGTGTGTGTGTGTGTGTGTGTGTGTGTGTGTGTGTGTGTGTGTACTGTGCACGGGTAATGCTGGCTATTACTTCTTAGCGGAGGCTAATTAACCCTTCCACTCGATACGACCCTGTCGTTCTGACACTTAACCCCATCCTGGGGTCAAAGGAGCCTGCAGGCCTTCGACAGGGCCGTTCCCAAATTACCAGATAATTGTGAGAAACATTCAAAAGACTAGATCTCAATGTGTAAACCACAAGCTGGTTGGGCTCCGGTTTCCCAACATTGCTGAACATAAAATAAATGAGGCCTTCGGGGTATTCTACAGTAACTCGTACCAAATTTTCCACCAAAATGGACTCTGGAACAGCAGACAGGAAAGGAGGAGCAACCAGCTACTGCTCAGTTAGCTGTAGCAAATTATTATCCGAATTGAGTATGGTTAGTTTAGTTGAACCATTATTCATCATGTAATATACAGTATATAAATTGTTGTACTTTTTTCCCCTAGTTTCTATTTGTATTACTATTTTATCTATCTATCTATCTATCTATCTATCTATCTATCTATCTATCTATCTATCTATCTATCTATCTATCTATCTATCTATCTATCTATCTATCTATCTATCTATCTATCTATCTATCTATCTATCTATCTATCTATCTATTAATTCAATGAATTATTTTTGACGATTTCAATTGAATTCAATTAAAATAGATTTTTTTAAATTGTACAAGCAAAGGAAAATGGGGACATCACAAAATCAACAAGGATTATCATGATAATAACTAATATCAAATACAAATGATCAAAAGAACCAACAAAGCATAAAATATACAGTTCTTACACCAAAATTAGTGTGTATATGCAGGTTTTTTGAATGCGGGTCAAAATAGGTGATTGACTCCATTCCCAGTGCCAGTAGACGAGTATGCATTTTTTTTCCTGGTGTGTCACGTTTGTGTGTCACAAACACGCAGAAAAAAAGGCGTGTCATGTTTCAAGTGTGATTGCGAAAAAAAAACCACTAGAAAGCAGCATGGAGTATCCATGGCCACATGCTGGGGAGCAGACTGCTGAGCAGGCCGTCCATCAGCGGCGGGGAGCGGAGACAATCCTCCGGTTCAGGGACCGGGACGAAGCTGGAGGGGTCATCCTCCTGCTTGCGGGAAAAATGTCCATAATTTCTGATTTTGATTTTGGATTGTAATTCAAATATGAAATGATCGAATGATACATGGATATTCCTGTGTTTTTAGGCAGCAAGGTCCGGTGACCTATAGCAATTTATTTTTACGGACAAATTTGAACCTTAGCCGTCACATTTCGGGAATGTGGAATGGGAATGAACGAGTTGGCACTCTCCATATTACAAGTCAGTGTACCATCAATATTATTCTGAACCTCTTATTTTATGATAAAAAAGAGTTACACAGTGTTGCTTTAAAATATGCAGAAACATATGGGGGAGGATGGGAGAGGACGGGGATGCAGGCTAACTCAGTGGATATACTGGATGTACTGCGGTGATTGCCAAAAGTAGAAAATATACAAAGAAATGTGTGACTATAATGTGAATTTCCTGTCTTCGAAAAGGAGATTTCACTCTTTTTGGAGGTTTAAACGTTTGCCCCATTGGACTGCATTCAAGCCCAACGAGAAACTGCAGCAGAGTGGAAAGTTTCTTGGAAAGGTCATGCTGTGAACAGATACAGATATACAGATATACAGCTATTTTGAAAGACGAAAAGAATCATCGGATGATTTGAGTAAATAAAAACAAAAATTCCCATGAAGGTTTTCTCTTCCACTGGTGCAACCTTTAATCCACCACTAGTTCATCCAGAGAGGGGAAGCAGATTTTCTTCTCATGAAAGACCTTTTTTTTTCTTCCAGTCGGTTGAAAGTGGGGACTGCGGTCCATTTGAAGGAGTTCAACCTCCTGCTCTGCTTCTCTCTTTGTCTCTATTTTCTCAGCTTTGATCTTGGCTGGAGTGGAAGAGCTGCTGACACAGAAAAACATACACGGCTCCACAGCTTAGGCCTCACAGGGAGAGGGAGTAGAAGGACGTAGAGCGGGAGAACAGAGGAGTTTCCTTCAGGTGGAACTGGTCATGTGGCTCCACCAGACAATGTGCGTGATGGGGCTGAAAGAACCCAGAATGCAGGAAAATGTGATTATTTCAACTTTTGGCTTTCTGGTTCGGACAGATGGTCACGGAAAGCAGCGGAGTGTTATTTATCATCGGAGGGAAATTGTGGTAGGCTCCCGATACTTGAGAAATGTATTTACTGTAAGTACAATAAAAATACTTGTACTGAGTTACTTTCCAGCAGACAGGAGGTGGCAGATCAGAGGAGCCTCAGCACATTGTTGAGCTTCAGCAGGATAAGCACTGTCTTTATCTGTGCCCGGCTTTGTTTAGTCTGACATGCAATTTAACTGGCATGTCATTATGTTGTATACAAACACCACCGCATGTGTCTCTGCACATGTGCACACACGCTACAAGGGCAAACAAACCCTTCTGACAAGGGCTGACAAGCAAAGTTTTCATGACTTATTCCTTTTCCTCTTTCTTAAATACGACCAAGGTTCATCCTAAAAAAACATTTTATCGAACATGCATTGCACTGCTGCCTCACAGCAAGAAGGTCCTGGGTTCGATTCCCGCCTGGGGCGCTGTTGGCATCTAGTCTGGCAGGTTATCTCCCAATTAGGGGCCTTTCTGTGTGGAGTTTGCATGTTCTCCCCGTGCTCACATGGGTTTCCTCCCTCTAACATCAGTAAGGACCCCCACCAAAAACATGCACACATCATCGTCTGACCAGCTATAGACATTTGGAGCCAGGTCCCTGGGCACGTCATTGAATACTGCCCACTGCTCCTCGCAGCCCCCACGGAGGAACGACAAGCCAGGATGTGTCAAATGCCTAGACCACATTTCACCGGCAACCATCCAAAGCATGTGCATGTGTCGTGTGATCAGTAAAGATTCTTCTAATTATCTATATGGAACCAGTGGTGGAAACTAACAGAATACTTTTATATTAAATGCCTTTTGCTTGTTTGATTTTTTTCTTTTGATGCAATTTTGTACATCTACTTTTCTTATTCTTATCCTGTTTTTAATTTATTTAATTATTTAAATTCTTTAATTCATCTAGTTTGTATTAAATGCATTTGGCCTGTTTTTTTTTGCTTTTATTGTTACTACTGTGATGGGCTTGTTTTAATATAAAGCACTCAGTTACATGTCATGTAAATTATTTCTTTATTGCTGATTGTGGCGGGCCAAGTGGACGTGGTCAAGCCGCCGCTACAGACAGGTAGTGCAGGCTTCCATCCTGGGGCCGCTCAGCTGCTGCGGATCGGGTCAATGAATGGAGATGCTCCGCGGATTCGTCGGATCCAGGACCAGGAAGTGATTTAGGGTTTGTTGTCCCTGTAGTGAGTTACAGCATGCTTGCAGGACAGGGTGCGGACCGGGCAAGGTGAGCGCTCTAGCCACGAGACCAGAGGGGAGCTCCCTGCACCAGATCGTCGAGGTGGTGGCCACGGAACAGTTTGTGGACAATCTCCCAGCCCGTGCCGCTAGCTGGGTGCGTTGCCACTGGACGGCCTCCCTCCAAGCCGCCATAGCCCTTGCAGAGGACCGTGTGGAGGGCTATATGCACACCTCCGCCTACTGTGCTGGCCCAGAGAGAGGCCCATTGCGGGAGATGCAGTACGCAGACCATTGGGGACTGCTGAGGGGCCCGCGTGGGATCGGCCAGTACCAGCGCCGTGGACCTTGCGGCCATCACCATCCTCCTCCGCCCCAGGAAGGGCCAACCTCCCTCCCCTTGCCCTTCCAGACAAGGGACGGTGGGAGGCCACCTCCTACCCCACTCCACCCTCCTGATTGTTCCAGGATGGCGTGGCCTCGGGACCACTGGAAGCTGGGCGGACACATGGGCAGGTATGCCATTGACACTCAATAGGGAGAAGAGGTTACCCAATTGTTTTCCCTAAAAGCCGTCGGAATTGAGTCTTCCAGGTGACTCATTAGAACCTGATGGCCGGTCACTGAGGACACGAGAACACACTCAAGCAGATAATGGCCGGTTTCTATTTGCCGGGCATCTGGGTGGACGAGCGGGGGTGCTGTGCCGCCTGTCCTGAGTGTCAGCAGATGAACCCGCAATACCCAAAGCTCCGTTGAGGCCCCTCCCCTTAGTCGAGATGCTGTTCGAGAATAGCTATGGATCTCATCAGGCCATTAGACCGTAGTGCTCGGGGCTATTGATTCTTGTTAGACCTAGTGGACTACGGGTTACTGGGCATCCCTTCAATTCAGACCAGCATTTACCTACCACAGATGGACAGCCCGGTCGAGCGCTTCAACAAAACGTTGAAAAACATGATCCGGAAGTTTGTCCATGATGACAGCTGGAATTTGGACACATGGCTGAATCCCCTGTTGTTTGCAGTGTGGGAGGTTCACCAGTCCTCCACTGGGTTTTCCCTGATTAAGGGAAACTGGGAAGAAGGTCCCATCACCAGTAAAAACGAGGTCCAGTACGTCTTGGACCTGAGAGCAAAGCTACACGTGTTAGGGCAGAAATCACGGGAGAACTTGCTCCAGGCCCAGGAATGTCAGCACTGCCTGTACGACAGGGGGCCTCAGTTAAGACAACTCTCACTGGGAGACAAGGTGTTAGTAATGCTCCCTATATCCAGCTTGAAATTACTGGCAAAGTGGTAAGGGCCCTTCGTGGTCACGCGGTTAGGGTAGGGAGGTCGATTATGAAGTTGAGCGCACAGACAGGGGGGGGGGGTCCGCCCAAATTTACCACCTAAACCGTCTTAAAGAATGGAGGGAGGGTGTGCCCGTAGCACTGGCCACAGCGATGATTGAGAGGGATGAGTTGGGGCTGAATGTTCCAAAGCCAGCAGATCGTACCGTGGTCCTTTTAAAGTGACCATCTCGCTCCTGGCCAGAGCGCGGACATCACGCTGCAGCGGTGCTTTGCCTTCCCCCTGCCTGGCCGTATGGCCCTAATACTCCACCATGTGGCGACGACCCCGGGGGTGAAGGTGCGCTCCCGGCCGTACCGCCTGGCCGAACACAAACCGGTCGGTGCGGTTCTGCATAGATTACCGGAAGGTGAACGCGGTGTCAAAGTTGGATGCCTTCCTGATGTCGATCAATTAGGTACGGCTTTTTTTACGATGCTACTGGGAGGGCTACTGGCCGATTCCCCTGTCCCAACAGTCCAAGGAAAAATAGGCCTTCTCCACTCTGCAAGGCCTTTACCAGTTTTGCGTGCTCCTGATTGGGTTGTTTGGTGCCCCTTTCATAGACTCATGGACCATAACCTGTGTCCACATGCGGCCTTTGCTGCTGCAAACTTAAACAATGTGATTATTCACAGCGTTACATGGGAGCGGCAGCTGCAGCATATGGACGCGGTACTAGGGTCCCTGAGGCACCCAGGGCTCACCACCAACCCAAAGAAGTGCATGGTTGGGCGGAGAGAGGTACGTTATCTGGGGTACCACTTGGGAGGGGGGGGGGCTGCTCCGACACCTAGTGGATAAGACTAAAGAAGTTTTTGGGGCTGTCTAGGAATTATAGGAGGTTTGTGCCGGAATTTGCAGAACTGTCCAGCCCCTTGCCAGACTTAACTCGAAAGGGTGCTCCAGATCTGGTCCAGTCAGAGCCATGCCAGCAGGCGTTTGTCAGATTAAAGGCAGCTCTGTGGGAGTGTGAGCTACATACCCCTAACAGTGGGCTATCGGCTGGACAGCACCCGGGCTACGTGCGACGGTGGGGGTATATGGCGGGTCAAGGGGGCATGGTCAACGGATGCACTCCACGGATTTGTCCGATCCAGGACCAGGAAGTGATTTAGGTTTTGTTGTCCCTGCAGTGAGGGAGGGCATGCTTGCGGGAACGCTCTAGACAAGGCGCCGGACACGTCATGGCAGCAGCGCACCTAAGCGCCGATCTAGCGAACCATTATTTGCCTGCGAGCCTACAAGTTGTCCTTTTGGCCCTCGAGCCAACCGGCGCTGTTTTGCCTCCGCCTACCTCCTCTCACTCTCATTCCCTGGCCTTGGGCCAGAACACACCTCTACACTGATATTCAATTATTCACGATTCAAGATTAAAGAGGTTATTTACACACATACACATACATACACATACATACATACATACATACATATACATATGGTCATGCATATATGTGAATTTGATACCGAATTTAAGTACATTATTTGAGTTTCTGCATCGAATTTTACTCCACTACATTTCAAAAATATATCGATACTTTTTACTCAACTACATTTCTAACACACTTCACTTTTATTTTTAAAATAAATCATGATTTATATTTATTTGCAGTACATCATATCATTTTTTTTTAAATTATCTTTTACATTTTTTGTAGTAACTTGTAATCATGCTCATGCATGATTTGCATGTGCAGGAAAAAGGTTCAGTAGTACTTGGTGAAGTATTAGACTTTAAATACATATATATACTTTTACTTCAGTAGAAATGTCAATGTGATACTTTCACTCTTACAAGATAAATTTTGTGTCAGGGTATTTGTACTTTTACTGAAGTAAAAGCTCTAAGTTACGTCCTCCACCACTGTCAGCAACTGATGTGGGAATCCGATTTTTGCTGGTATGTTGACACAAATATATGATTCATTGTTGATAGGTATTGACAATTGACGATATGTCAGATTTAATCCATTATTTGATGTATTTTTTGGTCTCATTAGCATTAATATGCGGCATCGATTTAGAAAAATTGTCACCCCCATCCTTCATCTCCCCTCGTCCCTCTTTGTGAGGTTGAGTTTCACAGACTCAAACTGAATCATGGGAGTGGGGCTGGCCTCCTTCTGGTCCTCATTCTGCAGACGCAGAGATTTCCAAGGTGCTGCTCGGGCTGTTTACTTTAGAGAGTAGAAAGAGAGGGAGAGGAGGATTAACCCATAGCCCCAAAGGAAGGAAGAAACAGATATGCTAGACGACACACACACACACACACACACACACACACACACACACACACACACACACACACACACACACACACACACACACACACGCACACACACACCCACACACACACACACACACACACAGACACACGCACACACACACACACACACACACACGGTAACTCATGGACACACACAAATACACAGAGAGGAGAGGGGGAGGAGAGGAGAAGAGAGGAGAAGAAAGGCAGGGAGAGGAGAGGAAAGTTCAGAAGAGGACAAGAGAGAAGAGGGGGAGAGGGGAAAAGAAGAATAAATGGAGCGGAGAGGAGGAGAGAAGAGAGGAGAGGATGAAAGCTGAGAAGAGGAGGGGATGAAAGAGGAGAGGAGGAGAGAGAAGAGGACAAGAGTTGAGAAGAGGAAAGAGGAGTGACGAAGAGGAGAGTTCGGAATAGGACAAGAGAGAACAGAAGCAGAGAGAGGGGAAGAGAACAAGTTGGACAGAGGAAGATGAGAGGAGGAGAGAGGAAAAGAAAGGAGGAGCTATGAAGGAGGGAAGAAGAGAGGAGGGGAGAGAACAAGAGAAGATTAGGGGAGAGGAGGGAGAGAAGTAAAGGAGCGAAGGGGTGAAGTGAGGAAATAGGACAAGTTTGGAGAGAAGAGAAAATGTGAACCACATTTCCCTTTCTCCCTGACATGTGGAACCTGTCCTGGGTGTTTTCTTTTAATTTAACTAAGATGGAGGAATGGAGGGAAGGAGGGATGGAGCGGGTGAGCTCATTATCAGCCCGGATGCCTCTACACCTCCACCATCCCTTTCTCTTTTCAATTTTCAGTTTCAAAGTGCTTTTTCAGTAGAACTGATTGAAAATACATCATTGGTGATCAATAGATACTACTACTACTACTACTACTACTACTACTACAAACAACAACAATAATAATAATAATAATAATAATAATAATAATTGTTTGTTTTTGGTGAAATACATAAAAATTTAGTGACCTTACAAACATCATGTTGTTACGTTCACGTAATTCCACGAATCAAACTTTCATGACATTACGTATGAAGTGTTCCCATTTCTATTGATAGCTATTGATTTTCATTTCTAAAGTGACGTAATTTGTGCCATGTGAGATAGGTCAGTTCTAAATAGCTGAGCTAACCGTCCTAATTTTGTTTGTAAGTTGTAAAGTAGAGTCATTTGGAAATTTGGACAAGAAATGACAAGACAAGTCAGATAATTGTCTGTTTTATTAAACATTTGTCCAGAAAAACTGGACAAAATAATCAATACATGGGTCCAGGTTATTCGTTTTAGGCATGTTTTACATTTTTCGTTTTTTGTGTAATGCAGCGAAATATACTGAAATTATAAATATAATGAAGTTACGTCCATGTAATTTCACCAATCCAACTTTCATGGCACTACGTATGAAACATTTCCATTTCAACCACACGTCATCCATTGACAATAATGGAAAAACAATAATAGAAAAACTTACATTGAAAGTTTTTCCACTAGTGTTTTTTTCTTCAGTACTTTTTTTTCAATATTGTGACTGACCTTGACAACCGGATTTTTGGACAATGGTTTCTTCATTGTCTTAGATTTTCGGCTATTTTTCGGCATCTGCAACAATAACAAAAGCAACTTTTGTAATTACTTTTGATAACAATAACAATAAATATATTTCATTTTAGAAATACATAAATACATGTTAGTTATAATTACTACTATACTGTATTTTTTCTGTTAATAATGTACAATTGGAAATTTCAGTTTAATTGATATTGTAATGCAGGTAACATTTATGGAACTGAGTGAAGGTAGGTGACGTGTCACGAATATGTAAATTATGACGTATTCATGTCGATTTACGATAACAGTTGAATTTACGTAATTTATTTGTTGAGTTTTTTTTCCTTGGATTACATTTTCAATAAGTTTCATTTCCATGAAATATGAAAAACATTGTGGTATTTCTGTCAGTAATTACCATTGCACGGCTTCCATTTTTACTGTATTTTTCGTTTGTACGGCAAAGAAATGGGATAAAATGAGAGATAAAATATCAATTAAAAACAGATCTACTGACATCTACCAGGTAGGAAGCTATATAAATACAGACGTAAATCGATAGTTGGTAACGTCTAACCACTACAGAGTGACCGAGTCTACGCCGCACACCGGACATGGTCCAACTGGACATTCTCCATCGGAATCTGTACATTTATAGTAAATAGTATGATGACATCATAAAGCGTCTTACTGTAACGCTCATATTGTTCATTTTGTTTACGAATAGTGGCGCTTCAGTTAAGCCAGACCAGCTGAATGTTTGGGATCAAAGTTTGGTTTTTCACAAATTTCTGCTCCGAATATGGATCAATTTGGATGAAACTTTAACCACCAGGTCGTTGTGGCAGTTTAAATGACACCTTACCCCTGTTCATAGGTTCTGCCGAAGATTGTGTTCCCGATAGTTTTAGCCAGGTTGGACATATTTCGGGGTGAAATGCATTGGACTGTGATATCAATCAAATTTGGTTTGATGCTAATTTCTGCTTCGTATGTGGATGGATTTGGATAAAACTTAAATCACAACGTGTTTGTAACATAGCAGCTCAGACAAGACATAACCTGTGTTCGCAGCTTCTGCTGAAGTTTGCGTTACAGATAGTTTTAGACTTCAAAATTCTGAGAATCCTTCCTGGAACAATTACAATAGCCCTATGGGCTGGACCCCTAATAATAACAATAATAATAATAATAATAATAATAATAATAATAATAATAATAATAATAATAATGCTACTACTAATACTAATTATAATAATAACAATTATGTTCTACAGTTCTGTTAGAAAACTTGATGGCACCACATGCTTATTTTTATGGACAGGCCAAACTACTACAATTAAACTGTATATAATAGCAGCGTTTGTACGCCTGTGTAGCCATTAGCTAGTGCAGTATACTGTACATCTCCATGCTAATGGCGGGCTCCACCAATCAGAGATGTCGCTGTTACACTTACGATTATGGGTGGTGTCGTCTCCATGACATGGTGAATAAAACATGTTTTTCGCAAAACAAGGATGATATTATACAGACTTGTGGCTTCTACAGGAGCAAAAACAAGTTGTTATATAAATTGCGTTATATTTTGTTGTTGCTGTACACCTTTCTTTGAGTGACGAACAGTAGACCCCAGACACCCAAAATGAATAAAGATCATTTTAAGTTATCTGTTAGAAATACATTTGACTCTAACTCATCTATTTGCAGAAATTCACATGAACTTCCAGTCCAAATTTTTCTTTATAGAGTAGTATTTTAGCACTCCATCCAAAGCCACTTCGCTTGTTGGGCTTCCACCACATTCTGGTTTCAGAATCACACCACAGAGCTTGCCTCTGGGGCCCGTCAACCCCCGCAGAGCGTGGGGGCGTGATGCTCTTCTGCCCGACATCTCCATGGTGGGATCCCCTCTCTCAGTGTCATAGATCCACGGTGACATTTGTTCAAACCCCGGTGGTCTGAGATAAAGGTCAGAGGGGTTTCCACCAGCACACACTAAACAGTAACACTGACATGAAGGTAAAAATGTTTTCAAACATGGAAATTATGCATAACGGCTCCTTTTGGCTTGGCAGTCGGTGATTATCTTTAATAGCAAAAGTAAAATTGTGAATCACTTACAGTAAGACATTTTTAAATCTCACTGAGCGTTTTCCCATGACTATCCCACATTAATGCTAATGAAAGGTATTGAGTGCTGTCGGCTGAGATCGTTAAACATGGACTGTGCACAGGAATGAAACAAAACAGTGTAAAATTCTGATAATGTTGATATGACAGATGCAGTCCTGTAATTGTTGCAATGAGATGATGATATTCACACCTTTCTAGAGTCTAATGAAAACATGTTCTTTGCTTGTAGGTTTGGGTTCACCCATCTGCATAGGGGGTGTCCTTAACACTTGAAAATAAATGTTTGAATAAGCTTAACCTGTTAAGTCTCATTTCTGCAGAATCGAGAGGCAGCCTGTTCGTTGTTTAACATGTTCCCATGCGGTTGAGAGTGATGCGTCTTCAGGGGTCGCTCTCCTTCACCCACCCTCATATTTGGGTTGTCATCAGAGCGGCCGTAAAGATCAGCCGACCGCACCGCATAGCTGACGGCTGTGTACTCACAGCCCAAACCGCGGTGCAGGCAGTTTAACCACAGGGTGGGGGGCTGGGAGGTGGGAATCTCTCTAGAAAAGGCCGACTGAAGGAGGGGGAGGGCATTGGTTGACTGGTTGTCATTAGATGCATGTGAATAAAATCGCGGATGGTGCAGAGGAGGGCAGGAAATTCTTCTCTTTCTTGATGGTGAGAAAAAAAATCCAATAAAAACCCCGCAGGTCAACTCTGGAATCGAATGCTAATTAACATTGTATATATATATACACACACACACACAGTGTACTCATTATTTTGTAAATACTTTTGCAGTGGAAAACACAAATCAAATTCATAAATTGTATATGTGTATACAGCATTGTAGAGCGTAGTCTCATATGACCACAGAGTCCTCCTGAAGATGGAATGTAAGGTTTGTAAAAGTTTTAGGCAAAAATAAATACAAAAACAGATGTAATTGACTTTGTTCTATAAGGGGGTATCCTTAAGGGCTTAACGTAGATGAATGTATCTTAACCAGGTGAAAACACCTTTAACATTGATCATAAACGTTGAAATGTAATAGGGGTCCTGGTATGGAAAGTGGAGATAAAACAAGCTCATCACAAGTAGTGAAGGGTGAGATGCCTTGCTCGAGGGCACGTTGGCACTCTTTACACCCCCCCCCCCATGGTTTTAGCCATAAAATTATACAAAAGAAGATTTTATTTACGTATAGTAAAACACTGTGTAAACCAAGGCAATAGTGATGTGACAGAGGAGAACCAAAAAGCAATTCTATATGCGTAAGGTTCTGGGTCGTGGTCAAATCTCAATAACCTTCCTGTTTTCAACCACAGCAGCCTTCCTGTTGGTTTTATTTCTGGGAAGACACAGTCCCGGCCTTACTGAACATGTGGGCGCTGATACCTCAGAAGCCCTTGGCCAGAACAACAGTAAGATAGGGACTGCATTCAAATGAGAGAGGTGGCGTCAACCACGGTGATTTGGGTAAATTGGCAAATTTCAAACATTTATCTGATGTTTTGTTATAGGAATAAATACATAACAGGAAATGTATTTAAAGCTGGCCATTATCTGGTTATTTAGACATTTAGACACGTTTGTGTGTCAAACTAATGTGTCATTATCAAGAATATTCATGCAAATGAATGCTCAATAAAACCCACATGTACAGTATATGTAAACAAACAACACAGTCAAACACACTCACTCATACAGTATACATTTACCCAGCACTATACCCACATTAATATTGAGAGGTTTGGAGGCCCACATTTTTCTTTATGAAAGGAACAAATTTTAAGGTGACCCTGCAGGACCCCATTTCCATACAGGTAAGCAGGTTCACACCAGCACACCTCAGGGTGTTAAAGGTCTTTATAGTTGTGTCAGAGTTTAACCAATGATGAAATACACTGTTTTCAGCCCTGCACACAAATGTGAAAAACTTGGTGAGGAGTTAGTGAATGGGGGTAGGGAGGAGAGAACACATGAGGCACTGTGACATCATCAGGGCCAAGGTGCGCCACAGCAGTGAAATTGAAACCACTAGATTTCTGGTTGCTTTTCTGGTTGTGACAATGATTACAAATGTAATTAATTAACTTAGGAGTCTCTTTATCTAAGAGTCATACGAACATATGAACACCTAAAAAAAAATCACAATTTGGGGTTTGATTCCTCTTTAAGAGGTTCAAACGTTGGCTGTTAAACACTTATAGACAAATGGCAGAAATGTGAATTTGTATTTATCCTGAGCTAAATAAAGATAAGGCAGAAAAATGGCATTTAGTAGATACCTTTTCCTGAAGCAACTTAAGGAGCAACATTTTAAGCAATTTGCCATTGTATCGTAATCGAATTGGCTGTACATCACAGTAATCAGCATCAAGTCCTGACATAACATTCAACTTGCTTTCACACATGCACTCTGGACAATGTCCGGATAATCAGGTCCGAACATTGTCCGGAGTTGCCCTTTCACACACATAGCTCACAACGGAGATTGTCCATGTCAGATAAGTTCACACAACCTGGAAATAATCAGTTTGGTTTAGACAAGGGGCGGAGCCTGGGTGGAGCGTGCAGGAGGCAGGACGTGACGCAATGACGCAATGATGCTGCAGAGTTTTACAGCACACCCAAGATGGTGGACAAGGCTACCGACCTAACCATAGTTGTGACTTTTTGACGTTGACGCTCCATGTATTTGGACATATCCGCAATATAAACGAAGGAGTGAAAAGGAATATAAAGAAAAGCAGAAAGGAGTACAAAGCAGCTACGCTCCGTGCACAAAGATCTGCACAAAGGTAAATGACCCTTCTTCACCGTCCGCGAGTGGGCGTGTTGATGACATCACCAGTCGTATGACAGAGACGTCATCCACACTCGCTCGCTGTGAATTCTTCGTACAATCACCTGCTCTGTTCACACACACTGCTCAATCGGACATTACGCAGACTTTCTACTAGGGTGCTGGCTCGGTAAAGTCCGGTTAATGTCCGGTCCAACTAATTTGGTCATTTACGTTCACACATACAGCTCCTCTGGGTAATCTAAAGATAATTTCAGGGTTGCAGTGCATGTGTGAAAGCAGCTTTAGATTGTACAGTTCCAAATTTCACAGGGTAATGGAAAACATCTCTGAGGTGTTCATAATTCACACCATTACTCCATGAAAGATGGTGCACATAGTTATGTATTTTTACAAAGGTAATATTCACGTTCCTTTAATCTTTATTTTCCTCCTCCAAATGGGGTTTCATCGCCGGCCCCTGGCTGTTTCCCTTTCATGCGAACTCATGTGAACTCTCATTTAAATGACTGTGTGAACTCCTGGAAGGAATTCCTAACGACTGAACCCCATCAGGGCTCCAGGGGGTCGGCAAGCATGTGTGTGTATGCATGTGCTTACATCTGTGTGTGTGTGTGTGTATGTGGGCGAGGCAGCAACACATGTGTGGGGGCAGACGGGCAGGCTGGGGCTGGGGGTGGAGTGGGGGTGTAGGGTGTCTCATGGGTATGACCCTCCAGAAAGGGGGTGGTGGGGGATGGTCGTGGGTCTTTAAAGTGAAGTGAACTGGGTAAAAGGCACAATGAGGTGAAGTTGGTTTCTGGAGCGTTAATGTGTTTGAGTGGAAGCAGAATGAGACGTTATCTGAAACCAGCGGAGCTTTCAAGCTGGCATGTGAAACCTTTTAGTGTGCATTCAAATCAGTCAGAGAAAGGAAACAAGAGAAGGAAAGAGAGAGCGAGAGAGAGAGAGAGAGAGAAATGGAAAGAGAGAAACAGAAAGACTGGGAGTGAGTGAGAGCGTAAGAAAGGGGAGAAAGTGAAAGACAGAAAATGGAAAAGGCAACTTCAGTCATCCAGTGCATCACAGCTTCAACAGCTGCATGTACACGTTTGCACGTGTGTGTGTGTGTGTGTGTGTGTGTGTGTGTGTGTGTGTGTGTGTGTGTGTGTGTGTGTGTGTGTGTGTGTGTGTGTGTGTGTGTGTGCGTGTGTGTGTGTGTGTGTGCGTGTGCCGTCAGGGTCTCTGTAGCTCCGATGGAAAATCCAAACAGCTTGCGCCACAGACAGGCTTTTCTTTCCAGAATTCTCAACTCCTCCCAGCTGTTCTCCACCTGATTGCTTTTCCTCCAGCTCGGTGTCCAGACACACACACACACACACACACACACACACACACACACACACACACACACACACTGAGAGCAGGTCCACAAACTCTCACAGAGAGGGGTAACACTGGCAGGTGTATCAAGAGCGAGAGAGAGAGAGAGAGAGAGAGAGAGAGAGAGAGAGAGAGAGAGAGAGAGTGTGTGTGTGTGTGTGTGTGTAGGTTTATTTAGGGTTTGTATGACTGATGGTACTACTTTCAATCAGAAGGAGAGCATACAAGACAACTGTAGAGAGAGGGAGTGGGGAAGAGAGAGAGAGAGAGAGAGAGAAACCCAGACACAAACATAAACACTGGCAAATAATTTTTCTCTCCCCTTCTTGCTGTTCTTGCCCCCCCCCCCCCCCCCCCCCCCCCCACACTTCCCAGCCAAACATAAACAACATGTAAGACATGGAGACGGCCCCATTCATTTGATGCTGCAATAATTTATATTTGTCTCAAATCTGACATTTCTATAAATATGAAAACATCAGATGGAATCACCACAGGCCTTTCATCCTCTCACCCAGTCCTTCCTCTCATCCATCCATCTCTCTGGATCCCAACTGTTTCCAGCTTCATTTCTCATGAGGTTGCTGTCAAAACAAGACGCTTATGCGTAGGAAATGTTATTAATCAACATACTGTATATATATATATATGTATATATATCAGCGCTGTCAATCGATTAATAGATTTAATCGCTGTTAATCGTCTATAGTACATAGTTGTCCATTGTTAATCGCAAATTAATCTCATATTTTTTATTGGTTCAAATTCTAACTTATAGGGATATTTTTCAAGAATTGGATACTCTGATATCAACATGGGAGTAGACAAATGTGCTGCTTTACGCAAATGTATGTTTATTGGAAATCAATTAACAACCCAAAATAATGATAAATATTGTCCAGAAACCCTCAAAGGTACTGCATTTAGCATAAAAATATGCTGAAATTATAACATGGCAAACTCAAGCCCAACAGGCAACAACGTGTGGCTATATACTGACCTGCGGTGACAGGAGTGGCAGCAGTAAATCCACATTAGCCTGTAAATCCGGGTAAATAGTAACCTCCCTGAATATCTTCTGGATCCTCATTAGAGCAGCCAGCTCATCGGTCTTGTTGGCCAGCGAGTTCACATTCCCCATGACTACCGACGGAATATAGGTATAGCTCGTACCTCGCACTCTTCATGAACATCAGGTGGTGCAACCCAGGACATGTAACTGTTAAGGTGACTATCTGCAGTCAGGACACCGAGCTGCTGCCGGCCAGGCTCTTCCTATAGGCGAGATAGGCAGCGACCTAAGGTGCCATCCTGCCATCCTTAATTTTCTTTTACATCTCCTTAAGGAATGAAACAAGCACCCTGCATTATGGAGACTTTTTCCATGACTCCCCCCCTTGTCGACAGATTGTCTGGAGCGGTAAAATGGCTAAGGTGAGTCTCGGACCCGGAAGTTCCCGCATGGCATTGTTTGTGTGTACTTCCTTCCACGGGTGCAGGCAGAGACGGCATGACGTCTTCCACTCCACTATCGCGCGGCTGCAAACACAACACACGTAGGCGCCATCTTAAGTACGGGTCGGCCAAACTGTCATAATAACAGAACATGCGTTAATGCACCAAAAGAAAGAAATAAATAAATAATATATATATATTTAAAAAAATAAAAAAATGTATAAATTAAAAATAAAAAATAAATAAATAAATTTTATATATATATATATATATATATATATATATATATATATATATATATATATATATATATATATATATATATATATATATATATATATATATACTAACTAGCAATGGAACTGATGGTTGAATCCATGATCCATGAAGTGGAAAATAAAATAATTACTTAAGAAGGAAGAAGAGACGGGGTGGAGGGGACAAGGGAGTCTACCCCTACCTCTACTCTACCTCTCTCAGCTTTACCTCTACTCTACTACCACCATTTACACCATTAATCAACATCTCGACAACAAATATTACGTGATATATTTGTGTAATTCATTGATGTAAGGTATAAATTATTAGAAGTTTTCTTAGGCATCGAACGTGGCCTTGATCAAAGAGACTATTACAGTATAGCTCCATACACGGAGTATTTTCTGAGAAAGTTGTATAGTCGTTTTGCCATCGTCCAAGGAATTGGAAGGTATTCACTGTCCAGATGTTTCCATTCCAACAGGACGGAGGGCTTGTCTCATTAATAACCCGCCTCTACCTGGACATCTCCGCTGACGTCCCTCCGTCTGGCCGTCTGGAAAGTTAGGAGCGGCTCGGAACGTTTCACTGTTTCTATAAAAACATTGATTATTGGATCAGACTGTGTTGGAGGCAGACTGACTGTTTCAACCCAGTGACCTCTCCAACCCTGTCTGACTGACTACACATCTGTCTGACTGTACAGTATTGTCTGTCTGACTATATATCTAATTATCTGACTGCATATCTTTCTGTCTCACTGTATGTCTGGCTGACTGTGTGTCTGTCTGACTGTATAACCGTCTGTGTGACGGTGTTCCTGTTTGACTGTCTGATTATAAATACTTTATGTCTGACTGTATGTCTGTCTGACCGTCTAACTGTATGTCTGTCTGACTGTATATCTTCCTGACTGTCTGACTGTATTGTGTCTGCCTATCCACTTTACTGACTGTCTTACTGACTGTCCCCTAGTTTGCCTTATTTGCCTGTCTGTTTTTCTGCTTTACTCTCTGCCTGTCTTTCTGTCCTACAATTTCATTTTGTCTGTACCCCTGACTATCTGTCTGTCTATCCATCTGTCTGTCTGGCTGAACTCATAACCCTGAAACATCAATTACCAGACAGTCACATATTCTTCATTCCAGAGAGAGAGAGACAGAAAAGAAAGTGACAAGTGTTTTTTATTCCACTGACCCAAGACCAAAAGGCCACAGTAAGATCACATACATTAATTCACACACGCACACACACGCACACACATTTGCGTGCACACACACACACACACACACACACACACACACACACACACACACACACACACACACACACACACACACACACACACACACACACACACACACACACACACACACACACACACACACACACACACACTCTATTTCCATTGTACCAATACCAATAAGTAATATGGGGGGGTGGGAGGGGTGGCTATATACCTGTCAGGATATACCTGACAGGATTTCCTTTTAATTAAAAACACTTTACATCAAAATAACTACAATGACTATTATTTAAGTTTTATATTCAGAAAATCCATAATTTGTTAAACAGGCAGGTGTATAGCAGTGGTGTAGTAAATGCGTAATGCAGTTTCTCTCATGCATTTGCGATTTGCTGCGCGTGCTCGTTTCCCGTTTGTCCAACTACAACAAATAAAAACAGTATTTTTTTATTATTTTAGATGTATTTATTTTACTCCTTTTCCTAATTGAATGACAAAAAAAGTGTGTGTCCCAGAGGTGGTGTGTGTGTGTGTGTGTAAGGGGGGGGGTTACTTTGACACATGACATGGATAATTGCGATCAGATGCAAAACAGGAGCAAATTGCACTCAGCAGTAAAACTTTATGGCCTTGTGCTGGCATATCATAGCACAATATTTTTTGGGACGTTGAGACGGGCCAGATAGTTGGTGCAATTGATCTGCAATTCATGGCGCTATCAGTGGACGCAATCCACTCTTTGTGAATTCACAAAAATGAGCTTTGCATGCATATGAAATGTGCTACAGAAATTATCTCTCGTCTCCTCTTTTTCTCCTCTCTCTATCTCTTATCCGTCTCTATCTTTTTCTCTTCTCGCCACTTTTGTTTCATTAGAGTGTACTGAAAACAAGGAGGCCCAGATGTTGTTTCACTTCCTGTTCCTCACAAGAGACTGTCGACTTGGTTTTCACACCTAAAAACAGAGACTTCACAGCTTTCCAGCCTCTTGAAACTTGACTGTTTGCAAACGTTTGCAGCGTTTGTGCCTTTTTTTAAAACAACCCAAAAATCACTTGTTCTCTTTGTGTCAGCAGTCATCTGTGCAACCTGGGATGATATATGATGTTTTGTTTTGGTAGTTTTGTTCATTTTTTATTAGTGGCACGGTGGCACTGTGCATTGCACTGCTGCCTCACAGCAAGAAGGTCCTGGGTTTGATTCTCACCTGGGGCGCTGTTGGCACCGTGCTCCGGCGGGTTATCTCTCAAATAGGAGCCTTTCTGTGTGGAGTTTGCATGTTCTCCCCGTGCTCACATGGGGTTTCCTCCACGTCAGTAAGGACCCCCACCAAAAACATGCACCCATCATTGTCTGACCAGCAATGGACAATTATCACCTGGTCCCCGGGCGTGTCCACGTATGCTGCCCACTGCTCCTGGCTGTGCCCCCGGAGGAAGGACAAGCCAGGATGGGTCAAAAGCAGAGAATCCATTTCACCGGCCACCATCAAAAGCGTGTGTGTGTGTGCAAGCATGTGTTGTAGTGTGGTGTGTTGCGTGACTAATAAAGACTGTTTCTTCTTATTAAAAAAAAAAATTCAAATGTAGTCAGTTCATTCCATTTTATGTTAAATTTTCAAAAAATACATTTGAATTTTTTCAAAAATGAAAATGGGCAGGGTTCTGACACCCCATTATACCGAAACCCCAATAGTCTGAAAAATGTCCCAATGCATCAGAAAAGGTCCAATGACGTCATTCTGCATAATAATTTGACTAACAAACTGTCGCCGTTACACACGGTTACACATGGTGTTTTCTTTGGTTTCATTTAATTGCAATAAATCTTATACCGTTATTGGGTAGGTTTTGTTTGGAGAAACGGGGATTGGCGACCCACAGCGGATCAGGCAGCGGTCAGAACAGAGAGTTGACAGCTATGATTCAGATTGTATGCCTGTTGCCTACACAGATTGTACAAACGATTGGAACTACACTGGAACGGGACCCCAATAGCTCTTTCTTTCTTTCTTTCTTTCCTTTTTTGTCTCTGAACACAAGACCGCCAACATCACACATATCGCTTCTGTACCCCCCCCCAACCTACGTGCACCTACATGAACCTATGTGCAACATTGATTGGTCGGGGTCATACTTGTAGTGTTGCCAGTCCCCCGATCAAAGAATTTATGGCCCTATCATTACCTAATCTGACATGGTGACCATCGTGAAAGACAAAAATATCATATCGTCTGATCGCGGTATAAGAAAGCCAACCAATCTGAATCTTTGCATTATAAATATAAATGGTCAATGCTGCGTCATATCGCCACCAAAACCAGTTTCTGTTATTGGTGGCATTTACTGAAACCTGAAACCTGTAAACGGCTGCTATAAACCTTAATATTTCTCTTTTTAGAATTTACAACTATTCGTGCTTTTGATTGATAATATTACAAAAAATCGATAATGAACAACCATAAAGGGTTCTCTTTAAAACAAGGGTGCATATCCTCATTCTTTCTGACAAACGTCAAGCATTGCCAATGCAATTCACACCCGGCGTTTCACCACATCTTTTAAATAAAAGCAAAAAGCTATGTCTGCTGCCACGCCTTCTCTGGTTTCATCCTCATCTCAACAATAACAGAAAAGAGAACCACCCAAAAACAAAAATATCCTGGACATTCTCTTCTGGGGATTATTAAAAAGTAACTGAGTCCTACAGTCTGACTGCAAGTACGGTTACGGAAACAAGTAACACCACGGGGAACCGGTTTCGGGATCTCTAGTTTTTGTGTGTGGTTCAAGCGAATGGACCGGCCATCCTACACATTGTGTCACATCGGGGGAGAACTGAACTGTCACAGTGGAGAACTGAGCCAAAGAGGTTATGTTCCAACTAGGTAAAGTAAACTGGTGCCAGCACAGTGCTGGTTAGACTGCTTGAGTCTGTTGTGTTTGTGTCTAGTTTGCTACACCTACGGCAAGGTAAATTTATTTTAATGGCTTTTCCCCTTTTTCCTTTATGTTAGGTCTGATAGCATCGGGTGGCTTCAAATGTGTCAGCCAGCTAATAAACTGTTAGTAATCTATCAATTCACAAGCACATTGCAGTCCTCTGCGTTAGCTCTGATATTAGCCCTCTGGATCACGTCAGCCAGCTCAACGGTAGCAAAAATGTGGACTGAATAATCACACTTGTACACTGCTGGCCGGAGATGAACATGATTTTTGTCCAAGGTTTTTGGGTGTGGAGCATTTGAGGCCGGGCTTGACTGACCGTACCTGCATGAACTGTGTCTTCATGCCACTGTTGCTTCATGCTCAGGTAGAGGGTCCCCAGAGCTGATGCTGGTATGGGGCCACACGGGCGTTGACCAATGAAAGCGTCAGGGGCTCCACTCAGGAAGAGGACCAGGGAAGATCCGTCAGTGGCGAAGGTGGACACCCTGAAAGCTGAGATGGCCCAGATCAAGTCACTCCTCCTCTCGCTCCAACCAGGGGATGGCCAAGCCATGCCGGTAGGTGCCACTACACAACCACAATCTGTGGGGTTCCATGAGGAGGATGTGGTGCTCATTGCTGCCTTTGGCAACCTGTTCGGTGAGGGGGAGGAGGACGAATCCTCAGATCCCACCCTTGCATCGAATCCAGGCTCTGACCATTGGTAACTGGCGAGTTCCGAGAGGGAATCGGGAGAGCCTGAAGTCAGCCATGGCATGTCTAGAGCTGGACGAAGCCCCGGTCGTATCCCCCCCACCTGTGCGTTCTTCAGGCATTCCCTTCAGACGGCCACTTGTAGTGTTCCCCCATCTCCAGACTACATTGGGGAGCTACAAAGGTGTTGGGCAGATCCCAGGTCCCTTTTCCAACATTCTAGTGGCAGCAGGGCCTTGGTGGACATGCAGGATGCCAGCACCTATGGGCTCATATGCCAGCAGTGGAGCCCACTATAGCCTTGCTAATTGTCTCCCCTGACGAGGCATGGAGGCCTAATGTCTGTTTCCCTGTGCCGCATCAGTGATGACCTTGTCACCAAGTCATATGACACAGCTGCCCACGTGGGCCCCATGGGGAACTCCCTGTCACACCTCATGCTTCCCTTGTCCCAGACGCTACAAACGTCAGGAGACGGGACCTCTTCTCCCAATTTGGAGGCCAGATCTGGCACCCAAACCAGGACAGCTGCAGTTGTGGGTTTCCCTTTGAGGGAGCAGAACCTCTGCTGAATGCCTGTGACCAGGCTGTAGTCAGAACCATCCTCATCGCCAGAGCATCATCAACCAGGTCACTCTATGCATGCCGACGGAGGATATTTTCCGACTGGTCCGTGTGAGAGTCGGAAGATCCAGAGCCCATAATATTGTATACTGTGGCAGACAAAGGAGCGTGGTCAAGCACCAGCTGCAGAAGACAGCATGGTTCCCTTTTTCCGCAGCCACCAAGCTGCTTTGAATCGGCCCAATCAGTGCCCGCACGGTCGTGATTGGTCCAAATCAAGGCAGGGAGTTTTCTTAATGTGTTGTCTGTCTTACAAAGGTGATCGGCGCACGGGCTGGGTACCCGGCCAATCCCGTGTGGGTCCTGGGGTCGGACGAAGCGCCACCCCTGACCTTGTCCTCCGGGGCACCGCGAAGGGCTGGGGAACCAGCGAATCCCGGGTGGGTCCTGGGGACGGACGTAGCCCCCCCCCTGACATTGTCCTCCGGGGCATCGCAACGGGGTCCTGCGTGGGTCCTGGGGACGGATGTGGGTCCGGACCTCTGGCCGGCTCCCGGTGACCAGTCACGGCGTGCTCCAGGGAGCTCACTCTGGCGAGGACGCGCCTCAGCTGGCAGCGGAGGTACTCCCGCTCTCGCTCCATTTCAGCGAGGCGTTTCCGCAGCCCATGGATCGACTCCAGGGCACCTTTTACTCGGCACCCTGCCCCTCCGGGGTCCCTGCTCAGGTGGCACTTGTGGGTGTTCCTTCCCACAGTTACGGGTTCAGGGAGGGTGACAGCGTCTTTCTGGCCATGGTTCGCCAACATGGTTTGAATTTTATTGTCCATTTTGGGTGTTTGGCACGCAGGCCACAGTTATATATATATATATATATGAGGATCTATATATATAATGGCGCAGGAGGAATAGCGTTCTGCTCCTGGGCTGCTTACCAGCCCGTGCGCCGATCCCCTCTGTAAAATAGACAAAACATTAAGAAAACTCCCTGCCTTGATTTGGACTAATCAGCGCGTGCGGGCGCTGATTGGGCCTATTCTAGGCACCTTGGTGGCCGCAGGAAAAGGGAACCTTGCTGTCGTCTGCAGTCAGTCATGACCACACCCCTTTGTCCGCCACATTTACGCTTCCTGCAGTCCCTGCTGGAAAGTTAGAGGTCACCCTTAACATTAAAGGTCTATACAGTGGCCATCTCTTCGTGTTACGTTAAGGTGGACAATAAACCAGTAGGGTCATATGGTTTGCTCACGAGGTTCCAAAAAAGGAGTACGATGCTTGCAGCTTACGAGAGCCATGAGGGTGACCTCATGGGCCTTACCCCTGGTGCTAGAGCCCGTCTAGTTGCCTCCCTTTGAGCCACTCAAAGGTGCCAAGTGGCTGTCAGCCAAGATGGCTTTTCTTTTAGGAGTGCCATCAGCCAAACGTGTTGGCGAACTCCATTCACTGTCTGGCAGACAAGTACAGGCTGACCATTTTAAATCTACAAACTCCACCACTACCTGTTCATCTGCCTCCTCGGCTAGTTTGGAGAACAGAACGAGAGATACGTATGGAATTACGGTTCTTCGAATTCTGAATGAGCACGAATGTTTTCTGTCACTCGGAACCGTGGCGAGGAGATTCCATAGGAACAAAGGACCGAGTCCCATGTGATTATATAGTGCCGACACATGGGCTGCACACGTGACTAAAATTCTCAACTGCGCATTTGGGTAAATCCAGTGTGAAACATTGCCTTTTGCGGTCATCCAGAATTCGTTGAACCCTAGTTACTCTAGTAACTCTCATTTTGTGTTCCAAACAGGCCGAGGAGGCGGATGAACAGGTAGTGGTGCAGTTTATAGATTTAAAATGGCCACCCTGCCTTTAGTAGACACCCCGCTTGGTTTACTTTTACATTTTCAGCGACAGGCAAATTACGGCGGTTAAAAGGAGCAATCATGTGTGTCTTTCTTTCCACTTTCAAGCGTCTGGGACACTCTGAGTGGAAGGACTGAGAAGCAGCAGGAACACAGAGAACATGCTGTTGGCGTGTTTGGAGGAAAAACAGTCTAATGTGCAGATTCAAGAAGAAATAGTATAAAGTAGAATGCTGTGTACGGTTCTGCCTGAGTGTATACAGTATGTCATTATATGGCCCATATATTGTCATACACTGTATGTCACATAAATGACAAAATTGTTCTTTAATAAGAGTGAGTAAAATGACCTTATCCTTATTTTTGAAAATATTTTTCATTTTTTGAATGTCTTGATAATAATAATAATAATAATAATAATAATAATAATTATTATTATTATTATTATATATCATCATCATCATTATTATTATCATCACACACACACCACACACACACACACACACACACACACACGCAGTGGAAGTCTGTTATATACTCTGCATGTGGTCTGATTCACAGAACAATACCACACATTTTGTGTGTGTTTTGAGATGTCTGTGTGCATGCAAGTCTACTAATTTGTCACCTTTAATTTGATACCTTTAATCTTTCATTTGTAATTGTTTGTTTGATTTGTGTATGTGTCCACTTCTCTTTTGTCTGTGTGAGTGTCTGTCAGTGTGATTGTGGCTTTGCGTTTACGCATGCACTTGCATGTGTGTGTGCGCGTGTGCGCGTGTGTGTGTGTATGTGTGTGTGTGGTTGATTTGGGAGATTCATACCTTGCGGGTCAACGTGGCCCAGCTGCTTGGAGCTGACGGAGAGAACCACACACATGCTTTCCCCAAACAGTGACCTTAACAGAGAGGGGACAGGAGAGGAGAGAAGAGAGAAGAGAAGAGGAGAGAAGAGAACAGAGAAGAGGAGAGAAGAGAACAGAGAAGAGAAGAGGAGAGAGGAAGAGAGGAGAGAAGAGGAGAGATGAAGAGAGGAGAGAAGAGGAGAGATGAAGAGAGGAGAGAAGAGGAGAGAGGAAGAGAGGAGAGAAGAGGAGAGATGAAGAGAGGAGAGAAGAGGAGAGATGAAGAGAGGAGAGAAGAGGAGAGATGAAGAGAGGAGAGAAGAGGAGAGATGAAGAGAGAAGAAGAGAGGAGAGTGAGAGAAGAGGAGAGAAGAAGAGAGGAGAGTAGGAGAGGAGAGGAGAGAAGAAGAGAAGAGAGAAGAGGAGAGAAGAAGAAAGGGGAGGGAGAGGAGAGAAGGGGAGAAGAGAGGGACAGGAGTTTAGAAAAGGAGAGGGGTTAAGAGGAGAGAGAAAAGGAGAGGAGAAGAGAGGAGAAGAGGAAACGAGAGAAGAATGTTATCATGGGAACCGCTGATCAGGTTCCAAACATCAGCCGGCCATTTTGATTCAATTTTCTGACAAAATTTGGTCATGACTGTTCAGTATTGGTGATTTATCACATATTGATTTGTGTTAAAATGAAATACATTAAAACGTTAAATAAAATATAAAGTAAATGAAAAATAAAATAAAAATGCAAGGTAAACTCTCGTCTGTGTGGGCAGGGCTATGGTGTTTCCAAAAGTCTCAGACCAATCAGGAGTGTGGAATCCCAGAAAGATGGGAGGAGCTAAAACATTTTTTACAGGCAGCAAAAATACAGGAAAGATGTTTTACATTGAAATAAATCTAAATCTTGAATAAAGACACGCTTTTTTTTCTAAAAGGCTGCTCTATCACCTCTCTTTTACTTCTACTTGCTACTTGCTACTTACTACTACACTGTAGCTCTGTCCCATCCCGTCTTCCTCATGTGATGTCACGTTCAAGTTCACGGGAAATGTGCGATTTTTCGGTGGGCATGGCTAATTGTATTACATAAATGAGTCCAGCTGTAATTCTGGTAAAAAATAAAAAAATAAAAAAATAAATATATATATATATATATATATATATATATATATATATATATATATATAATTTTTTTTTTTTTTTTTTTTTTTGAATTGCTACATCATTTCCCTGTAACCCGGTCTCACACATTTTTGTGCTTATAGTCATGAAAATTAATCTATAGAATCGTGTCTCGGAGTACGATTGTCCGAGTTTTTTCGTGCTACACATGACAAAATGTTAACCGATTCATTTCAATAGGGAGGTTTTGTTTGACTTTAGAAGGGAGGGCATGTTGAAGGGGCGCGCAAATACATACGCTAAACTAAACTGCCGGAAGTACCCCACCGATGGGAGGTGGAGGCACCATGGATGTATTAAAATTTTAAATGCCTGGGAGGGTTAGGGTGACTGCGTACCATCAGCCAGGGCGGTAAACATTTCTATGGTAACAGCGAGCTCCACCAAGCTCCACCAGAGACATTGCTGTTACACTTAGGATTATGGGTAGTCTAGTCTCTATGACATTGCAAATAAAACGTGTTTTTCTTAAAACAAGGTTGAGATCATACAGACTTGTGGCTTCTATAGGAGCAAAAACAAATAATTATATACATTGCATAATATTAAACATATTATACATTGCATAATATTAAACAATTATTCATAAACAAATAAACATAGAACTACACAACACAACACAAAACATGTACATGGAAAATCATAACCATTGAAACAACAGACAACAACCTGTATTGACAAAACAGAACTAATTATGTCCCGGAAAACGGAACAGTGGGATAGGGACACCCCAATGTCAGCCCCCCTCCCAACGGCCGCAGACAGCCAAATATGTGGGCCCTCCACCACGCCACAGGGAAGCCATGCAGCGGGAGCAAGGCCGACCGCCGCGTCCCACACCCCGATCCACACCCTCAATGGCGAGCAGCCGTCAACGGTCGCAGCAGGCCTGGCACCAGGCCAAAAAGCCGCCAGAACCAGAACCCAGCTCCACCACCCCGGGAAACCCCAGTGCTCAATGTGTGCTGTTGGTAAATGCAGTTAAAATTGCGGGTTGTGGGGGTGTGAGTCCTTCAAGCATTTCAAACCCGAATCACACATGAGCCTGGAGTAAGATTTTTGTGGGTATTTATGTGTTCTAAGCTAACATGAGTGGTATTAAAATGTCATATGTGACCCACCGCAGCACCATTTCGCACATTTCTGAAAATTGCCAGGAGGAGCCAAATAAGTTGAAAAAATATTTCTTGAAGGAAAATTTGATTTTTCCAGACTCATGTTCCTTTGTGTTTTTTTTTTTTAACTCTCAACATATTTTCAAAACCCAGTTTGATTTATAAAAATAGTAGATAAATGTTAAACCGTGGAGTTAAATATTCCCGTTAGATTACATGGGGAAATACAGTTCACTTACCGAGACGCTGAATAGTGCTGAGCTGTTTCCTTTAAAGCGACCGTTCAGGTGAAGATCATTCATCCATATTCTATGTGATGTGATGTCACAATGTGAAACTGTTTTGATACAGTACAACCTTTAAATCATACTACTTTTACACACACATGGAGATATGGAGGGGCCATGAATGGGGCGTGTTCCAACGTCAACGTCACTTCCGTAAACAAGACGAGATTCCGGTTTCACTTGTCAGTGAAAACTCTGTGTTGTTATGGATTAGGAGAAGCGGGTGGAGGAAGATATTAAAATCACAAACCTTAATCTGACCAGTACGATAGATCCAAGTCAGTTTAAGCAGCGCGCACTGGACTTCATTTTTCGCGATGATAGTCAGTTCTCCAACGGCGACGCTGAATCTGATATTATCCCGGAAAACATTTCAAACAGCGGATTTCAACCTGAATGTGACGTTTTGGTCTCTCTTCCCCACCAACACACTAGATAGTTTTTGTTCAAAGATTTTTCAAAAATTCTGTTTTCTGCGTATTCGGGTGGACCAGTAAAATTCCGAATTTTCAATCATTGTTGCATTTTCTTGTGCAAGGGGATATTTTCAAAAACACAGTTGGTGAGGACAGGATTTCTTTGGAAAACGGAGTGGGAAAAAAAAAAGTTTTTAAAAATAGACATATACTTGTGGACGAGGACTTAAGTGTACGTATCCACGCCCCCCTCCTTCCCCATGCCACCCACTTCTAAAGTCAAATAAAATTTCCCCATTCAAATGAATTGAATTAAATTTTGTTATGTGTAGCACGAATAAAGTCGGACCATCGTACTCCGAGACACAGTTTTATAGATTCATTTTTGTGACTATGAGCACAAAAAAGCACGAGACTGGTTGTCCCCCACACATTAATTCACTGTGTATGTCAACCTGCAAGTTGCCCTTTAAGGTAAGAGCTTTAAACACAGTTAGAAAATGGAGCACATGTACTGCGGTCTCAGTTTAATCCTCTAAATTCTCTCAAGGAAAGTATGTGAACCTGGATAATCTACTATAATCTGGACTATAAACGCAGATTTAAATACAGACTGTTCTAGTAATATATACAGTACAATCTATTTTTACATGTTCATACAGTATACTTCACACACACACACACACACGCCACCCACAGTTCAGTGTTTGTGTAATATGGCATTTCAGGGAGAGGACAGTATATCCTCCTCTCTTTATAAGGGCAAAGCTAAGGCTGGGATCTCTCTAACTGAAGCAACCCTTCCATTTGCCTCCACACACACACACACACACACACACACACACACACACACACACGTCTCCTGCCAACTCCTTTCTCTTGGCACTGGAGTGAACATTACTCGGACTGAGAAATGGCATCTGCTTCGTCTTTGCTTTGCACCCAACTGCTCTGAACCCAGTAACCCCCCCCGCATGTCCAAACGCTCCTCTGATATCGAAGAAAGTGCACGTAGACTTTGTAGACACACACACACACACACACACACACACACACACACACACACACACACACACACACACACACACACACACACACACACACACACACACACACACACACACAGACTGACACCAGGCCCTGATGGGCAGCGCAGATTTAACAGATCTTTTGTTCTTTGTGGAACGAGGCCATTTCTCTCAAAGACAAATCCCTGCCCCACATAAGTCTGGAACCCCAATCAAGAATTACGACAACCCCCATCCTCCACCACTACACTATCCTCCCAAAATGAAAAGACAAACCAAGCAGAAATTCTATTCGGGCCAACGTCCGGTCAACGTCAGTCTCCAGCTGAACCACCTTTTCTGCCTCTGGGTTTAGATCTGCTGGATCAAGATGCTTCGTCTTTGTGTGTCCTCGATGTCTTTATTGTCTGTCATGTTTCATTTAAATTATTGCTTTCATCTGTTTGACCACTATAGTTGTTTCTGTGCTTTAAAGACTGTCTGGGATTTCACAATTGTTTTGTGATTGTTGTAACCAAATGACTTTCATTTTGCTATTCTGAAACCTCAGATACAATGTAAGTTTTATGTGTTTTTTTGCAGTAAATGTCAAGTCAAAGAAAAAAAAGTCAAAAAACTTCTAATAAAGAATGAATCATATTTAATCATATTTCGAAGATTGGTTGAATTTGCATTAATTATTGTCATCGCAAAATTGGGATTTCCTGGAGGGACTGGCTTTGTAATGGATTTGACTTTGACTGATTTGACTTCATAATACATCACTGAAATGTCAATTATTATAGCTTGTCAGCTTGAACATGGCTCGGAGGGAGCACTGATGCGAGATTCCCGGGTTCGAATCCTGTCTCAGCTCGAGCCTGTTTGCATGTTCTCCTGCAGCTGAGTAGAGACATGACATGACACGATGGTGTGAATGGATGATCGATGATTCCAGTTTGACCAAATTCACAATTTGCTATCATATTCGGATACTATTGCATTATAGTATCTGAGTGTGAGTAAATAGTCAGATAATTGGCTACTACATACATTGAACTGTGTTTCTATCATTTTGTGACACTTGGATTTCCAGAATAGACAGGGTCTACATAGAGATGATCTACATCAAGATATATGGAAATGAGCGCAGGGCTGGAGAAGCGCAGATGATTGCAGGGTTCACCTGAGATGATTGCAGGGTTTACCTAAAACCGTTTACCAAGGCGGAGACGGGAGCATGCTGTGATCTCGCGAGAAGACAGAAGCGGAAGTGAGTAGTAAGTGGAGACCCAACTTGGCGGCGCCCTGCTTCACTAACTAACACACCAGCAGCTCCTCAGACAAAATAACAAAGCGAATTGCAAATAATGTTTATATATATAAATATAAAAAAGGGAACACTGCTCGAAGCCAAAGTGGAGCACCTCCACTTTATTTTATAACGAATACGTGATGGAAGACGACCAGGACTGCAATAATCTCGCGAAAAGGAAGAAGACCAACTCAGCAACGGATACAGAGAATCTCATATCTGGTGCTGTAGAGGTGAGTGTCTTGGATGAGATTAACAAGAAGCTGGACATGCTCGGTCCACTTCTCCGAAACATTACCAAGATCAAACACCGACTTGATTTCATGCACCGCACGGTCAGCAAGATGCAAAAAGACAACGCAGATCTAAAAACATCCGCGAAGTGTCTCACAGCGGAGATGGAAGTTGTAAAAATAGAAAATAAAATAATGAAAGAGACTATCCTGGATGTACAATCCAGAAGTATGCAAGACAACCTCATCTTTTCTGGGATCCCAGGGAACAACACAGAGTCCCCAGGAAATATGGTGAAAGACATTCTCCGCAAAGCCCTGAAACTCCCGACAGACACCATGAAGCAGATCACCTTCCACAGGGTTCATCGACTGGGACACCGTGTGGGGACCCGTCCTCGCTCCATCATTGCC
The DNA here is from genome assembly GCF_960531495.2 of Zeus faber. Classification (NCBI taxonomy): domain Eukaryota; kingdom Metazoa; phylum Chordata; class Actinopteri; order Zeiformes; family Zeidae; genus Zeus; species Zeus faber. The sequence goes on from NC_137193.1 coordinate 39,249,700, forward strand.
AAATTTGAACACTTCAAGCACAAGGAGCTGGTTAAAAGCAAAGGACTGAGCTGAAAGGAACCAGGCTGGGTATGAACAATCAATTCCCCTGGGAAATCAACGACCAACGTATCCCTTCCTGAAGGAGAACTGGCAGAAGGGTAAAAGCCTATTGATGGTTGTTGATAAACTGTATATCGACGGTCTGTTATACCGAGACTCCTCCACAACACCCTGGTATATGTATGTATTCTTGTAATTCTGGTTATCATATACTGCAAGATGTAGGAATAGGCATGCTATCTACAGTTTGTCAGGATTTAAAATATCGCTCACTCTCATTTCACCCTCCTAATTCCCCCTCCCTACTTCTCTCATCATCTCACCTCCCTAATCCCTCTCTCCTTACTTCTCCTATCACTCTCACTCTATTATGGCTCTCACTTTATGTATGTCTAATCTGGCAATGTTCCGTGTTTATCTTTGTCTAATTTACATTTGTTTGTGTAGTTATGTATCCCTACAAACTTCCTGCAATACTATGACAGTGAAAAGGAATGTAAAGGAGGAAATCCCAGACTTATCTATGGGAAAGCATGGGAACGGTAGTATAGCTATTGCCTTGGATGCACTGTGCCATCACCCCCGAACTAACTGTGAGAAGCTTGGGCTCACCTGCTAAACGTAGCAAAATCCTAACTCACCTCACCAGGATGAACCCCAGCTTCTGTCTACTGCAAGAAACCCACCTCACTGCATCTGAGCACCTCAAACTCTAGAAGGGCGTTACATAATTGATACAATAGACATATTGGGAGGAGACTTCAACACAGGACTGGATACAAGTTTAGACCATTCTCAAGCCAGAAATATTCACAAATCCTGGCGTTTGTCAGACACTATAAAACAATATATGAGTGATCTTGCTCTTGGGGATTGTTGTTGATCAAATAACCCACATTCTAGAGAATACACATATTATTCACCATCCCACCAAAGTTTCTCTAAAATCGACCTTTTCTTGACAAGTAACTCTCCAAAATTTCTGAACACGGGCCGATAACTTTCGACCTGATAAATGAAACAAACCGGAACCCTCCCGGCAGGTGGCAGTTTAACACCTCACTTTTGACAGATAAAGAATTTAACCATTTCCTTTCCAGAGAATGGACTTCCTTCATTCAAACTGAATTACTCCCCAGAAATATCACCATCCTTACATTGGGAAACAGCTATGGCAGTTCTAAGAGTTAATTCGATTATTTCATTCTCCACTTACAAGAAAAGAGAAAGGACAAGAATGCGAAAACTCGACCAGCGACTAAAGGAGTTGCACTCCCAACAGGCCCACTCATCCACTGAGCAAATCCGAAAGGAGATCCGGACAATTACATCTCAACTTGATACTATCATCCATCAAAAGACACAATTCCTTATGGAATGAACAAGAGCAAATTATTTTGAATTCAATGACAAATCAGGTAAATTTCTTGCCAACCAATTGAAACGCGATAGAGAAAAATCACTTATTACTGCCATCAAAGATCCACAGGGTAGAATGACATACTCCCCGCAAGACATCAATAACATATTTAGAGACTTTTATATTAACCTATATCACTCAGATAATGAATCGAATATATTAAACATTTACTCATTCCTTGATGATATTGACCTTCCTAAACTTTTGACGGAGCAGGCTACCACCTTAGATCAACCACTTACTCTTGAAGAACTCAGGAAAGCTCTCCTCTCTATGCCCAACAATAAATCACCTGGATCAGATGGCTACCCAGTGGAATTTTATAAACCCTTCTGGCCACTTATCTCCCCATTATTCATCATAATGGTTACAGAGGTCAAGTCAACCTCCACCATGCCTCCGTACATCAAAGGCAGACACTCCTCCAGCAATATGCGTAATTTATTCAGTCTGATCAGCATATCTCAATGGAACAACTTAAATACTATTATTGCCTCTTTGGATGTTGAAAAAGCATTTGACAGGGTTAATTGGACAAATCTCTTTTCAATCCTCAACAAATTTGGCTTTGAAGAGTCATTCATTCAATGGATCAGAATCCTAGACAACTCTCCATCTGCTTCTGTCATCACCAATGGTTACACTTCACTCTACAACAAGGCACAAGACAAGGATGTCCGCTCTCCCCTTTACTATTCGCCATCTTTATTGAACCTCTCGCGGCGGCCATCCGTCAAACAATAATATTGTAGGCATACAAACAGGAAACTCTGTTCACAAAATCAGTTTGTATGCAGACAATATCTTGTTGTACATACAGAACCCAATATCATCCCTACTGGAGGTGTTCAATCTTATATCTAAATTCTCAGCTATCTCAGACTATTCAATAAATTGGACTAAAACCACAGTGTTACCACTCAGTGGTGGGGACTGCAATGCTGCAACCCCGAAACTCCCTTAACCATCACAACAGGCAAAATTAGATACCTTGGTATTGATATCTCCACCAATCTGTCAGATTTGTTTACCCTTAACTTCACTCCATTGCTCAAATCCATTGAAGAAGACCTCATTCGATGGAACAACCTACCCATTTCACTAATTGGTAGGATAGCAGCAGTGAAAATGAATCTACTTCCAAAAATAAAGTATGTATTTTCAATTACCCCAGTGTAACCAACAGAACATTGGTTTAATACTCTAGAATCAATAGTCAACAAATTTTATTGGAAATACAAGAAACTGAGAATTAAACTAGAAACACTACAGAAAAACAAAGACTGTGGAGGCCTAGCAGCCCCAAACTTTAGATACTACTATCTAGCAAACCATTTTCAATTTATAATTAAATGGTTACAACCAGAACAACAATTGGACCATGGATGGCGAGACATTGAACAAACTGAATGTCAGGAGTTATCATTATCTGATCTCCCATTCCTTACTGAATCAATAAGGAAACATAATTGCTTTAAAACCCATTTATCGCAACAACTCTGTCAGCCTGGTGGAAATTCCTCAAACTCAGTGGTCACACTCTATCTCCAAACAAAGTCACGCCAGTCTGGCACAACCCAGATTTTCGGGTTAAAAACAGACCAATAATCTTTAGGTCTTGGAAAAGACAAGGAATTACTCATCTGGAACACATTTTTGAAAACAACTTGCTTATATCCTTCCCAACCTTAACCCAAGGGTATAATACCAGAGGCCACGGCTCCCTTCAATTCCTTCAATTCCACCAGTCTCTAAAAGTTAAAATCAAATTGATGAACAACATTCTACAACCACCTCAAATGATTGAACATCTCACTCATATCGGTCACTTGAAAAATCCCTTTTCCAGAATGTACAAACTTTTATTAAAAACAGATGACACCTTATCTTTACCAACAATGAAATGGGAAAGAGACCTTGCTGTCCACACCGATATCAACCTGTGGAAGTTTATTTGCAACAACACCTTTTCTATGACCCACAACTCCCAAATTCAACTCATCCAATAAAAGATCTTGTACATAGCACATATCACGGAACACAAAATGTTCAAAATGGGTTTTGTGGATGAAAACATTTGCTCTCACTGTTCCCTTGATACCAGAGATTACTACTTTCATGCCTTCTGGCTCTGCCCACCTATCCTAGCATTCTGGACCAACATCACCAAGAAGCTATCAACCCTTCTGGGTCAAAGCAATCCAGTCTGCTCGTCTATATGTCTTCTCGGTGACCTCTCCTCAGTCGACCCACCACTGAAACCCCACCAACCCATTTTGATCACCTTAACAATTGCCAAGAAAACAATATTACTCAATTGGAAAAAGAGATAATCTCACCACATCCCAATGGTTGCAGTTATTAATAGATTACATCTCAATGGAAAAACTATTGGCAATATCCAAAAACAATGTTGATTCATTTAATGAAATATGGGCTACTTTTATCACTGACATAACTCCATCATTTAATACTTGAGTCTTCCTAAGTCGGTGCAATGTCGTGGTGCTTTGGGGCATGTGGGGGTCCTCATGGTCTGTCAGGACTCTGCGGTGGGGTGGATGCCCAGGCGGCTCTGGGGCCTCTGCATAGGCCTGTGTTTGTGGGGGATCCCGGGGCCCCACAGGGGAGTTAGAGGGTCTGGGTGGTGGCGCCTGCTCCTTTACCTGAGTTGAGCTGGCCTGTCTCCGGGGGTGGGGGGCGTGCTCTTGGGGAGTACCTGCAGCTGGCGTCCGTGTGTTGGTTGGGATGTGGTTGTGGGTTCTGGGGCTTGGGTTGGTGGCGCGGGGTGTGGGTCGCTGGTTCGGGTCTCGGCCCCATGGTTGGCGGGTTGGCGCACCGCTGGGGTCGCCCGCCCTGTGGCGGGGTGGCTGGGCTTGTGTGTCCTTCTGTGTCCCGTGGGGGGGGGTGGCCCGTCGTGCCGGGGCTGGTTAGGTGTTCCGTCTGATCCTGTCAATCAGGGTTCTAAACCTGGCTGGCTGGGGCTCACCATTTGGCCTCCTTCGGTGGGGGACGGTCTCACTGGCCTGCCGGGGTACCTGTCCTCTGCCGCTCTCGGTGCGCAGGGCGCTCATCGCTGGGGGTTCGGGCTGTCGGTGGGGGTGCCATCTGCCGCCCTCTGTTCTGTGGGGGCTGATCAGGGGCCTGATTGGGGCACGGAGCTGCATGGCGGACCGCTCTGCGCCCGTGGCTGACCGCTGTAGGTTGGCTGCCAACTGGTACGGGAGGTGGGCCCGTTGGGCATGATTGGGTCTAGGGGGAGGGGGTCTGTGTGGTTGCTCCCTGGCCTGGTGCGCCCCTGGATCGATCTGGTCACGATTCGCCTATCTCTCCCAGTGCCAAAACTCATACTCAGCACACACACCACACAATAGACCGAGGGCTTGCGGGATGGGCGGGGTGCAAGCTATGTGGGTGGGGATGCGGCAGGCAGCTGCCATCTTGCCTGTCACGCTTCTACCCAAGCGTGCTTCTCGACCGTGCTGAAATTTTAATCCCACTAATATTAGCTTACAACACATACACTCGCACACCAATCATACTCCAAACAACACTCCACCGGACCAGGGTCTGCAGGCAGGAGGGGTGCGAGTGATTCGGGTTCAACTTGCCTGAAGGACTTGCACCCCAAGTTCCCGCAATTTTAACTGCAATTACCAACAGCACACATTGAGCACTTGGGTTTTCCGGTGTGGCCGGTCGTGTGGGGGCGTGGTTGGCCAGGGGGTGGTCGGGTGGGTCCCCCCTGCCAGCTGGGCTGGAGTCCTGATGGCTTGCGCCTGGTGGCTTGGGAAGTGCTGCGACCAGGTGGGGCTGCAGAGAGCGCCGCCGGCTGCCTTCCGGGGCCCCTGGCGTGACTGCTTGCCATTGTGGGTGTGGGTTGGGGTGTGAGGGGTGGCTGTTGGCCTTTTGCTTCTGCTGCGTGGCTTCTCTGGCACACTAGGGTGGTGGTGGTGGTGGAGGGCCTGTATATCTGGCCTGTTGGCATCGGCGGGAGGGGGGGATAACATCGAGGTGCCCCGCGCTGGGCACACGCTGCTACGTAAATGGGCACTTGGCACTCATGCCGGGTGGGGCGTCTTGTCGACTGTGGTGGGGCGGGCCTCCCCCTTGCGCGGTGCATGGGTGGGTGGGCATGGGTGTCCTGCTGGCTCGCCTGTGGGATGGGCGGGTCGGGCGGGGTGTCAGTCTGTCGCCATGGGGCTGGGGATCCGGACCTGCGGGCTGTGCCTTGCGCCCACGGCCCGGGTTCTGTGCCTGCGGCTGCGTCTTGTGCTTGCACCTGGGGGTTGGTTGAAGGTGTGCGCCCTTGGGGTGCGGGGTCTCCTTGTGCTCCCTGGGATTGGGTAATGCTCTTCAGGGCTTGGCGTGGGGGTTGCTCCACGGCCCTCTGGCTTCTCTGGGGGCCCGGGGGCCATCTGCGGCCGCAGGGCAGCGTACTTGGGGCTTTCCTGCAGCCGTAGGGTGTCTACAGGGCTGCGGAGTTCAGGGGGCTTCTACACCAGTACCAATGGGGATAAGTCATGTACACTCACCGGTGGACATCTTTTACACACACACACACACACACACACACCAACACCGACACACACACACACACACACACACACACACACAAACACAAACACATACAGGCGGTCCCATCACACACGCAGGGCTAAACATTTTACCATCAGATTTCAATCCACTGTGGTCGCTCTGCACACATCAATAGAAACACACCTTGTCATTATCACAGCTACTAAGACAAGAACTTCCTAGGACGGAGAGATAAGAGGAAAACATAAGGACATTTGGTATTTTGGAATCCTCATACAATCGCCCCAAATCATTTTTGCGACACCGAAGGTATTAAATATTGATTCCCAGAGCATTTGTGCCCTTCTTATAGGTTTGCAGTCCTTGTACGGGCAGTTTATCTTGAGAGCGTACCAATCCCCAACATATTAATGAGCCGGTTCTAAATCCAACCCATAAACAAATGTTGTGGAGCGTTGATACAGGAATCTGATCTTCCAAACAGAGCTTCTGCTGACGGACGGGTTCTATATCTGCTCTATGCTTAGATAGCAGAGCGCTCTGACCTTAATTTACCTTCTTCTGGGATTAACCCTTGTTAATTAAGTTATTTACAGTCTGGATGTTGGTTTTCTAATCCATGAGAAGAAATTAACTATATTTTTACTTTTAATAACTGTTATTTGGTTGTACAGTACAGTGTGAGATTAGGTTCACCAAGATATTAACATGAAGCTTTTCTGACAGACACACAGACTGCAACACTAGAGTTGTTAAATAAAACTTTACCGATATGAAAACATTTGAATCATATTGGCAAAGAGCTGAATATTATAATAACATTTTGGTATCATACTTTTTTGTGCTCATCCAGTAGTTATGAAAATTGATCTATTGAATCGTAACCACAAACTGAAACTTGAAACCATGTCCCTTATGATGAAAGTACGCCACTGCAGGGAGGTGGGGGGGCATGGATGTATTAAAATTTAAAATGCATGGGTTTAAATTTTGTTCCGTCTAGCACAAAAAAATGTGTGATACTATGAATTTCATTCATAGATACAACTTAACTTTACATAAATGTCAGTGTTTATTTATGATATACTGTACATATAGCCTTGTGTTCTTATTAAAAAATATTAGAATATTGTCTGGTAATAATGTTTATAATGTAAAACAGTTTATAAACAGACACGATTCAATACATTACATTTCGTGACCATGAGCACAAAAAAGTGTGATACCGAGTTGGTCTGCTAGGGCTAAGCTCAGAAAATCTATTTTGCAATATATCATGAAGTGCTTCTTGCTGCTGCATCGTATTTAAAATAATACATATAAATCCTTGATTTGAAAAATTTGGGTTACAGAATCTTACATTTTCTTTGAAGATCTACTTTTTAATTTTAAGATTTCTTTGGACCATAATTGCATTTTAAGACATGAGTGCTGTTTATAAGGAAAAACAAATGTTTTGGATATGTTTAAATTTGTGATATGCATCGTATGTGAGGTTGGAGGCAACACCTGTCATGTGAGTGTACTGTCCAGGGACTATTTTATGTGTATGTCTATATGCGTGGTGATTGGGCTATTACGGAAGGCATCGTGTTATGTGGATATTGCCAGTGGAGTTCCGGGTTGTCAAGCTGTTCAGCTGGTTCATCAGTTGTCCTAATAAAGGTCTCAAGTATTGAGTAACGTTGTGCCTATTGATCCATCAGGCAAGAATGTGAGTGGACCTAGGATGCAATACGAGCCAATGAGTTCAACAAGGTAAAACTCCTCATCTCCATCGCACCCACTCTTGCATTCTATGCGGTAAGTGTAGTGAGCGCAGACATAAGCAGCTACGGGCTGCTTGTCTGGGGGTCCGCTTTGACATCATCAGGCCGTTAGACCTCATTGGGCCACAGTACGGCACTGTTTCAGGTCATCTTCTGAGTTTGGATACTGAAGGAACCCACCCCGGCCCTTTCCAGTAACCACCTCTCACCCGGCCAGAGCGTGGATGTGGTTGCGTTACAATGGCAGTTTACTGATGTCTTACTTCCCCCTGCCCGGTCACACATTATTCATTCCCCACCATGTTGAAACAACCCCGGGGGTGAAGTATGCTCCCAGCCGTACCATCTGCCCAAACATAAATATAGTTGTGCAGGTAGAATTGAAGGCCATGCTGGACATGAGGGTGATAGAGGAGTCTACACGTGACTGGTGTAGTCCCATCGTGCTTCTAGGTAAGCCCAATGGGTTGGTCTGCTTCTGTGTATGGTAGACTACCATACGGTAATGCAGTGTCAAAATTTGATGCGTATCCGATGCCCTGGGTCGGCAAACTCCTTGACAGGTTAGGCACAGCTCGATTTACGGCTCACAGCTCCACACTGGATTTACTGTAACTAGGGGCTACTGGCAGATTCCCTTGTCACCACAAGAAAAATCGTCATTCTCCACTCCGCAGGGGTTGTACCAGTTTGTTACGCTTCCATTCGGGTTGTTCGGTGCCCTAGCAACTTTCCAAAGACTCACTCACCGCCCAACTTTGGTTCCCCAGCCTAAGTCAGGCGGTGGGGGTATGCGGCAGATGAGGGGGCCTGGTTAAGCTACGGTCTGCAGACGACGGCACTGGCTTCTTCCCATCGCGGCGCAGCTGTACGGGATCCGCCTGGAAGGGCTTTCTTATGTGGTTTTTTGTCTTGCAGTGGGGATCGCCTGGAGTAGGAGACATAACCGTGCAGACCAGATCGTGAGCCACATGGACGCTGACGCTGCTTGTTTTTCGCTGCTTTTCTATGTTCCCGTTTGTCCAGCAAGCCCCTCTGTTTATAATTAATAAAGACACACGCCATGTCGGCACCCCACGCCTGGAAAGTCTGTCTCCCTCCCTAAGCCTGTATCGGTAGGTCGAGACTCCCACAGCCACACGACAAAGGCATGTCTCCAAAGTGATGGGAATTCACAAAGGTGTGTAAAGCTTTATGCCAAGGTGAAAGAGGGCTACAGGCACGCCTACAACAGGCACCACGGCGTCAGAACCCTCCCACCTCTCAGTCCAGGGGAGAGTGTGACTGTGAAACTTTATGGTGAGTCGAGCTAGACGACAGCAGGGACAGTTCAAAAGTCACACCAAGCTCCAGTTCAGTAACCTGAACACAACCTGAACATCCAGCCCTACTCTCAATACACAGATACACACACGCATGCGCGCGCGCGCGCGCGCACACACACACACACACACACACACACACACACACACACACACACACACACACACACACACACACACACACAGACAAACGGAAGATTGAGGCCTTTGGGGATGCTGGAGTCAACTTTGAGGAAAGGAAAGTGAATGGCTGATACCAAAACAGAAAAAAAGGGAGCAGTGAAGCGAAAAGGATGAAAAAAAGAGAAGAATTTTGGAGAAGAGAAAGAGGAAACAAGATGATTTTGCATGTGGAAGTGCCTGCTGTGTGTGTGTGTAGAAACTCAGAACAGGAAGAAGGAAAGAAAGGGGGGCGGAGCTTCACCCACATCCACCTTGCAGGGGAAGAACCACAAGTCACTTTAGGTTTTTCATATTTTTCATATTTAAAAACACTCCTGAGTTGTAAACAACACATGCTGTGATAGTACATGATATTCCAAAGAACAGTGTACTCACGGGAAATTTGTATTTTTCAACATAAACCATAATTTTTCGATGTGATTGGCTTCAGAATCTTTTAAATTGATCCAGTGTTGAGAGGATGGCTTCAGCTGAACTGTGTGTACCGGGGCAATCGCAATCGTCATTGTCAAAGAATGTGGTCACAATTGCCCCGTTGTATTTTTTCCCAGTGATTGAAAAATAAGGTTTTCAAATATACCACAGTTTTCCACAGAAGAATCATATAATCACATCATGACCTTTAAGTGTGAACCTGAAAGCAGGTGGACTGGATTGGTGTATTTTCTATTACCATATCAACAAAAAGGTGATTGGCTTGATAGTTTTCTCTGTTGGTGCCACCATCTTTAATGGTTCAGTCTTTTCCATTCTCGATTTATTGAGTTTTCTGTCTCTATAATTAAATACAATGCACAGGAGGGGGACTCCCTGCTCAGCAGAGAGAAACTGCAGACGGGCGGGAGGGTCCTCGCCCTTGTGGGGGCAACAGTCATGCCTGAAGGACCCCAGTTCACATAAAGATCAGCGGCGTGGAACCTTCTAGAAGAAGCAATGGAGCTTCAGAGGCTGTTAACCCCGGAAATCACTGATTCTAACAGGAGTTTCCCTTAGCGCTCACAGGAATTACCAGACTGCATGCAAATAGTTTTAGGGGGTGGTCCAGATGTCCGGCATTCAAACCGAAGGTCTGATCCTGTTTGACGCCTTGCTAAAGAGTTCCCAACCAGAAGCTTAAAGGAATAGTTTTTCTTCCCTTTATGTTTCTTTACTGCTGATGCCAACTCTGTGACGAGATTTCACATGGTGCAGTGCTGTGCATAAACAAGAATAATCACAACAACAAATGATGCCAAAACTGGAATCGGGCATCCCGGCAGTTTAGATCTGGAATTGGAATCAGGAATTAAAGTCGACTGGGCCCATGCTAAGGTATGTGATGCTGGTTAACTGCATCAAAACGTTGGCAGGGTAATTACTACACTGTGTGGCTCAGAGAAAGAGAAAATCCCTCACAATGGAACACGTCACAGCTCTAAGCACGAGGAAGTCCAGGAGCATTAGCAGGCTATTTCAAGACAAACTGGACGCCAAATCTGCTCTCACAAAAAGTTAAATACGTCTGTTTTTTCTTTCAACACAGAGGGAGGCCCATGTTTAGATCAAAATGTAACACCAGTGCCGAGGAGCCTTGTTGTGGCTGAACGTCTGCAGCATAATTGGCATCCTCCAAACCGTCCTATTTAGTCAATTACAGAAAGTGTAGTTAACAGAACTTTATGACAAAGCACGCTTCATAACAAACTCAGAATCAGTCAAGCCACATGAATCCCAAAATAGCACATTTACAGGATTGCTGGTTTTTGTATGGAACACAACACGGCGTAGCTGCATCTTGTTTAAGAAGCATTGTGAAAGGCAGAGTGAAGACAGACGGGCCGAGGCCTTGGAGAAAGGCTGTGTGTGCACAATGCAAGGTGGAATGCCTGCGCTATCGGTCAACCAGGTTTAGTCGGCGTTCCACACATGTCACCGTACATTCTGCACTGGATTCCAAGTTAAGACGCTTTTTGAAAAGAAAAAGATACACACAGAACTTCTCGGGTGGATTAGCTCGTGTGTAATTACTCTACGTCTGATCGGCCAAACCTACACACCCTGTTGACTTGAGCCTTTCGCTCTGAATTCAGGGTCAAACGAAAACAGCTGAGGGTTCGGCCGAGTGTGGATACGGATTATGATAAGGATCAAATTCCCTGAACAAGCTGTAGTGTTGTGAAATGCTTCCTGAACCTCTCTCTGCTCATAATAATCTCTGCATGTGAAGGTTATTTTTTTTTTTCAAAGATACAGCCCTTGAGGTCTCCACATCTCTGGGCTAAATGGGGTAATTTGTTTTGTTTTAATAAAGCTGCTGTTATTCTTGAATCGGATTGTCGTGAAGCAAATTGCTTTGTAATCACATCACAACTTGCGGTAACTCCAGACGAGGCTGGACAAACGTGCGCTGTGCGGGGACCCGGTGACACCGCCAGCGCTGTACGCCTCTGCACCTTGGGTGTGTATTAACACAGCTCTGCTTTCATTAGTAAGGAAAACATGTCGCTTGGTTTTCCCGGGTTTAGCCCCTCATCAACATGCCAGCCAGCGAGTGCAGCTCTCAGACGACTGACTTAATGTACAGCTGCAACATAAACCTCATCGTCATAACGACTATTTTTTAATTATTACAGTATAACAGCAGTAGGACTGCAAGACTTGATCTGATCACAATTCCGCAAAAGTGAACAAATCTTTTAGCAGTCTGAAGTCACACAGGCAAAAGAGTCGTTCATTGGTTTCGTTCGGGACTCATTTACTGCAGCCAGGCACACAGGCGTTCACTGAGACTGGAATATCAATTTCCGAACAAAAAGAGCCATGACACTCAGCTACGAGCCCAACAAGCTCCTTAAGTTTCCATTCAGTGAGTGGGCGAGCCAGAGAGCGAGTGAGAGAGATTTCGGCTCGCAAACTGAAAATAATTACTGAGGACTACACTGATGTGGAGAAAAGGCAGAGGCATTTGGTATAATTCATATTGAATGTGACTGATTGAGACCTTGTATTCGACCCAAAGCTCACTGTGCGTTACACAACCGAACCAAACCAACAGTCAGAAAAATTTAACGGCTCTTTTTAATGAGGGACTCGTCATGAAAACACAAAACAGTCTCAAAAAAGTAGAATCTTTGGTTACTAGCAGTTGGAGGTTTAACTGTACAATATACATGTACTGCAGATAAATCGATACTTTATTCATTACGTCAATTAGAATTTTTATTATTATAGTTATCGTTATTATTACTATACACAGCGAGCACGAATTAGCTCATTTAAGTCCTTGGACACAACCAAAACAGTTTTCAATATTTGGAAATAAAATCAAAGTCAGTAATTCAAAGAACAAAAACAATTCTGTTCTAAAAGAATAAAATCCACTTATATAAATAAACTTAAACCTGGATGCATCTTTTACAGCAGATATTATTTTGTGCGAGCGACAGCGACAGAGACTATTTTTTGTTTCTCTAATAGGTTCATTGCGGCTCAAACAGCGGCGGCTGTTTTTTGTGCTGTTTTTGAAAAGCAGCATGAAAAGCTCTGGCACGAGGGACGGAAGAGGATATTCCTTCAGCGCTGCCAAGAGCCACAACAAAACGCAGAAACCACGACACTGCGTCAGCAGCGACACACGATCACTCCACCAGCACAACATGGGACAAAAGCACAGAGTAGGACACACAGTAAACACAAAACTCACATGGGGCCACGCCCCCCCAAAAAACCTATGTACACAGTTTTTTTTCTGGCCACATATATACATATAGGTGGAAAGTAACAGAGTACAAGTTCTTTGTCACTGCACTTAAATACATTTATATTCAGTTTTGGAGACTTTCTGCTTTTACTCTACTACATTTCAAACTAATATCTCAAATTTTTGCCCCAAAACATTTCTAACAGTCGCAATACCTTTGTTTTGGTTTTAAATCGGGATTTATATTTATACATGTATATATTTGTGAATTACACCCCACCTACACAATCTTTTTGTAAATCATAATAATATTATAATTTTGATTGATTTAGTTGATTTAGTTGTGTCCATAATAAGCATAAGCACTGATCTGCAGAAAAAAAGTTAAAGTAGTAGTACGATTAATATTTCAAGTACATTTAAGAGCAAGTACTTAGATGCTTATTTTTTACTTCAGTGGAAGTGTCAATGTGGTACTGTCACTTTAATTACAGTAATTTTCAGATTATTTGTACTTTTACCTAAGTAAAAGCTCTCAGTCCCTCCTCCACCACTGGTTTGTGTGTGTGTGTGTGTGTGTGTGTGTGTGTGTGTGTGTGTGTGTGTGTGTGTGTGTGTGTGTGTGTGTGTGTGTGTGTGTGTGTGTGTGTGTGTTGTTATGGCTGGCCGTTGGCCTCTTGCTGTGTTTGAAGTCGTGTTCCATACAAAACAACAGCAGAGGAAGTCAAAATGGCTTCTGGTCTTTCGCCTGGACGGGGCCTCGGGGCCCCTGGGGGCCGCCAGTAGAACGGAACACTTCTCAACACCTGCAGACGACCAAGAAAACAAAAAACACTGTGTGAGTTCCAAAAAGACACACATCACACACTGGAACCAGCCGGTGCGTCAGTCAACGGCCAGAGAAGTAAATTCAACTGGTTCTGTGACATAATGTTTGGAAGTAAAAACCGAACAACAAACGACCACTTTGAAGATAATGACATCGGGTAAAAACCCAATCCTTATGATATTAAAGGCACACTGTGTAGAGCTCTGCAGCATACTGTATGTATTCCCAATAGAATGTTATTTCATTAGAAACGTTATGTATTAGTTAGTAAAACACATCTTTAAACTCCTCTGTATCCACAACCCAGTTTGAGGCAGAAACAACGTTTTCCAGACAAATTTGGGGTAAGTCCCATAATGTTGTTTTTGAGATGGAGACGAAACCGAAGTTGGCATGACTATTAAAAGACAGCGAAAGAAACGTTTATGGGGATTTGCATCGGGGATGTAGGATAAATACAGCTAGGCCAAAAAAGAGGAAGATGGGGCTGGAATCTGGATTTTGCTCGTGATGAAAAGCAAAGTGCAGTTTGTGTTTCTTCCCACCATGGAGGTGGAGAGGTGGGGGGATTTTATAGAGAATACAAACCAAAAACGCAGGTATATGTTGCACAGTTGGCATTTAAAACTTTAATTAGAGCTTTAATTTAGATCCAATCATCCTTGAGCCATTAAACAATCCTAAACTCCTGAACCTATTTTTTTAAACATTTTTGTCTCCATACACCCCTCAACAAAAATGTAAATCAAACTTAGCATCTGTCTCGATAGCGTTGGCATTCTGTTTACACTGAGCGCTTCACTAGTGATAAACTTACCACTCTGCAGCAGCTTCTCACTGAGCTTAAATGCAGTACAAAATCTTTAAAAAACTTGAAATCTCCTCTTCGAAAACGAGAAGCTTACAATTATCAGAGCGTCTTTAATATGCTATGCTGGAAACAGTTCACTTCCTCTGTTTTTTCAGGGTTTCATTGACTCTTTTTCTTGCATCCGTAAGAGACTAGAAAAAGGAAGTTGTGTTGCTTCCTACTGTCAACATGCTGTAGCCAATGTTACGTTTTGGATGGATTGCGGCAGTCGCAAAAGGTTTTTGATGATACATGTTGAATAATTACTGTTAATCATGTTAAAAAATACACAAGTGAGTATAATTTAAAAGTTTACATTTCCGATTAGCATGAGGAACAAACATATAGTGACCCCGAATTTATGCTTCATCCTCCAATATTGTATATGCAGTACGGCTTATTACTAACAAATATATTGTTATTTTACTTATATATTACAAAATATCATGTCCATACTTACTAATGCTATTTAACATACTAATTATAGACAGTTATTTTATTATGCTCACAATAATATATACTATATTATACTATAATTTTGATTTTTTTTTTTATATATCACCAAAGGGTGCATAAAATATAAGATTATACACTTTCAAAGACTATGTAGAGGATATTTTTTTCAACATATATCTGTCTTCCATCAAAATCAGTGTTTTATGTAATTTCTTGCTGAAAATCTTCCAGAATGTGTTTAATTGACGAGAATAATAAACAACCCGGAATATCAATACATTTTATCTCTGTAAATGGGATATTCCAGTTGAATCAGGAAAACTAAATCCATGTTATTGACTTTAACTTTTTCTTGTGAGTCTCTCTCTTCCCATGGGGCTAAAAGAGCACTCAGGACCCGGCTTGGGATAATATTGACATTGGAGCGGCTTAAAGACACAACACAGCTAATAGATATAATTATGGGACATAATTATCCAGAGCAACAACAGAAGATAATACCACTCTGTCTGAGCACATGTTTGTTGTTGTGACTGACAGGATCCTCCCTGGAAACTGTGGCAGCGCCCTGCTCTGCCCAGCCAGACCTTACCTTGCGTGGGCGTGGGAGCGCCGGTGAGCAGGCTGTAAGAACCAGGCTCCGTTAGAGGGGTTAGGGTTTAAGGTTACCGGCTGTGTGGGTGGAATCCATCTTGGCAAGGGCATCTAAAGGACTTTGCTCTTTTCCAAAACAATGGAGCATTCACCTTGTCAGGACCAGCAAAACCTGAGAGCTTTCTCAGCAAAGGTCGGGGCTTCGACAGAAAGCGCAGATTCATAATTTAAGGAAAATTCCACTCCAGGTCTTTTCTTGACTTGTAGCAAAGCTTACATACAAAATAAAAATATGTTCTCCTCCGATTACTGCACTTACCAAGAAGAAAAACATGGACGTAGCGTCTGTGACGGCACCCACAGGTCGCTGAAGGGACTTTTTAAAGCCTGGAGTTTGTGATTTTTATGCTCACTGCCATGGTGACAGATGTAGGAGCCAGAAATTCCAAATTTGCACAAAGGAGTGGAGCTTGGGTGGAGCAGCTGGAAAGGTGAGGCTGTGAAGTTGAGAAAAATTAGTGTCTACTTCTTTCTTTGAAACCTTTAGCCCTTTGCCGCTAAGCTAGTTAAAGGGGACCTATTTTGCTCCTTTTTACACAAGTTAATATAGTTTTCTGAGGTCCCCAAAACATGTTTCTGAAGGTTTTTTTTTTTGCTGAAAATACCACTCAGATTATGCATTGGTGCCATTCTAACATACCTCTAAAACAATTGTGTTCCTGACGTGTTTAAATGGGAGGAGCCACCCTCCTGAGGCCACGACTTATGTGAGCCAATAGGGTTTGGGCACAAGTTCCGCACCTTCTGGGTTTTGTTTTTTTTATCTTTTTAACTCCGTAATGTTCACTGATTCAACCTCATCAGTTGAAGTTCAGTCCACCAAAATCTGTTTCTGAACAAATACCAAGTGAGAAATAAGCAATCAAGTTGTTGAATCTTCACTCATATTACAGTAGATCTACAAGGCCTTGTTTAAAAGTTTTGTCCGACTTTGGTTGCCGTTCTCCAGGCTTGTAGGAGACACGGACACCGCACCGTGACGCACCGGGACTCATACGTGGTTTTTTTTTGTTTCATCAGAATCAATCAATTTAAAATTCTGATGCTGACTCGTTGCATCAAGCAAAGCTACAAATGCATTCGCCACAGTTGTTTTTGGGCTGTACTAATTTAACAGCAATGATGAAGTTGGATCGGACATTATGCCCTTTGGTGTTTAAAGTATGTAAATTGTACATTTTGAATTTTTCAAATGAACTACAAACGACGGAAGTCACCTATCCACTCGGTTAACTATCTATCGAGTAAACTGTGGTTGTTCTCATCTGAACGAGGGCAGAGCTATACGTCTTTCTGACGTACACCTCTCCATGTTTGTTCCGGATGATGCCACGCTTCTGATTATTGCTTCGGTCAGCCACCAAGGGAGACTATAACGGTTGAATGAGATTAGTGTTGCTTTGAGGGGGAATTTCCCATTAAGGGTGACAAAGAAAAAATATTTTTGGGGTACGTATAGCTGTGCTTATTAAATTTCAGAAATAAACATCATAATTTTTCTCTCACACAACAGCATTTGAGTCCAAAGTGTGATTTCTCTCTCACTCCAGTCTGTGTCTCCCAGCAGACGAGGGTCCATTTAACTAATGAAGAACACAGGCCAGACGCCTGCAAGGCTTCGCTCTTTACTGCAGGTTGAATGGGCTTTTACTTAAATACTGTAAATAAGTACAAATTGAGCATAAAATGGAAAGGTTGCATAAAACAAACAAGTAATAATAATAATAATAATAATAATAATAATAATAATGAAAACAATAATAATAATAATAAACATGATAATTATTATTATTGTTATAATAATAGAATGTAACATAACAATATAGTAATATGATTCATGCAAGTGGTTATTATAATGTTCTCATAGCATCAATATATCATAATTATTGAAATGAATAAAACGGATAATATAGCTGTAGAAACAGGTACGTTTCAGAGACAGCAGAGGGAAAAAGTAGTGAATATAGACGGTGAAGGGAGTCAAATATGGGAGAGAGAGGAAGGTGAGGAGGAGAGAGGACAAGGGGATGAGAGGGAGAGGAGGAGATGAGCTGATGATGCAGCCAGAAGAGCAAGAGCGGGAGAGAGGGGGATGAAGGAGGAGCAGATAAAGAGAGGATGAGGAAGGAGAAGTAGGGGAGGAGTGATGATGCAGACAGAAGAACGACAAGGAAATAAGAGGAGAGGAACATGAAAGAGGAGTGGATGAGAGAGGGGAGGGGGAGGAAGATGAGGGAGAAGAGCAGGAGAGAGGAGAAGAGGATGAGAGGGAGAGGAAGAGGAAGAAGAGGAGAGGAGTGATGATGCAGTCAGAAACTTGAGATTAAAAAACAATGTTGGTAGTCGATCAGAGCGTGTTCCTGTAAGAGCCTGATGAGTCACTTCAGCATCATCACCGTGACATCATCATGTTCATCCGAACACACACATACACACACACACACACACAGGCACACAACAAGTACACAAGTATTTTGTATGGAAATGTATGTTTAAAATGTATGTGTTAGACCCATTCTTGCATGAAAGGCATTTCTGTATTATTGTTCTTATCAGAATCAAAAATGTTTTAAATATTATAAATAATAAATATGATTACAATTTAATAATATTAATATTACATCATATTATTATTTTATAAAATTATTTATATATTATTTATTTATGTTGCATTAAATATTTTGGCCATATGTGCCATATTCCACAGTGGCAAATAGTTTGAGGGCATGTAACAGATATGTTGGCCCCATATGAGCAGTGCGCAGCCTCAGATCCTCAGGCGTGGCCCTCCTGGCTGTATCACGGTCTAGACTTAAAACTAAAGGTGACTGTGGCATTTGTGTCAGGGCCCCTCAACTTTGGAACAACCTGCCTGAGGAGATACGGCTGGCAGAGTCAATGAATCACTTCTCAAAACCCATTTTTATAGATCTGCTTTTGTGAGTCCCCCCCTTTCATTATCTATTTTATTTTTTATTTACTTACTTTGTTTTTCCTTTTTATTTCTATTTCGTATTATCATATTGTGTTCATTTATTTATTTATTAATTGAATTCCTGTTTATTAATGGTCTTTTGCCTTTTAATTTCAGGATCTGAGCACTCTGCTTTTATTTCATCTATCAAAGCACTTTGTAAATGTTGTTCTTAAATGTGCTACATCAATAAAGCTATTATTATTATTATTATAATGGAATACCAAATTGAAATAATATAAATAGACATTTAGTCCACTTTACTATTTGGTGAACAAGAGACCATTAGTATTAGTATGCACATAATTTTTCTTGTAGTGTTTTAATGCAAATTGCAGTTCATGCTTATTCTTTGTTGTTATTATTTAGTGTAGGTCATTTTTCATATTATTTTGAAGTTATTTACCATATTGTCTACGTGATTTACGAGCAGGTCAAACTAGTCTTTTGTACATTAACACACACACACACACACACACACACACACACACACACACACACACACACACACACACACACACACACACACACACACACACACACACACACACTTCTCCACTTAAAACACTTATCCATGCAGTTCAAAAGACAGTTGGCAGAATCGTCATCATCAGATCCTCTTTTCAAACAACAGGCATCCTGCGGTTTTAAACTGTGGATGAATTATTGACCGATGCTGCTTCCACCTGATCTGCTGCGACTCAGGAGGAGCAGAGAGGAGCGTGGATCAATGATATGGCATGGAGAGGATATAATATCATAATCAATACCTGTGTGTGTGTGTGTGTGTGTGTGGGTGTGGGTGTACTGTATGTGTGCGTATTGTATGTGTTTCCGCAGTTTTCAGTTCTATTGTTGTTTCATTTATGTCTTTTGAATTTTGGATAATAATAACAACAATAATAATAATAATTTGGGATAGCAGCTGAATACAGATGTAGAAAGCATAAACTATGTGGCCTTATCATCCTCTCACCACCTAATACCCTAGAAAGAGAAACTAGAAAGAGAAAAAATAGATAAATGTTTATTGCCCTAGGAAACATTTCCTAGGGCAACTACTTTTAAAAAGAGGCCAAAAAACAAGATAAACGAATAAGGTAAACTAATAGAATAAAGTATACTGTAAAAAACATCATTCCTATGAAAATAATACCTTCTCTGTCCCACAAAACCTCTCTATTTCCAAGCATGAGGATCATTAACATAGGCATAAAATCTCTCCCTCTCCCTCCGATACTCATACATACTCGATCGCCCCACCCCCCTCTTGTCTTTGCAGTACTGTGTGGAATACTGAAGAGGTCTGGAAACTGGGCTCCTGTTGTTAACATCCCAGGAGCAGAGAACCAGACAGTTCTGCAGCAGTTTGTGTGATTGGACGATGTGGTGTCTAGTGTAACAGCCCTGAAAAGTTTTGCTGTTTTCCTGTACTTGTCACTCTGCTTTACAGCGTACTATCGGGAGACCCCATGCCAGTAGCCAGAAAACGGTTTATGTGTTGCTCGGCAACACTTTCCTTCGATAATAGAATCCAGAAGGCACTATATTTTGTTGGCTGGACCTAATAAACTCTACTAGAAATCAAGATTTTCGGAAATTGCCATGCTTGAGCAAGAGCTCAAGCATTTATAGAACTCTTGTATTAAAACATCAGATTAGAGGGACTGAGGGAGTGGCACTATTCTGTATATCAGCGCGTTTTTCTGCCCCTTTAACCTTATCATAGTTGTAAAGATCCTGGATTCATCCATCATGCCGTCCTGTCAGTATCATAACAGTGAAACTAACACGTCAGAGTCCAGTCTGATCCTTATAGGATTTATAACGGTCTTTTCACCTGCAAAACAATCCAAAGAATTAAACTGAATAATTCATCCATCTAATCTGGGCATATGGTGATCATTAGGAGAGGGGGGGAGAAACTCAAGTACTTAAGCTGCTGCTTGAGTGCTGTGGGAGCCGCATTGGGTTACATTGTGCAGCTATGATAGATAGATAGATAGATAGATAGATAGATAGATAGATAGATAGATAGATAGATAGATAGATAGATAGATAGATAGATAGATAGATAGATAGATAGATAGATAGATAGATAGATAGATAGATAGATAGATAGATAGATAGATAGATAGATAGATAGATAGGTAGATAGATAGATAGATAGATAGATAGATAGATAGATAGATAGATAGATAGATAGAGTGGTTGATTGTGATGGCTGGACGACTGGGTCAGAGCATCCCCAAAACGACAGGTCTTGTGGGGTGTTCTCGGTATGCAGTGGTTAGTACCTACCAAAAGCGGTCCAAGGAATGACGACCGGTGAACCGGCCACACAGTCATGGGCACCCATGGCTCATTGATGCACGTGGGGAGCGAGGTCTAGCCTGTCTGGTGCCAGATACCACAGGACACCTTCAGAGGTCTTGTGGAGTCCATGCCTCTATGGATTAGAGCGGTTTTGGTGGAACGAGGGGAGGCTAGATTCAAGATTTTTTATTTGTCACATACATATACATACTTCCATACATATATGCAGTGAAATGTAATAAACGATACGATAAACGATTAACGATAAACGATTGCTACACGATAAACGATTGCTACACAATATTAGTGGTTATAAGTGGTGGTTTTAATGTTGTGGCTGATCAGTCTACTGTGGATAGATCTTCTTAGTATCTGCTGCTGGAAAACCAAGATCAACCTCTGAACTAAAGCAGCACTTACTGTAATTAAATTTAATGTGGTTGTCTATAATATTTTCCAGTTGCAGCAAATGCTTATACTCACAATTTCATGTCTACATTCTAATTCCACGCTTATGGTTCAAACTACGTGGGCGATCTGTACCACCTCGGTGGTTCTGAAAGGGTTAGGTCAAAATAGTTCAGTGGTTGTTAAAGCTCTGCTTCCGTCAAGACCCGCTCCATTATTGATGAACGGAAACAGGAGCAGGTGTTTGGACACCAACACCAACTCCCTGAGTCCCTGATTTTCTGTGTCCTCATCTAGCTCCTTAATGGAATACATTCTCTGTAAGCTTTGTACCTGCTCTGCAGAAACTTACAAGTTACTCACTTATGTTAAGAATTAATTTTCAAGGCTCACGCATTGACTGTGGTATAATTTTACAAAGGCTTTGCTATCTTTTCTAGCAATTTCTGTAAAATTAATAAAATAAATGATTGATTAATGACTAGCAAAGAGAATAATAAAATGAATGATTGACTAATGACTAAAGAGCAAGAAAATATCTAAAATAAATGATTGATTAATGACTACAGAAAAAATAAAGGACAGAAATTAAGCTGAACTGGAAAATAACGTGTATAAATCAGTCATTTTCTCATTCCCTGTGTAGAAACATGGCCGATGTCAACAAATGGCCCAAAGTGTCTGTGTGCTTCTCTGTGTTTGACCTGGTGCTCAACTGACCCGCACAGCGCTGACCAT
>NC_137193.1:39276878-39314378 GCF_960531495.2 Zeus faber
CTGCTTAAAAGGAGAAAATAAATAAACTAACCAATAGAGCCACGGAAACTGGGCCACCAGATCTCCATCCCAAAAATTATTTTTACTCACTCTAACCAAAGTACACTGGACGATAGTCCGAACATGTATTATGTATTTGATCATCTCCTTTGACACAAGTCAAAGATCAACGTTTGACCTCTTGTCAATGGAGGAGAGAGAGAGAGAGAACGCCCAGAGGGATCATGGGCTTTTGAAGTGTTTCTGATGAGCAATCACGACATGAACCTAGAAATGGAGCCCATAGATCAGAACACAGATAGAAAGCCCAGTGGCAACAGAACTGATCTTAGGCCCAACTGTGACAGTTCAAACAATGCAGACTGGTAGAACACTCAATGTGCAGCTCTAAGAAAGGGTAAGATTCCAACATCCAAGACAACTGTAACCTTGGAGCCTGAATGGGATATAGTCTTCACCAACATAAAATGCTTGGATACGTTCTCACTGTTTGGTGATCTTCTGGGTTGACCCTGATACCCCAGGCTACAAAAAGGAAGGAAAGCTCGAGGATGTACCTTCTAAGAATTCTACTTTCGATGAGTGGACGTCTTTCACTTTCTCACTGTCTTGAGTGTCAACGGCTTCCCCATTAAAAACTGTGGTGATCTGAAAGCCCTGTCTTCACAATAACAACACTGTCTCTGCTCCTTCTGCTCCAGACCCATGCCGAAATCTGAAAGGCAGACAGACACACACACACACACACACACACACACACACACACACACACACACACACACACACACACACACACACACACACACACACACCCCACTTCCATGACCCCTTCTGACCCCGAGGAACTGGCCTGAAGTCAGAGGTCATGGAGCTGCTTCTGTTGCTCACAACTTGACACTCCAGAAACATGACAGCTGAGATCTGTGTGTGTGTGGTTGTGCTTGTGTCTGTTTGGTTGTGTGTGCACCCTCAACATTTGACACTCAAGATAAATAAACTGAAATGTCCTGTGGAGAAAATTGTTTATTTAAATGGAAGGTGACCAGTCTGTGAAGATATCTGGCAATTGTGTGTATGTGAATATGTGTGTGTGTGTGTATGTGTGTGTGTGTGTGTGTGCGTGCGTGCGTGCGTGCGTGCATGTGTGTGTGTGTGTGTGTGTGTGTTTGTGTGTGTCTGCCCGCATGTGCTTCCTAACATGCAGCAACTACTTGAACGCGTGCGTGTTAGCTAAGTGAATGGCAGTTTGACAGAAAGCAGAGCATGGTCTCACAGTGGAAATGGAAGGAGTCTCACCAGCCAATGCCCGGTGGATTCTGGTTTGTGTGTGTGTGTGTGGGTGTGGTGTGTGTGTGTGTGTGTGTGTGTGTGTGTGTGTGTGTGTGTGTGTGTGTGTGTGAATTTGTCACACAGAGGCCGTGATTACACAGAGTAACCTTCGATGCTCAATCGATGCTCAAAAACAACTTATCATTTTATTGTTATTCCAATATGAATTTGCACGACCAACACACCGCAAAGTGTTGCAATAACAGCCAAGAAAATTGAGAGTTTTCCAATTAAATCAAATGGGAACGTATTCGATCTTTTATGATTGAATCAATTAGGGACTTTTTTATTATTAAAACAAATGGGGTCTATTTTTTTATTCCTTTTATTTATTAAATCAAATGGGGTCCCTTAACAAAAAGTCAAATCAAGGTACATAGCGTTTCTTTTTTATTATTAGAACAAATGGATACTTTTATTTATTTAATCAAATGAGGACTATTTTTATTTATTTTTATTAAATCCAATGGGGACTATTTTTAATTCTTTTAATGAAATCAAATGGAGACCATTTTATATTATTTTTATTAAGTCAAATGGGGACAATTTATTTTAAAATTTGTTTCTTAAATTAAATAAAACAGGTACTAATTGAAAAAGAAAATCGAATCAAACAATCAAATGGCTATTAATTTTTATTAAACTAAATAGGGACTGGCGCCAGAGCCCTTTGAGTCTATGGCGTGATCCCCAAGCAGTGTTAAACTCCATGGAGGGAATATAAATAAAAACACATGAAAATGATAATGAAGGGGAAAATGTCACTGCATCTGGTACCAGTACCACTGTTAAATGGACTTTGTTTTGAGCAACAACCAAGACTGGAGAGACAGGAAAGAGATAGGATAGAAAGATAGGAAGGACAGACAGACAGACACACACACACACACACACACACACACACACACACACACACGCACACACACGCACACACGCACACACACACACACACACACACACACACACACACACAGCAGGAAACAGAAAGCTATTCTGTTCCCCTGGCTCTGTGGCCTGGCTGCTGCAGAGAGAGCACTGTGTCACACGCCACCATACAGACCAGGCCCTGTCACACCCTGTCTGTGTCTCTGTCTGTCTGTCTCTCTCTCTCTCTCTCTCTCTCTCTTTCACCATTTCTGTCTCTCTGTCTGTGTCTCACAATATCTCTTACTCACCCTGTCTCTTTCTCTCCCTGCCCTGAACATCACAGCATCTTGGTAACAGATCCTAACTTTCAACAACAGTTAAATAACCAACGGCAGCACAGTCACCTAAAAACTGTCAGTTGAGTAGACGGCACATCGCTTTTGTCATCAATCTCTTGCGCGCTCTCTCTCTCTCTTTCCTCTCTCTCTCTCTCTCTCTCTCTCTCTCTCTCTCTCTGTCTCTCCCTCTCTCTCTCTCCAATCATCACACTGCGTGCACACTTTTACTCAAGTACTGACTTTATTCTTTCACTCCATGATAATTCAAAGCAAATACAATACTTTTTATTCCACTACAATTGTCTGTAATACCTGCAGGTAGGCCTACTATTTATTTTCCATGTCACTTTAAGGGTTAGGTTTAAGTAAAAACCTGTTAGTATGAACAGGCTTTTAGAACAACCACAACCTGACAAACACCTTTACCTTATTCACACTTTCATTTAGGATGGAACGTGTCCTCACATTGAAATATGAGGTAAACCACTTTATAATACTTTCCCTTGAGTAGAGTTTACTTGCTGTAGTCAAGATTGAAAGTACTTTTATCCACTCTACATGAGGCCCACAGTAAAAGATACACACCAGAACCCCCCCTCCAACCGCTTCATGAAATCTGCATACGCTGAGCTCAGATATTACAACACAGGCACGCACACACCAACAAACAAACACCCACAGGCGTGCACTTGGAAGCAAAATGAAAGGTAAATGCGTTCAGAGCGGCATCCCCGGGAGAGGTGAATTTTGGGGGAAAGTCTTTCTCTGTGTTTGTTGATGGAGGAAGGAAACTGGGCGTGAGACGAAAAT
This sequence comes from Zeus faber, assembly GCF_960531495.2. Classification (NCBI taxonomy): domain Eukaryota; kingdom Metazoa; phylum Chordata; class Actinopteri; order Zeiformes; family Zeidae; genus Zeus; species Zeus faber. The sequence continues at coordinate 39,280,223 of NC_137193.1, forward strand.
ACACAGGGTAACATTCCGCAAAACATCCCTATATACCGTAGTTCAAGGTGAACAGGACAACAACAGGACACGACAGCACTCTGTTTCTGAAAAATGCTTGTTTTATTCCCTTCTGACTGCACACAACAGAACTCCCACTGCCTGCGATAGAAGAGTTTTCTCTTCCTGATATTTTTAATGAACCAGTCGCATTGCTTCCTGTGCAGCAGTTTTATTTTGGTACTATTTCAGGAACGTGTTGATGTAATGTCCAGCGCACCAGCACCCAGAATGAGCAAATCCAAAAGGTCTCAATACTGATATCAAAGACAAGCGCATATTTGACCAAAAAAGATAACTTTATACATCTATTTACTATGATTTATGTCTATACTCTAGTTAGGGCAATAACAGTAAAACTAAAACATAGTCATTATTGTGAAGTTTAACTCTAAATTATTTTGCCGGGGACCCCTTAGAACCTGTTGATGGACCTGGGGACCCCACATTGAGAACCACCACTCTAGCTAAACAGTATTCATTCAGTTAGTGAGTTATCGTAGTAAATGATGGAACAATCAAATTGATTGATCGGACCATCTCTAGCTGTGGGGGCTTCACGAGAGTGCAGCATTAAACACAAGATCTGAGAGGAAGCTGAAGCTAATTCCCACGCAGGCGAGCTGGCATTGACCCGGCAAGCCATTCCTCCACACCGCAGTCGTAACGAGCCTCTTCCTTCCAAAGGTTTCTCGATTGTCACTCCCCGAGCGACCACAGGAAATGGAATTCTCCGAAATAAGGACGAAAACAAGTTGAGATTTGTAAACGGTTTGAGTTTCCGACAAAGACAATGTGCCAGATTCCAGCGCCTAGAGGGACAAACCAGCACCACAATGAGCCCTCTGTCTGACACACACAGGCACACACACCTCAAAATACACACAAAGCATACATACACACACACACACACACACAACACACACCTATCCACAGCCATATTCACAGCTTCATAAGCACACACAGAAACATTATTCGGAGCCGTGCACACACACATACACGCAAACAGTCACGCACATTCACACACACACACACACACACACACACACACACATTCAGTCACACAAAAACACATACACGGACACACGCGCACACACACACACACAGTTTATTTACAGCTGCTGATGTAGGAAAAAGGATGATTATTCAAGCTGTTCTTCCATTGGAATCTCTTCATACCTGTATGTCAAGGCTTAGCGCAATGCATGCCTCTGCATATCCTGTGTGTGTGTGTTTGTGTGTGTGTGTGTGTGTGTGTGTGTACGTGTGTGTTGTGCAACCCTTGTATTTTGCAATTCTTTGTACTCTTTAAGGGTGTGTGTTTGTGTGTGTATTTGGTGAGAACAACTTGTACCTGTTTGTACCTGTGTATTGCTGTTTATGAAGGTGTGTGTGTTTATATGTGTGTGTTGAAGGTCAGGTAGACTATTAGCAAGACATCTTCTAGGGTAATTACCTTCACTGCAGCTGAAGGTATGACAGCTCCATCATCCAACAGTCACTTGCTGGACTCTGTGTGTGTGTGTGTGTGTGTGTGTGTGTGTGTGTGTGTGTGTGTGTGTGTATGTGTGTGTGTGTGTGTGTGTGTGTGTGTGTGTGTGTGTGTGTGTGTGTGTTTGTTTATGTGTGTGAATGGGAGAGAGAAAGAGAGAGAGAGAGAGAGAGAGAGAGAGAGAGAGAGAGAGAGAGAGAGAGAGAGAGAGAGAGAGAGAGAGAGGAAGATGGAGGAGCCTTCCTGTGCTCAGGGGTGTTCTCATGACCCCACAATTCAAGGTTCATACAAAGTCTTGAGGACAGTGGAGCCCTTGTGGACGGATCGTGCAACGACCTCTTCATGGTTGTTTATTAACCTTTTATTACAATAAGAGTCAGAATTGGCCCCCCCACAGCCCCAAATAAAAATAATGCACTCTTCACTGACATCTTGTACACACTACTTACGTCAATGTCAGGGATCCAAAATCTCAACGTGTTTCAATGCGTTGCATTTTACACATTTTAACACAATTCTACAAAATTTTGAGTGCTGGTGTACTGGATAGTACACTAGTCTGAAATACCAGTGCTGCACAGGAAGATCTATCCATTATTTATTGCAGATATCAAGACATTCCACTTTAGCAATAACGGGGCATGTGAATGCACATATTTTAGTATTGATTGATCATTATTGATTTAGATACAGAATTATATATCTCTACATGATGGCATCCACACGGCTGAAAGACCTGAAACTATAACCACGATTCATGCTCCAGATGTAAAAGCAAGTTACTTTAAGGATTTATCCAAACACCCAAAGATTTACCATGTGCAACTATTTCAAACTCTTGTAGCCAAGGGTTGTTTGAAGATTTAAAATGCCTTTTATGTGACTGTCTTCCTGGTCGTTTCACCAAAATAATATTTATATATACTTGAGGCCACCCGTAGTAAACACAGTTTAGTGGGCTTTAATAAACTGCTCCATATAAAGTGCAGTGTTTTTGACGTACATGCAGGGTGGCCAACCTTTAAAGCTCAGTTCATGCTGATGTGACAATTCCTGCTGACGTGCCAGTTTTTACTGATACCATTAAAAAGTTTGTTATTTAAGTCAACACTCGCTCTGCTAAACTGCTCTGATCTCTTCTCGCTCACACACTACACAGGGACGTTGGCAGGATTTCTGTTCATGTCGAATGCTGACTCGATTGACACACAGTCAAAGGTGACGAGAACTTCTTTCCACTTAATCAGAAAACCAGATTTCTTCATCATCCTTTACCATCCAAACATTTTACAAATTTACAGACATCATCAAATATAGAGGAATTTCCCATTTCCATAACACTTATACACTCAAGTACAAGCAATATTACTTTAAACCGGATTCAATAATGTAAAAGTAGTTCTCCAGATAACCAGTACTGAGGATTTACTAACAGTTTCTTCAGTCCTCCTGGAGTCAAATCTGGTCCATTTATACAGTTAAAGAATGTAAATGATTTTTAGATTAGAAACAGTGCAAAACAGTCAACTTGGAATTGAAATGATTTTAAGCAAGTGATTTCAAGCTAGCGAGTGTTTTTTAAAATGAACGAATGATCTTTCGCTGAAGTGACTCCCAACTGCTGAGTCATATTAAAGAAAGGTTCGCTATGGACAATTGGTTTGAGTCTTGCACCACTGCTCAAAAAGTACAATACTTAGACACGTGTAACCGAGTACATGCAACTGGTTCAACCTACTCCTTCACACCGACACACCGCACACAAAGGGAACAAATAGAAGGAGAAGCAGCAACACAAGGGGAATGCTTAAATCTTTCCCACAAAGAGTCTGAGTCTAAGCTCTTATCTCTGAGGCTGAGCAGCATCTAGAGTGCGTCACAGAGCGTCCAAGCCTGCCCTTTAAAACATTACTCCAAGGAATCCCCCTCTTTTCAGTGTGCTTGTGTGTGTGTGTGTGTGTGTGTGTGTGTGTGTGTGTGTGTGTGTGTGTGTGTGTGTGTGTGTGTGTGTGTGTGTGTGTGTGTGTGTGTGTGTTTGTGAGTGTGTGTGTGTGTGTGTGTGTGTGTGTGTGTGTGTGTGTGTGTGTGTGTGTGTGTGTGTGTGTGTGTGTGTGTGTGTGTGTGTGTGTGTGTGCGGTTTTGTGTTTTCAAAGCCACTAGGAGATTTCAAAGGAAATATCACCTGTTCTGGTGAAAGAGGAAGCAAACATTCTCAGTTCAAAGTTTTGAGTCTATGGATTGGTGGATGGGTGGATGGATGGATGAATGGATAGATAGCCATGTTTCATGTTTCTTCCTGTCTCTTTTCCTCCGCCATCTCTCAATCTCGTTCTATTCCTCCACTGTAACAACAGCTCAATCAGTGAGAGATTTCGGATGTCAAACACAACACACACACCAAATATGTGGAAACAGTTCTGACCACACACACACACACACACACACACACACACACACACACACACACACACACACACACACACACACACACACACACACACACACACACACAGCTGTTCTCACAAGCTGGGCTCTCTTGAAAGACCCTCCCTTCTTAAGGTTCACGCACAGTTCTTATGCTGCCCCCCCCCCCCCCCCACACACACACACACAACCCAAATCTGTGATTGTCCAATGCTCCATTTGCTAAATGTTTCACTGCAATGGGAAACTGATCGCCAACTATGACCTCCAACTATCTTCTTCCACTCCTCCACTCCTCCATTCCCCTGAATCCACCCCACCCCTCCCTTCTTCTCTGTAAGTTACGGGGCGGTGAAGACTTCTAATCGCCCAGCGTTGGTACAAGAGTGTAGCGTATATGATGAGATTGCCATAGGAATGAAGATATGATAAACTAGACAGAGATGGAGAGGGGAGACAGCACCTGACCCCGTCCACCCAACACCACCTCACCCGGTCCACTCCACCCCACCTCACCCAGTCCACACCTCCCCAACTCACCTGGTCCACTTCATGCCAACTCACCCGGTCCACTCCACCTCACCTCACCCAGTCCACCCCACCGCACCTCACCCCATCCTTTCCACCTCACCTGACCCAGTCCAACCCACCTTACCTCACCCCACCTCACCTTACCTCACCTCACCTCACCTCACCTCACGTGGTCCAATCCCAGCTCCACCTCTGTTAAGACTTTTCAAACGAAACCATCCTCACGTCTCTGAGATTCTTGCAGCCGGCACACTGCCAGGCCTACATCTGCGAGGAGCACACACACGCACACACACACACACACACACACACACACACACACACACACACACACACACACACACACACACACACACACACACACACACACACACACACACACACACACACACACACACACACACAACCACACACACACCATCCCTTCCATCCCAATCTGTCTTTCACTCTTTCCTTTTCCCTCTCTTAGTCTCACTCTCTTTCTGGTATTTTTTTCACATTCTTTCTGCATGTGTCCCAGATGTTGTGGTTCAGACTTTTTAGTGGTTCTGTCATTACTATCTGATTCTTCTCCCTCTTTTCCCTTTGTGGCTCTTTTTCTTTGGTTTGCTCTCTCTCTCCCTCCCTCTATATCTCTCTTCTCTGCACCCCTCACACCACTCCACCAGCTCCTCCACCCGTAAAGACACAAATACACACTCACACACACAGTTTCACACGCAGTCAAACACACACACATAGTCACACAAATGCACACACACTCAACTCTGACTTGCTGTAACAAAATCAGGGGCTTAGTATGCAGTCAGCACAGAGATCCTCCACAATGCAAAGCAGATGTGTAACACACACACACAGACATACACACACACACACACACACACACACACACACACACACACACACACACACACACACACACACACACACACACACACACACATACACATACACACACACGTGGAATAGCCGTTTGAGCCAGTAGGGACGTAAGCAGAAACAGTACAATTGCTAGGAAACGGGAAAAATACAACAAGAAAGCGTAAGCCTGGACTCCGGCCGAAGCAGGAGGTTTGTCTCTCACACACAAACTCACTGTCAAGTTTGTAAAACAATATTTGTGCACTTGGGAATAACGACACGTTTGAAGCTCAAGACGCTCAGTGTGTTGGGATGAAGGTCCCGCCCTCAACGCGAAGTTTCCACTTGAGTCCAGAAAACAAGAAAAAACTAAAGATGAAAATTGTTGCATTTCCCTTCATGTTAGGGAAGTTTGGGTGAGTGAGTGAAGTGTCCCTATGCGTGCACATAGCTCAGTGTGTGTGTGTGTGTGTGTGTATGTGTGGGCCTATATGTTTTTATGTGTTTGTGTCTTGTGTCTGCGTGTGTGTTTATACAGTATGTGTATGTGTGGAGTCTCTGTGTGTGTGTCTAATGAGTGTGACTGTAACTGTATCTTTTTGTATCTATGTGTGTGTGTGTGTGTGTGTGTGTGTGTGTGTGTGTGTGTGTGTGTGTGTGTGTGTGTGTGTGTGTGTGTGTCTCAGCTAAACTCTGTTGGAATCTGTTTCTACTGGAGATTCTTTTCAATCAGACTAAACGACGTGCAGCAGTACGAGCCAGCAGAGCACTTAAGCTCCAGATGAAGAGTGATGAGACTACGAGCCTAAACTGCGTGTGTGTGTGTGTGTGTGTGTGTGTGTGTGTGTGTGTGTGTGTGTGTGTGTGTGTGTGTGTGTGTGTGTGTGTGTGCGTGCGTGCGTGTGTGTGTATACACACACACATGTATTTGACTGATTGTGTGTGTCTATGCGCGTGCCTGTGTTGCTGTTTAATTGTATACATGTGTTTTTATATTTTGGACAGTGACTACACACAGAGACTTTGGATGCATCTGTGTGTTTGACTGTGTGTATTTCTGTGTGTGTGTGTGTGTGTGTGTGTGTGTGTGTGTGTGTGTGTGTGTGTGTGTGTGTGTGTGTGTGTGTCTGTGTGTGTGTGTGTGTGTGCGCGCGTCTTATTCATTCGTCAAGTCACGTCTCCAACGGACATGTGCCTCTGGATAGCTCTGCCCTAAAACGAACCAAACCGTCAGACTTTGAGCCTCACAGGTTGCAGCCTGAGTCAGGAAACTCTTCTGCAGGTTCTCTGGCAGTAGCTGGGTCTTGGCCGCAGCAAGAAGCTCTGCTGTAGGGATTGAAGAATCCTGGATGGTTCGTTCATTGCGAACAAATCTTTTAAATGACTCTGGAGTCACTCTGGCAAGTTTGTTTCGCTAGCAACTCAGGAACTGCAGCCAGACACACAGACATTCACCAAGTCTGAATCTGGATTCACAAACAAAAAAAGCTCTGAGCTGTGAGTCACACATGCACCTCAAACATCCCAGTGATGATGTTGCCAGCTTACTCAGGATATCACACGTGTTGGGATCAGTCAAAATTAGCGGGTTTTTTAAACCGGGGTCAACTCGCCTAAAAATAGTCGATTGACACCTTTCCCATTGCCAGGAGAAATGCGTTTTTTCTCTGGTGCGTCACGTGTAATGTCACGGACACGTCGGAAAAGGTGCGTGTCATGGTTCCAGTCTGATTGGGGAAAAAAACAGTTGAGGAGACAACAACTTAAACAAACAACAACATACAACTGTATTTTGAGCCGTTCAAAAGAATTGGATGGATCATGGACGACCCAACACTACAGTTGAAGCAGCATGGATACTCCATACTGCTGGTGCACAGCCACGCACGGATATTCCATGGTGCCGGTGCATGCACTGGTCCTTCGGCGGTGGGGAGCCGAGACCGCAGGAGTTCTCCGCTGCGCTCCCCACGGTGCGCACCCCCACACTCATTTCATGGTTCCCCATGCGGAAAAAAGTCACTAACTTCTGATTTTGGATTCTAAATGGGATATGAAATGATGAAATGATACACTGATATCAGAGCTGATCGGAGGTGAAGGCGATTAAAACCCGGGTTCATTGCAGGGTCATTTGACCGAAACCCGAGGTTCTCCTTTCCCACTGGGTTTATGGTGCAGTGGGAAAGGGGTAACAGTCAGTCATATATTATAAATATTATAAATATATTTATGAAGGTGTATAAGTAAATGGCTCCAGTTCCCTCTTGTTGCCCCCCCGCCCCCCTCGCTTTACCCTCCACCAACAGATTATGCAGCCAATGGCGGTTTATCAAATACATTACTGAGGTGCCTGTCTGCATTCTCCGGACTTAACTTCTCCAACAGCTGTCTTTGCCTGTGTGTGTGTGTGTGTGTGTGTGTGTGTGTGTGTGTGTGTGTGTGTGTGTGTGTGTGTGTGTGTGTGTTTTGGTTAAGAGAGATAGCGAGAGAGAGAGAGAGAGAGAGAGATGGAGCAAGACATTATTTTTTGGTCAAAAATGTATTGCTTGTGAGATATGGAAATGTGCTTTTGTGTTAAAGAGCAATCTAAATAAAAGACATACTCCACCCCACACCCCTGCAGGCACAAATACACACATGTCCACATGCCTGCGCACCCACACACCCACACTCCCACACACACATAAAATCAATGCAGACACACATGTAAACAAGGACACATGGATCCTGTTAAACTCCAGATCAGGTGTGTGAGTGTGTGTGTTCAAAAGGTCTAGTTCGAGATAGAAATCTGGTCTCTGTCGCTTTTTGACCCACACAAACACACACACACACACACACACACACACACACACACACACAGGCTAAAGGCCCGTGGGCTGTGATATCAGAGACAGTTGGTGTTTTCTTTGCGCTTAGCGGCTCAGTGTTGCCTTACCGCGAGCGGCGGCCAATCACCTGCCAGCTCCTGACCTTTGACCTTGGCTACAGAGCCCGGGATCCAGGGGGATAAGGAGCGCACGCCATGCTTGGGCAGGGTGGTCCACCAGAAGAAAGTAGAAAGAGAGAGAGGGAGCGGGAGATAGAGGAAGAGAGATAGAGAGATAGAACAGTCGAAATGCGCTTTATTATATACACTATAGTGTATATACGGTATTTATATTATATATTATCCTTACCTCTTTTTATTTAGATTATTGTAAACCCGTGCTGGGGCACAGTCGGGTCAGGGGTGGGGTCTGTGTGGCCACTGCCTGGCCTACTGCAGCTCTGCGTTGATCTGGTTGTTTCGCCTATCTCTCCCAGCACCAGAACTCAAACTCAGTACATACACCACACAATAGGCCTCGGGGTTGCGAGATGGGTGGGGTGCGAGCTATGTGGGCAGGGATGTGGCGAGCGGCTGTGATCTTGCCCATCATGCTCCTGCCATTACGTGCTTCATGTCTGTCCTGCAATTTTAATACCCCTCCTATTGACCTAAAACACATACACCCGTACATAAATCTTACTCAAAACAACACACCAGCAAACCGGGTCTGCAGAGCAGGAGGGGCACGAGTGATTTGGGTTGGCAAGGGGCCGACCTCGTGGGTCCCCTGCTACTTTGGTTCAGGTCCTGGCGGCTTGGTCCTGGTCCCGGGTGGTTTCTGGCCTGCTACGACCCGACAGAGCCTGGGTGCTTTCCAGGGCCCCTTGGAGACTGCTCGCCATCGTGGGTGAGGGTCTGGCCGGTTACAGTAAGACAGGCCTCGCCTTTGCGCAGGGCGTTGGTGGGCATGGAGTCCCTGTCCGCTCCCCTACAGGGCAGGCGGTTCTGGCAGGGTGTCTGTCAGCAAAGGACCTTGTTCCAGGCCTTGACCGTGACTGGAACACACCGCCCTCCGTTCTGAACTTGCAGGTGCGTCTAATGCCTGCGCGTGGGGGTGGGTTTTATGTGTATGCTTCACGGGTGCAGGGTCTCCTTGCACTTTCTGGGACTGGTTTATGCTCCTCTGGGCCATGCTTGGGTGTTTCACACACACACACACACACACACACACACACACACACACACACACACACACACACACACACACACACACACACACACACACACACACATACACACACACACACACACACACACACACACACAGGCATACACACACACCACCAGCACTTGCTTCAAACACACCCCTAAACACCATACTGATTACATACTTATCCTTTTCTCCCTCCTTTACTGCCATAGCTATCAGAGGAAAAGGTCACACACAGAATTCCAGTTATCCTGGACTTAATTAACTCTGTTTTGTTGATACATGTTGTAAGAGAAGGGAGAAACATAGAGAGAGAGAGAAGGGTAGAGTTGTTGGTCAATACATTAGGCGACTTCATCGATGAGCGTCATCAAATTTTCTGTGCAGACAGAGAATCCTCCCTGGGGGACTTTCTTTCATTTCTACCCCTCCACCTACTCCACTCAGCATCTATCTCCCTCTTCTCTTCTTTCTCCAATAACACCCTCCTGCAATCCATCCACCACTCCTCTTTCTCTGTAAATTTTAACAAATTGATCAAACTTTTACCAATAAAGTTTTTGGTAGTTGCTTCAAGTTCCTGTTTAATCTTTTAAAGCACTGAATAAATCAATTACTGATCATCAAAAACACACAAAATCATTGAGGACACTTTCATTCTGGTTGACAATTCCAGGACTTCCAGTATCAGCAACTACTACTTCATCCCAAAAAATGTTATGGATGCAACCCTAATGACATCACAAAGAACAACATTTGAAACAATTATAAGAATAATCTGAAGGATTGAGAGCTCCATGAGACACTCAAGGATCCAGAGCCTTTACCAATCAACAACAGTGTATAATCTCTGACCACTCCCACCCTCTAAATCACTCCTTCATACCAACTGGACTGCAGTACGAGGTGAAAATAGGAAGATAATTCGGAAGGAGGGCACCATCAACCGAAGATCCTCAAGGTCACTGAGGATCAAGATGCAAACTACTTAATGTACAAAGAAAACCACGAGTGCATTAGCCTGAACGTGGTGCAGATCAGCAGCAGTACCCAAGCAGAGATCTAGTGGTATAAAGTGACATTGTGATACCTGGAACCAGAAGTGCAGTGACCATCCAAACAGTGATAACAGATGATGGAACCATCTTAGCTAGAAGAACAACCACTAACAGGTCCATCCACTTGAAGTACAGAAGCTCTGGAATGTTAACGGCAGAGTCCATACCATTCTGAGGTACTCAAATGGATATGTTTACAAAAGCTTTTATTTAGCTAGACTAAAACATTTTGCCAGAGCATTACAGACCTGAGTGCCTTGGACCACCCTCCCCAGCAGACTTTACTCCAAAAGAGCAACCGAGCTCTTAAGAGCTCCAGTGGAAGCTTCAAGAGACAACCAAAAAAGCTCCCCATTTTCTTTTGTTTTCTCATAGCAGCTGTCAGTGGAGCCCTGGGAGCCAATCACAGACCTGAGGAAGCACCTGGAGCAACACCACCCGGACGGAGCTACAGTACGTCCTTCCGAAACCACAGACCTCCCAAAGGGCTGGTGGGAATTACTACTACTAGGACTGCTGCTGCAGTATAAAGACTCAGTGATGGTACAATAGACATGTTGCATATGGTCACTCTTGAGTTATTCTTCCGCTCTTCCCGCTCTTTAGAAATTTGCTTGATTGGGAGAGCACGTGCCACATGGTCACCCATGCCAAAATAGTGAATCCAAAGGCTGATTTATGGTCACATGTCAAAACACCGGTACGCAGGAGCTACTTCCTTGTGTAGGGGGTAGCTAATGTGCACCTCTCCAAAAATGTTACCACGCGCAGGGCAACACAGCACCACAAGTGCTGTGATTGGCCGCTTGCTTTGGCCCCCCTACGTATTTCCGCCACGTCATTTTCACTGCATTTCCACATTCGATATTTTTTATAACACAAATATTACTGTTAAAAAAACAAAGATTGAGAACTCATGCTGGGAACGTTAGTTATAGCACATCCGCCGGGATCAAGTCGGTCCGTTTATATTGATAAATATTCAATATGTGTGGCTCAAAAAACTGGGATGAGTAACGTGACGAAATTTGGGTTAAACAATAAGATATGAAATAATAGTAGAGAGGGTGGCGCTGCCACTAGCCTTCTGGCCGTGTCTGTAGTCAGCAAGAACTAAAAACAGCTCACCACCACTGCAGAGGGAATACCAGCAAAGTTAGCACTGAACCATGTCTCTGCCTTTCGGTCTAAAAATGCTTCTCAAAATGGACATAAATATGTTTCACAGGGTGTTTCCAAAGATTGTAATATGATTTTGGGGTGAACTTAACATATGAAGAAGAAAAAACATAATGTTTTCCCTGAAATCTGCCCTCCGGATACAAAATACCCTGTACTTAAAGCTGCAGCAACTACTGCACCTGCTACTACTACTACTCAAAATTGCAATAACAATGACAATAATAGCCGTATTGAGGGACTGGATGTATATACAGGAAGCAGTTGTACTATGACGACCAAGTGATTGAGAGCACTAGAGAATTCTGGAATGAACATTGTTTTAAATATTCACAATAACTACTAAATGTAGATACAGGTATGAGAATTTGAAGGATGTAAACATATTATTTTCTATTGCACAATTCATATTGTACATGTTATTAATCATACAGAGAACATTTCAGTTAATTCCTGCTGCAGTGTTACCTTTATCTCTTCCAAATCCATCCTCTGGATATTTTCCTTCTCACCTCTCTGTCCTGTCTTTAGATGCCCTCATTCTGCCCTTGTGCTCTCCTTCTCCATCCAGGCCGTTTCATACGTTTTACTAAATTGAAGGTAGACATTCTGTAAGTAATTAACCATGAAATCAGACATTTTATTTCATTACTGATACTCCCAAAGGCACACACAGAAGCACACACAGACACACACACACACAAAAACACACATACAGTGCAAACACACCCACGCACACATATTATTTGGCAGGAAAAGGTACTCTGTAAGTGTGTGTGTCTGGTGTGTGTGTGTGTGTGTGTGTGTGTGTGTGTGTGTGTGTGTGTGTGTGTGTGTGTGTGTGTGTGTGTGTGTGTGTGTGTGTGTGTGTGTGTGTGTCTGATGGGAAACCAGCTCTAACAGTGCATGGAAGAGGATGATTGAATTCTGGGTCGTATTCATGACTCAGTAGTTTATGCAAAGCGTTTGGCCTTCTCAGAACCACAAAGTGGAGTAAATAACTGTGTCTCAGTGTGTATCAGAGTATGTGTGTGTGTGTGTGTGTGTATCTTTTGGATTGCGAGTGTGTAATTCTGTATGTGTGTGTTACTCTGTGGTTAAGTGTGTTTTTCTCTATGTGTGTTTGTGGTCATAAGTGAATATGTTTCTGTGTGTGTGTGTGTGTGTGTGTGTGTGTGTGTGTGTGTGTGTGTGTGTGTGTGTGTGTGTGTGTGTGTGTGTGTGTGTGTGTATTACCGGAGCAGATGCTTTATAAGGTAACACCCTCTCCAGCCTTCCAGGGAATAGGGAGTTCTATCCAATAAGCATTCCGGTACCCCCCACCCCCAGGCTTGTCCAGGCCGATGTTAAGACAGTGCCAGTGTTGTTGTAAAAGAGCTGCAAGGAAACAAGTCATCATTTACTGTTTTCCAGTCGTTCAGCAGAAAGAGAGCGGACCACAGACCCACTATAAAGTTGTGTGAAAACCCAGATCCAACAGGGTGATTATCACCGCTGGGTTTGGCTGTGCTGGAAGGGTCTCTAGGCAGAACCCTGGATTTCAGAGAAATATCAGGAGCTTGAGGTTGAAACTGTAGATGATCGTAGAAAATAACATAGCCTCATCAATCAATAAAAGATACTGTAGTACTTCATTGATCCCCGTGAAATACTGAGTGAGAAGATAACCTTGCAAAAAGTGATAAAAGGTAAAAGCGAGTAGGTAAATATATATCTTCATATCCAGTACAGACGCCTGTTATGTTAAATAATGGGCAAAATGTAATGACGTCTTTATATTGATATCATATATTTATAATATACCATATCATATATTTTCAACAGGATATGGATGGAATTTGGTGGATTCCCTCCCCAGTTTCCTATAAGAGAAGAGGTAGAGTAGAGGGAGGTAGGGTAGAGGTAGAGTAGAGGGCGGTAGAGTAGCGGTAGAGTAAATGGGGAAGAGTTTAGGGATAGGTGGAGTAGAGTCAACTACAGCAATGTATCCATGTTATAAAGCAAAGAAAAGTTTACGACTGATAAAAGAAAGGGGGTTCAAAATGACCCCCAGACAGCTTGCACTTCAGTCACAACTTCACCCCCCTCCCCCACCCAAAAAAACTGTCTGATGTCGAGAATTATCACCGTCTCTTCCGTCCCTCTGTCAGCACATGGATTACACAGACATGTGTCCCTGAATGAGTATTGTCCCCATTTATTATGTACATACCACTCTGTGTGTGTGTGTGTGTGTGTGTGTGTGTGTGTGGGTGTGTGTGTGTGTGTCTTTGCACGTTTTTATATATACAAACTTGCATGTGTATGCTTCCATGTCTGTCTTTTTGGGGCATGTTGTTAAAATGTCAGCCCAGAGCTGCAGCTGTCTGACCATCTGTCTGTCTGTGTCTGTCCGTCTGTCTGCTAGGCATTCAGCGTAACCTCAGGAGCCAAGGTTCAAGTACAACCATCGCCAATTCATCTAAACCATGCACTGTTTAGAACATTCATAACTACCATATCATGAGCTTTAGCCCCAAAATTTAAAGAGTTGTCCACAAGCCTTTATCCTAAGTCACATGTTTTTAACATATGGAACACAAGTGTATATGAGGAGAATGATTAGAAACTGGGCAGCAGGCAATTCAAGAGAAACAAACTCAGACTATGTACGTTTATGAAACGTTTATGAAAAAATCTGAAACTTATGAAGTAAAGAGGTGCTACAATTATTTGAAAATACATAAATGGAGATAGACCAGCTTCTCTACTAGAGTGTTTCTTTTTTCAATCAAGGACCCTCAATTTGATTGGCATTCGGCCACAGGCCCCGTTTGTTGAGATTTTGTCTCTGGGACCAAGAAGATTTATATTGTTAGATGTGACTAAGTGTCATTACTTTAGTTAGGGAGATAACGGTGAAACTAGGATAAAAACGTTCATTACTGTGCACTCTCTCCTGGCGCTTACGTCTTGTAAATAAAATCATTTTGCTTGGGGCCCCCTGGAACCTACCGAAGGACCCCTGGGGGACCCCAGACGGCATGTTAACAACCACTGCTCAAGTAGCCTGGCTTCAGCCCTTGTGGTGGTGTTGCGTTGGTCCCCGTGGCTTCAGTTTGTCAGAAGGCTAACAACGACTAAATGGATGTAAGTGGAGGATTAACCAGCTGGACTCCACACAAAGCTGACTGTCTGCCCGGACATGGATGGATGTCATCACCTGGATAAACTATATATATATATATATATATATATATATATATATATATATATATATATATATATATATATATATATATATACACAAGAGAAAGGGGGGGACTAAGCAGGAAAGGATAGAACAGAAGAAGATAGAGAGGGCTATGGCTATTAAAGGGATACTAGAGATCAGCATGATAACTGTGCTAGCTCAATGCAAGGCTGCAGAAGGGATCAACTAGCCTAGCTCCTATGGAATTTGTGAAATACATCCTCCAGCATCTCAAAAGTTAATTTAAACGATACATTCTGCGTCTTCATGATGAATTAAAGTAAAAACATAAAGACTAGACTAGTTTAGCACAGAACTAGGGTCATGAATTGATGACATCCAAAAAGTCCACGAGAACACAAGTACAGACAATGCACAGAGACTGATGAATGGCCCCTGAGTAGAGAGACGAGCAACATGGAGGTCCGGAGAGGGGGTCATTAGGCAGCAGCAGAGGTCAGGCTTCCCCTCCAGGATCCATGGAAGTAATAAATCCACGTCATTTGATCTACAGCGTTTCATCCATCAGCGCTGCTCTGATTGCAGTGGTCACAGCTTTGTTGTCAACATGGCGCAGCTCGCGTCCACAACACAGCCCTGTGCTGTGGTTACGGAGGGACAGCGGGTAACAGATGGAGAGGTGGAAGCCGAGGGGGAGCGAGAGGAGGGCAGGAGGTGGAACGTCCCCAATTGGCAGCAAGGTGCCATGTCATCAAGCTGGAGCTCACAGCAGAGTGCCAGAGTCTGGGCCTGATGTCAAGTTCAGAGCCACAGACAATGTCTAACAATGTCAGTGACTGTGGATGTACCTGTCTGTCAGTCTGCCTTCCAGACTATCTGACAATCTGTCTATCAGTCAATGTATCAGTCCAACTGTTTTTCTGTCTTCCCACCTTCCTGCCCGTCTGTCCAGATTGCTGTAGGTCTGTCTTGCCTACCTAGGAGATAAGATACGCCTTTACTATACCTCGGGGGTTCAGGGATCGAAGTCAGAAGCAGCCATGCAAGGCGCCAATTTTACATATTAGGAGCAGTTAGGGATTTGGAGTCAGACTCAAGGACACTTCAACATGCGACCAGGAGTAGGGAACCAGCGATTGAACCGTCAATCCCCCAATTAACCAACAATCTGCTCTACATCAGTCTTTCACTAATTCACAGATGAAACAAGCCATGTGCTCCAGCAACGAGCCCAACAAACTCCTTAAGTTTCCATTCAGTGAGTGGGCGAGTGAGAGAATCTGAAAATAATTACTGATGATTAAATGAATGTGAAAAAAGGTCTAGGTGCATAAGTTATATTGAATGTGACTGATTCACATTTTGCTTTCCACCAAAATGAATAATTGTAACAGAAATAAATTATTCCAGTTTGAATTAAATTCACAACTCAGAGCGACATACTGACTCTCATTCAGCGGCCACGGGAAGGCATCGCTCACTCCCCCAGTGAATTAAACCAACTGAATCACACGAACAAAATGACAAAAAAAATGAACAAATGTTTTTACTGAGTAAGTCGTCAAGGACCGTCTCCCGAAAGAGCCAAACGTCTCATCACTACTACCTCCTGCAGCTTGCTTGTCTTCTTCCAAAGCAGCCCTGACAGAACAAGCCAGGTGCATTTGGAAAATAATTTCATGGTGTTACTGGTATTTCACTGCTAACATACAAACATTTCACACGCTTCCCTTCGTGGCTGCGTGTGAGAACGCATCTGGGAAAGGGTTATCATCTCTCAGTAGAATGTTAAATATGAATCAATAAATCTCCAGATGAATTCTGCGGAAAGGAAAAGCAGATAGGCGGCTGTGAAACGGTAGAGAGAGAGTGCAGCCAAAGCGCCTGTAGGTCGCCTGACAAATCCCAGCGACACCAGAGGCAGCGAGGGCCGGGGGCTGAGTGATGGCTGCGAAGTCGAAAAGCAGGTCTGGAAACTTCTGCTGCCGCACCGAGAGTCTGGAGGACAGAAAGCGCTCTTTGTTGTCGACTCCCAGTCAACACTGTCAAACAGAGCTGAGGACTCCGTATAAACACCAACACGCCACGGGGAGGGTGTGTTCCTCGTGTGTGTTGGTTTCTTTGTCTGTGTGTGTGTGTGTGTGTGTGCGTGTGCGTGTGTGTGTGTGTGTGTAGATACGTGCACGGCGTGTTTCTGTCACAATGGCTACAAAGAGCAGGGACAGCTTTCCCTCTTGGCAACAAGACTGCTGTAAATGTGTGGGTGGCATCGAAGTGGCAGGTCCTCAGTTTCTGTTGCTTCACTTCCAACCTTTACCTCTCCATCTCTCTCTCTGTCTCTCTCTGTCTCTCTCTGTCTCT
The DNA here is from genome assembly GCF_960531495.2 of Zeus faber. Taxonomy (NCBI): domain Eukaryota; kingdom Metazoa; phylum Chordata; class Actinopteri; order Zeiformes; family Zeidae; genus Zeus; species Zeus faber. Next base: position 39,297,386 of record NC_137193.1, read on the forward strand.
CCGTTTTTTTTCTGGTCTTTGTATGGCCTTGGTTCAGGGGAGACGCCTTTGTAAATGTTTACTGTGTGTGAGTTTGTAAAAAAAAAAAGATTTGACCGAAGCCATAAACACAAAACATCTGGACTCCCACCCCAGTATCCAACATCTGCAGCCTCCAGAGACAAGCAAGGCCAGAGGAGACATGCCGGAGGGAAGGGAGCATAATGGAAGGGAAAGAGACATGCTGGAGGGAAGGAGACATAGTGGAGGGAAGGAGATGTAGTGGAGGTAAGGAGATATACTGGAAGAAAAAGATAACATGTTAGAGGGAAGGAGATCATCTGGTTGAAAGGAGACATGCTGGACAGAAAGAGACATATTTAGGAAAGAAGACATAGTGAAGAAAAGGAGACATGCTGGAGGGAAGGAGACATACTGGAGCAAAGGAGACATTAAGGAAAGAAAACCTACTGGAGGAAAGGAGGAATATTGAGGAAATTAGACATACTGGAGTAAGGTGACATGTTGGAGGGAAGGAGACGTACTGGAGTGAAGGAAATATGGAGGAAAGGAGACATACTGGAGAAAGGAGGAATATTGAGGAAAGGAGACATAACGGATGAAATGAGACATAGTGGAGGAAAAGAGACATATCAGAGGGATGGAGATAGACAGTACCTGAGGAAAGGAGACAAAACAGACAAAGCAGAGAGCATTGAAAAAAGAATATTAACACTTTTGATGAAACTGGTGTCGTGTTCAGTATTCTGGTACTTATCATGAGCTCCACCCTCTTTTATAATAAGTTGCAGCTATAATTATAGTTGCAACAATAATTATAATAATTCATGTCTAGTTGCAGAGGCCAATAGGTTGTGCAATCCACGTGTTTAAACTCCAAACTTTGTGAAAACAAAGCAGCATTTAATCAGTTCACGATAAACAACATATCTTTGGTATCATTATGTTCCCGAAAGTGAGTCCTAGGGTGTGATTACAGTGTTGGTTCTCTCTACCAGATGTTCAAACATACACTCGGAGACACACAGACACACACACTCACAGTAAAATGCATATCGCCACACCCCTCCGACAGACCAATGCAAGGCCAGAATCGACACACGCAAACCATCACAATGGACACACGCACTCCTCTCTCTCACACACTGCCCCCCCCCCCCCCCCCACCACACACACACACACACACACACAGACTGAGCCGTGTCCTCCCATCTGGAGAGGAAACATATCCAGATACAGTAAAATCCTGTGAAATGATCACTCTGGATAGATTCAGCTGCCCCCAAAACACCTGTACACACATTTCTACAACGTAATTTGTCCAAACTTTTACCCACAGCGACCCACACAGAGTAGTTTGGTCAGAAATATTCAAACCACCACCTTCAATAACACAAAGCTACACCAGCGCAATCTCAGAGTTAGATATGGAGTTTTTAATGACACCAACAGACAAGGGGGGGGGGCTTGAGGAGGGGGGTACTTTAAGGTGTGTGTGTGTGTGTGTGTGTGTGTGTGTGTGTGTGGGTGTGGGTGTGGGTGTGGGTGTGGGTGTGTGTGTGTGTGTGTGTGTGTGTGTGTTGGAGGAGTGAGAGGAAGCAGCTGCACCACTGAGCGGTGCTTGGTCGTCGGTGGAGGCTTTTCCAGATAACCTCTGACCCCTGCGACAGGAAGTTGAGAGCGAACCTCAGGAAGAAGTTTCATTTCTCAGGAACACTGAAGAAAACATGAGTGGTGACGAGTGAACGGAAAGACAAACACAGGTGCTTTAAAGAGCTTTGAGTCACTCTGTGCTGCTCTGTGTCGTTATGTCGTTCTATAGATCTCTGTTATAGTGCATTATCAGAATCTGAATTGTGTACTGTTAATGTGTAATATGGAACATTGTTACATATATACATATTACATATATATATTTTAGGTTCATTATATATTACTAAACTCAACCACAATTTACCTGGGTGATTGATAAAGAATCTATCTATCTATCTATCTATCTATCTATCTATCTATCTATCTATCTATCTATCTATCTATCTCTATATCATGTAATACATTTGATGTTCATTGTTTAATAACACCTGCATTTTGCGATATATTGCTGTTTTTTTTTAATAACCTATATTCTGATGTGAATTTCTTTTATAACCTATATTGTAAGGTGAAATGTTCTTCAGTAGTAAAAACAGCAAGCTTGCCTCACATACTGGAACGCTACCAAACTGTATTTGAGGTGTTTTGTTCTGTAAATAGAAAAGACACATTATCCGGCACAACCAGTCCACATGGCGTGCTGGTGATTTTTAATGTGCTCTAATCCAACACCTGAACAGTGCTGGTAACACCGCCACAAACGTTGTCATCAATCATCCGTCATCAGGCCATCGGCGCCTGTTTGCTCTCCACGTTCCCAAACTTTATACCACTTCTCCATGAAATGTTGGCCTGAGGCAAGCTGGAGCGCAGCGCATGCACCAAGACGCTTTTGGAGCATCTGCACGCAGAAGGAAGTTTCACTGGGAAACCTTCTGCAGGAGGAAGAAGTACTCAGAGATTTGAATGCATACTTATACTTCATAATGTACGACTGCACCTTTATGATGATGCTCATGCAGATCCCAATATAATTTACAATAAATGTATTTACAATGATATGGACCTAATCAATTTTTTTTAATATTTAAAAAAGAACGCAACTGAGTAAGAAATATAGCAGGGTAAAAAGTACAGATACTGTATCGGCTTTGAAATGTAGTGCTGTAAAAGTCGTAAGTCTCCGAAACTGAATATACTTAAATAAGTACCAAATACTTACCGTTAAAATGTACTTAAGTAAAGTAACAAAGTAATTATACTTTGTTACTTTCCACCACGGTATATTTAAGTGAATAGTCTACAGCAACAAAGTGGAACACGGAAAAAACAGTAAATAGCACTGCAGTAAAAAGCAGGGCACAACAAGAATTATTGGCGTGCACGCTCACTCTTGTGCACATAGCAGGAGTTATGATATAACAAGTTGTTTCTGCCCCAGGGTACTGTAGGTGCAGAGAGCTTAATGGGGACACTCCTGCCGGTCCATGACTTGATTTTTGATTTTCTTGAACTGCAGGTTGTCAAAGTAGTTTTGTTGGTTTATTATTATGATTATTATTATTAATATTATTTAACCGTTTAATGTACAAATGAAGATCAAGAGTCAAATTACAAGAATATACCCTTTATGTAGTAGGTTGCTAGGTTTCAGCCTTTTTTTCCATCTCCATCCCGCCATCACGAGTTCAATGCAAGTAATGTGGGACAAATGGGGGACAAATCACAACCTGCATTCATTGCAAAAACTCACTCCATATTTCAGGAAATATGCCATTATGCCACAACAGTCCCAAATGTATAGAAAAAAATATATTATATACATTTGGGGTTATTGCCAAATTCATTCTTTTCTGGTGTTGTTCTCATTGCTGCGCTGCGGTGTTGGGTGACTCAAGTGGTGAATTGTGTGACACCACTTTTAGCGCAGTGCAATTATGCAAAGAAAAAGGTTTTTTTTGGATGACCTACACTTCTGTCATATTTGTAGCATTGTATTGAGATCTGTATGAGCTGAATTTACAGAAACTGTGAGACCATTTTCTGGAAGTCCTGTAATTGTTTGTTTTTAAATACAGTAAAGTGTGTCAAATACGTATGAATTTTCTTGTGTTTAGTTCTTGTGCACACTCTCCCATCTTCGTGTACACTAATATTTTAGATGGGTAGTAAATACACAGGTCACCCTGAGAGAATGGAGCCTACCTTTGTACATCTGTAGATAAGGGATCACCTTTAAAAATCGGAACTACTAGTATCACTTTAATGCAAGTGTTTTATAAACCACGTTTCCTAAGAGGAAACACCAGACGAGATATGTCGATCTGCGCTTGAGCGTTTGAGCTGGTGGCTGCCCAGACGAGTTTCACTTCTGCTTCAAAAACCAAAACTCACACGCAAACACAGAAAACAGAAAACACACACACACACACACACACACACACACACACATACACGTCTGAAGGCGGATTCACGTCAAAGGCAAACAATGGAATCCTGATCTTGGGTTTCCTGTGATGTCACTCACCCACATCTCTGTCACACACACACACACACACACACACACACACACACACACACACACACACACACACATGCACACACACACTCACATATATACAGTGGTGTGTTTGTGATGGACTGCGTAAGCATGTGAGCGTTTAGAGTATTTAAATCTCCCACAGAAGGTTCACAATGAAGTCCATCTATTATCTCCACCTCCACCTGCTTCATCACCTATCTCCATCTCTCCATTGCTCTCTCGTTCTCTCTGAGGTTAAGAGAGAGACAAAATAAAAAACAGTGCGTGTAACTCGATGTCCGGGGGGGGGGGGCTGTGGTTGAAAAGGAGAAGTTAATATTAAGAAAGGGGAGATATTCAGTTCCATTCTAGTCTAATCGCTGCCAGGAAGGAGGGAATTAGAGGCAGCTGTGTTATCATTGGTGTCAGTGACTTATCTGTCAAACACACACACACGCACACACACACACACACACACACACACACACACACACACACACGCACACACACACACACTGTGGGCAGTTAGTGCCAATAACCCCACTCATTTATGGCTATTACAGTCAAATGACTTCCTCCCAAACCTGTTGGGTTACGCATGTGGGTCAGAAACATTTGTCTAAATCCACAGGTTTGACATACAAGGCTCAGTTTAGCGATTCAAGTAAATCCATCAATCAGTTTCAATTCAGCTCAGGCTGCGTCTCAGCGGGAGGTGGCCTCCAATATCATTAAATCATCATTAAATGGCCACTACCCATCACAGAAAAGGTTATTTATGACCAGCCTGCCAACCTAGTTTGAATAGCTTGAATTAGTCAATTTCTTGATTTTAAGTCTATTTTTATTCTTTTCTTTTTTGAATCAGAAATAAAACCACGGGGGCAGCCATGAGTTATACATCCATACATGGACAAATACCGAGATGGATAGATGGATCGATGGATAGATGGGTTGTAAACGACTGGATTCAGCTCCTCTCCTCTGGTGTTGCCCTGAACTAACCTGAGACTTCAGGACGTTTTCCCTGGACCAGCTTCATCTGTCTCTCCCCCATATCTCCTCCTCCTCCTCCTCCTCCTCCTCCTCCTCCCCCTCCTTATCCCTCCTTTTGACCCACTGACTCCTCGGTGAAGAGAAACATTGCTGTATTATTTTGGGCTTATTTTCTTTCCTCCTTTTTTAACTTGGTTTCCTCTCCCCTCTCTCTCCAGAAGAAAGGATCTGGGTTCTTGGAACGTACAGTACACTCATCCCAGGTTGCTCTGTCGCGCTTCTCTTTGTTGCTGTCAAAGTGCATGCTGGGATATGGGCAGTGATGGAAAGTAAACTATTCTCAAGTACATTTTTCAAGTATCTTTATTCACTTAAGTGTATTCCATTTCAGAGACTTTCAACTTTTACTCTGTTGCATTTCAAAGCAAATATCTCTACTTTGTACTGTACATTTCTGAAATGTTTAGTATATAAGAAAGAAAGATCTAGGATTAGGATTGCTCATCAATGATTCGTTAGCTCCAAATCCCTTTAAATTACTCCACCTGTACTATTTTATTGTAGATTATAATCAGGATCTGCTTGAGCATCATCTGCAAGTTCAGTAGTACTTTATGTATTATAGGTTATATAGTTATATTAGGGCATGAGATATGACAAGTACTTTTATTGTTAATACTTTAAGTACATTTAGGAGCAAGTACTTATATACTTTTACCTCAATAGAAATATCAATTTGATACTTTTCACTTTTATTGGAGTAATTTGGTGTCAGGGTATTTGTACTTTCACTGAAGTAAAAGGTCTGAGTTCTTCTTCCACCACTGCATATCAGGGTCAATCCAGTTCACCGTGTTTGGTCACACCTTGTTTTTGATATGAAGATAATCCACAAATACACGAAAAGCCGCTGTGGAAGTCCCAGGAGAATGGCACGAGCCACATATCAGGGATATCAGGTCTCCTCACGCCTTCTTCCTCAGTTCTTCTGTAAGATTTAAAGGTAGAAATACTTTAAAACATCAGCTGAGCGTCCAGGCCACGAAACGCTTCGACTGACGGAGACAAAACACACACACACAACCCGGTCCCACGGGTCAGTCTGGGCTTTCTCAAGAACACACACACATGCACACCCACACCTACTTCTGCACACACACAATCTGTGCATTCTCAAAACCGTCTGTGCACACTTAGACATAAACACACACACAGTTTGCACACTCACGCTTACACACAAACAAATTTGCACAATCTGAATAAACACATGATGCAGACACACGCATGTGCTCACAGAGAAACACACACAGTCTGAATACTTCTACAGGCACACACACACGTACACAGAGGCAATTGCACACATAAACACAGTCTGAACACAAATATACATGCAGACACACACATGGACAATAGGTCAAATATGTGCGCTTAAAGGACGCAGTCAGACAAACACACATGTACACACTAAGCCTGTGTGTGTGTCTGTGTGTGTGTGTGTGTGTGTGTGTGTGTGTGTGTCGGGGTGTGTGCTTGTGTGCTTGTGTGCTTGTGTGTGTGTGTGTGATAAAAGTCACAGGCCTTAACCTCCTGAGATAGACGCAGGACTTAATGTGCAGACAAGAATCCAAACGTTCACTCCATCAATCAAGCAGCCATTTGTCTGTCTGCACGAAAGCCATAAACAGAGTGAATGTGTGTGTGTGTGTGTGTGTGTGTGTGTGTGTGTGTGTGTGTGTGTGTGTGTGTGTGTGTGTCTGTGTGTGTGTGTGTTATGCACCAAGGTCAGTTTCGAGTACGATTTTTTTTAGATCCCTCTCTGACAGACCGGTCTGACTGCAAACACACACACACAAAAACATCCACACACATACATATTACACACACACACACACACACACACACACACACACACACACGCACACACACACACACACACACATGTTGCCAAACTAAAGCAAAAACCCTCGCAAAGGTTTCTCACGGCCAGCGTGGCCAGAGCGGCGCTGAATAAATACAGATTAATCATTAGTGAAAAGGCCGGAAGTACATTCCAGGGAGCAGCCACTCATCACACACACACACACACACACACACACACACACACACACACACACACACACAGCAGCTATGTTTGCAACATCACAGAAAAGACAAAAATTAAGACAAGAGACAAAGATAAATATGTTTTACCTAACGTTACAGTCCCAGAAGACATTATTCAAGGCCCTTCAACGTACATTTGATCTGGAATTAAGCTCCATATTTAATTTTAGGATTGACTGGTGAATGAAAGAGTGCTTCAGTCTAACCCTATTAAACCATGGAACCATATCTCCGGTTTGGTGGTCACAATTTGAATTCGCTATTCAGGGCATGGTTGGGGTCAGAGACAATCTTGTTGGCCAACCTTAATATGTTATTATGGTATGCTAAGTCATAGAGTTTTTCAAGGGGTTGGCCTACAATCGTTGAGCAGATTTTTATTTGGTGGAGCAGTTTTAACTTGAAAGTAGTGGACAAACACGTGGACCATGTAGTATTACAATACTGTAGAAGACTCATAATCAAAGAAGTAAAAAACTAAAGACGAATTTTCCTCGCCAATGGCGGCGAGGAAAATAAGTAATTTGTTTTGTCCGTTTGCAGACCATTTCAATGTGGACTTTCCAGGATAACAGATGCCTATCGTCTCTCCCAAGTAGTAATATGAAAATACCTGCTAATTATTTTTTATTATGGATAACAATGGGAACTCGATGAAAGTCAGTTGGTGAACCAAGCACAATCTCTTCTGTTTTCTTTGTGTTGGTCTCAAGAGCATTATTATCACTCAACTCGACCACTTTGTTCACGCCATGTTGGTGCAGCGCAGGGTTGCCTGAGTTACTTAACAGAGATATTAGAGCTGTACCATCAGAATACTTCAGAATGTATTGATTAGGTTTAACTTGCTACTGCAATCGTCGGTATAGAAAGTGAAAAGCATGGCTGAACTCACACAACCTTGGGGGGGCCCCAACAATGGTCGTGATTGCAGATGAAAGGGTTTTGTACACCTTCACAATCTGGACTCTGTTAGTGAGAAAAGAGCCATAGCAATGAATCAAATCAGGGATTCAGCTCCCACTGGACCATTTTTGACACCAAAATTCTGCCTGTATTGCGTTGAAAACCAAAGAAAATCTAGAAAGAGGGCTGTGGGTTGAGGGTTTTGGGTTTGTCTAGATAATTAGAAATGATATGAGCCAGAGTAGCAAGCAGTTTTTTACGCACTGTTCGGGAGCTCCGAGCTCTCTTTTCTCCAAACAAAACAAATAAAAACTGTGGATGAATTTCATTTACTCCGTTTCCAGCTGCTGCCGGAGCACATTGCAAATCACTCCTGAAAAAAATCGCCCGCGTTCTGACGGCCCGCTGGCAAATGCCCAGTGTGATCCACAAGCCGGTGGCTGGGAACCTCTGCACTAAAGGACATTCCGTCGGTGATGGTCAGGTTCATTTCCCACTTTCATTGCCTCATCAGTGGAATTACTGGACATTCTGGTCAAAGACGCACTTTCCCTTGTACACACAGTGAAACGCCGGAGGAGAGGGTAGAGGGTCCGCCAATGCGGACTTCCCAAACCGTCACTGGATTATTTCTCTCTAACGTGCGTTCACTGTGCAACAAACTGGATGAACTTATATTGAACTTTATTACTCATCACATGTGGTTTGACTGCTAATGTAAGCCAATTTATAATTTATAATCAATTATATACACAATCGAATGGCAATTCAGCATTTGAGTATTTATTTTTTGAATATTCAAATTATATTCAAGTTGTTACTGCAGCCAAAAAAAATAATAATAATTAAAAAAAAAAAAAAATATATATATATATATATATATATATATATATATATATATATATATATATATATATATATATATATATATATATTTATATCTCATTGTCGTCAGAGAACAGTCCGAAAAGTTGTCAAATCTGCGCTCTGTGATTACATGCGGGGACCTTTGGAGCGGACAGGATTCTTTCTGACCGTGTCACACCAGACGTCACTGAAAATCGCGGATTCTTTCTTTAATCTCCAGCGCTTCTACTGTACGATTGGCTGTTCGTGTCACGTGGTTGTTTCTCTGCTGTACGATTGGCTGTTCGTGTCACGTGGTTGTTTCTCTGCTGTACGATTGGCTGATCATGTTGCGTCTTTGTAGGTACAGGAAAACTGACTCTGTATCGAAAATAAATCTGGGGTTTGGCTCCAATACTTCTACCGTTTGTACCTTTATGCAAAGCAGTGAATTAATCAAACGTCGGAGCAGATCAAATTTCTCTTCTTGTGCAAAATGAATTCTCCAACTTTAATGCAGATAAACAATAATTAAGCTCACCTCCATGCTGACTAATCTTTAGAAAGCATAAGAGGAAGGAAATATGTAAATGTAGTTATATACAGATATTTAGAATGCTCAATATCAGTTAGAGGAAGTCCGGAACCACTTAGTGTTTGGTCAACGCCTCTCTGGTCCAGACATTTCAACATAGTGAAATATGATAACATTTATTAAAGAGATAACATACTTTCTCCAAAGTAATAAAAGTGAGTGTATTCACAGGAAAACACTTCAAAAGAAAAACAAAGTGATTTTGAAGTGATTTTGTGTTTAGTAGAGCATTATACTCATAATGTTCTTCACCTCAATATAAGTCCAAGTATGGTCAAAGCAACAGAACTGAGACCAACTAAAAAATGACGCATAACACAACTTCCTATTTAAGTATGTCAATATCAAGCCAGGCCAGCTCATTAAGAAACTATTTAATTATTTTTTTTTTTTTTACCTGTGCTGTCAGCATGCTGGGCATACAACACAGAGTATTTGTATGCCAGTGCATTCAGTACAGAGTTAGTCTGCAAGTGGAGTTCAAGTTCTCAACCTGAGATGCAACTCTTTATTAATTCTTAAATCATCAAGAACTGCTGCAATAACTCTGTCCTATGGACGACCTGTAGAATGACAAGAGCACAGTTTTTGGTTCTGGAGAACCACCACCAACCCCCCTCTTTGGAGAACTATTTATCATGTTTGGATCTATAAACAACTGATCACTACTCCAAGAGGGGGAGAATCACCACGGTGAGACAAATAAACATAGAAACGGCACCGTGGGGCCGAGCCGCCCGTCCCACGGGGGAGCCGGAAGGACCCTCATGCCCACCCACGCCCCGCACAAGGGGGAGGCCCCCCCCACCGTAGCAGACCAGACACCCCGCGCGTAGCAGCGTGTGCCCAGCGCACCTTCAGGCAAGTCAAACCGCAATCACTCGCACCCCTCCTGTCCCGCAGACCCTGGTCCGATGGAGTGTTGTTCGGAGTAGGATTGGTGTTCCAGTGTATGTGTTCTAAACTAATGTGAGTGGGAAGGACGAGAAACACGCTTGGGCAGGAGCATGACAGGCAAGATGGCAGCTGCCCGCCGCATCCCCACCCACATAGCCTGCACCCCGCCCATCCCGCAAGCCCTCGGTCTATTGTGTGGAGTATGTGCTGAGTATGAGGCTTGGTACTGGGAGAGATAGGTGAGTCGGGACCGGATCAATCCAGGGGTGCAGCAGGCCAGGGAGCAACTACGCAGACCCCCCCCCCCCCCCGGACCCAACCGCACCCCAGTGCGCCCACCTCCCGTACCTGGTGGCAGCCAACCTACAGCGATCAGCCAAGGGCGCAGAGCGTCCGCCATGCGCCTCCTCCATGCGCCTCTGCCATGTCGGGCAGCTCCGTGCCCCCATCAGGCCCCTGGTCAGCCCCCAGCCGTGAGCATGCGGACCACAGAACAGAGGGTGGCAGACGGCCCCCCCACCCACAGCCCGACCCCCCAGCAATGAGCGCCCCAAGCACCAATAGCGTCAGAGGGCAGGTGAGCATCAGAGGGCAAAAAAAAAAAAAAAAAAGAAAAGAAAAAGAAACAATTTCATAGTTGAAGTGATTTACTTACATGGTGGCACAGTGCTCCGGCAGGTTATCTCCCAAGTAGGAGCCTTTCTGTGTGGAGTTTGCTTGTTCTCCCCATGCTCACATGGGGTTTCCTCCACCTCACATCAGTAATGACCCCCCCCCCCAAAAACATGCACACATCATCGTCTGACCAGCGATGGACACTCGTCACCAGGTCCCCGGGCGCGTCCACGAATGCTGCCCACTGCTCCTGGCTGTGCCCCCGGAGGAAGGACAAGCCAAGGATGAGTCAAATGCAGAGGCCTCATTTCACCGGCCACACACTATGTGTTTGGAAGTTTAAGAATCAGTTTGTGAAGGCAATGGGTGTTATGGAGAGCAGGGAAAAAACCCAAATCCTTGTTCTGCACGTAGCGACAAAAGCTTCTGGTTAAAGTAAGTGATAGCGTATGTTGTATGTGCTTGTACCAACAGTATAACTTCATGAAGTAAAGTGTTATGTAAAGTTATGTCAGGACCCTGGATATGACAAGTAGTTTTACTTTCAATACATTTAAGAGCAAAAGCAATGAAACATATCACTGAGCCATCGCTGCCCCAGGTTCTCTGTCTCAGTGGATGGTATTTATGGTGCAATCCTCTGTTCCACTTGTCCACAACTACTGTTTTCAAGTTCATTCTGCAGGAAACAAAGAGACCATTGATCCAGAGTGGCAGGGAGAGGGAGGCAGAGCGAGATAGACAGAGAGAGAGAGGGAGGGAGGGGGGAGCAAGAAGGAGAGACAAGAGAGAGAGAGCAAGGGGGGGGGTGAGAGAGAGCGAGGGGGGGGGGTGAGAGAGAGCGAGAGACAGGGGGGAGGGAGAAGGAGAGAGGAGAGAGAGCAGAGAGAGTGAGGGAGGGGGGAGTGAGAAGAAGAGAGACGAGAGCAAGATAGACAGAGAGAGGGTGGGGCGAGAAGGAGAGAGACAAGAGCGAGAGAGAGAGAGGGAGAAGGAGAGAGATGAGAGAGAGAGAGAGAGAGCGAGAGAGAGGGGGTAGGGAGAAGGCGAGAGACTAGAGAGAGCGAGAGAGAGTGAGGGAGGGGGGAGCGAGAAGAAGAGAGACGAGAGCAAGATAGACAGAGGGTGGGGCGAGAAGGAGAGAGAGAGAGAGACAGAGAGAGAGAGAGAGAGAGAGAGAGAGAGAGTGCAGAGTGACGAGACTACACTTTCCAAAACAGCACATATTGGAATGTTATCGGAAGGTGCCACATTTCTCCAAATATTTGTTGTCCCATCGCCGTGGCAACAGAACGGGCAACAGGCTTATGAGCGACGGTGCCGGAACGATCCGGAGCCGTCGAAACAAAGAGGCAGTGTCAAAAAAAATTGAAATAAAACATCCCAAGAAATAAACAACGCTGACGGAATCCTGAAATAGTTGCATTGTGCATTGAGTTCGCAGCCTATTCAATGTATACACGAAAACACTGGATGAAAAAAAGGTTTTAATTTATACATATACACCATTAAAAAAGTTGATTGTTCGGTCTGAAATACGTTGATTGAACTGGGACTGAAATTAAACTGCTTGAACCGGGCGACCTGAGCCAGACCACACCCACATAGTTATAGACATATTGGTTATTAACCTGTTAACTTATAGTATATGTAAGGTTTGTATATATATTTCTATGCATACATGGACAATTCTATCACTTTACCAGAATGTGAATTGTTGATACAGAGGTTTATTATTTGTTGTTATTGTTGTTGTTGTTTTTTGGCAATTTGTTCCATTTTTATCTCTTGTATTATTTTCTTTATTTTTTATTTTTTTTATTTTATTTATTATTATTTTCTGCTGTGGAATAAAAAAAATATCCACTTATCTACCCATCTATCAATCAATCTATTTTCTCCTGACGCGGGGCAACCAAACTGAGGGGATGAGACACTGAGGCGCACCCTATCCAAATACAGTAAAATACAGTTAATAAAATAATCTACAAGTGTTTTAAATTCGGATCTGCTCTGAGACGGGAATGAGGTTCGGCGGGAAGGAGGGGGGAAACTGCAACGCTGCTTTTTGTGAGTAGAGAGAGAGAGACACGTGCAAACACATATGAACAGTGCACCAGCTCGCCTCAGGTGCAGGAGCCGCAGTAAAACCCAGATGCAGAACAAACTGCTGTCACTCAGAAATATACGGAGGCTTTCTCAACGTGCCTCACACCCACACCACACCCACACACACACACACACACACACACACACACACACACACACACACACACACACACACACACACACACACACACACACACACACACACACATACACATATTTCATTTATTTAAGAGGTTGCTTTATGATAAAGTGTGAAGCATGATGAAGTAAACTGTCCATGAATCACCTACGGGTGCATATGAAAAGCAAAGCAGGGGAAAACATTTCTACTATTCCCCTATATTAAAAAGGAAGACAATGAATAAGTAAATTAATGTCAATAATAATTAAAATAAAAAAGTATAGCCGCATTTCATCATTTAATCATCAATAAAAATGTGTATTGTACTTGAAGGTGTCGCAGTTTGCTGTGATTTAAAAAGATATCTCAACACTTTCCGTTCGGGACCGTTTTAGTTAAGGACTATTCAATAATGTATTATACTTTTGCAGTCATATCTTTGTGTCACAAATAAAGCTCCTTGAATTGAATTTAACTGTATTTAGAGACAATTACAAAGAGAGAGAGAGAGGGATGGAGTTGGAGAGAGACTCCATTTATCTGTTTATATATTTTTTATAGATATTTATATATATACATTTACATGCTGCCCTTCAAGAAGAGTGGGGGGCCAGGCCTCAGCAGACAAAAAGTCGACTTGTGAACAGCATGAGACGTCGTTGTTAAGCTGTAATTGATGCTCAAGGGCAAGTTATTGAGACATTGACATTTTTTGTTGTGGTAAACCCACCACTGTTGTTGGCTTTTGTTTCAATAAATTGTTTGAGATGAGGAAATCACCATTGCATGCTTCTACTTAAATGCTCTACTTTCATGATATAATATCACTGTAGCGTGAACTTTTTGGAGTAGTGTGTGTGTATATATATATATATATATATATATATATATATATATATACATATACATTTTTTTTATTATTGGTTTTTTTTATTGCAACATTTTAAGATGTTCTTTTCATTTTAGGTAACTTCGGTAACTTTTGTTTTCCATTTTCTTTAGCAATGTTTATGTACTGTGTGTTTCCGACCATGTCAATAAAGCCTATTGAATTGATTAAGGGAAAGAGAAAGAGACACTTTCTGTTCTGGTTTTCTTGTACAATAAATGAAAATAATAAGTTGCGCTATTCTTTGTACTTGTCATTGTTGCAATTTGCAATAGTCTTTAATATATAGGCTCCCACAGAGTGCGTGGGAGGTTTGGAAGATGGACCGAGGTTGGATCAGAGGAAACTCTCATTGTTCGACCCCTGGTGCTCACATACACACAGCACATGGTCTTGTTTGCAACCTCTTCACATCATGGATCCTCAGTTTGATCCACATTAGGCCACGGACCTAATTTGAAAATTAGTCTCTGGAATCCAATCAGACCAGATTTTCATTGTTAGATATGATTTAGTGTCTCTGCTCTAGTTAGGGAGATCAGTACTGTAGATTCTCTAATGGTTCTAATGTCTTGGAAATGTAATAATAGTAAAGTTTAACGATTAATCATTAAATAGGCTCTTGAAGGACCTCCTGGTAGTCTGGGGACCCCACATTGAGAACTACTGCTGTACAATATACAGCATACGGTCTCTATCAGCGCAGTCTTACATTTGGTATGAGGAGAGTTGGGACATTGAGGCGCGCGCGCACACACACACACACACACACACACACACACACACACACACACACACACACAGGACAAGCAAAACAAGTGAGTGAGTGAGTGAGTGAGTGAGTGAGTGAGTGAGTGACTGTAGGAAATAAAAATAAGATAAAATAAAATTGTGGCAGAAAATTTGAATATATTTTTTAGGATACAACCCAACCCATCACCTCAGCCAATTACCCTCTTTTCTGGATACAATACTAAAATACAGACCAAAAATACATGTGGAAAATGTATTGGTATGTGTCGTCAAAATTAAAAATGGATAACAAACATGGTCAAAAAATGTTCTACTCAAAGTTGTTGCTGTTAGATTAGTAGATAAAGATAAGAGTTGATTTGTTTTAAAAATGTATTTTGTTGCCTCATTACTTTTGTGATCTACTTGCATAAAAATTCTCCAGAGTGTAGGAATAATGGTCTCTGTAACTCAATTTCTTGCTGGGGGCAGACCCCCACAACGCCCCACTAATGTTTAGTCAATGGGGTTGAGTTGGACTGAGGTCAGGTGGCAGCAGGGCTGGCTGGGTGAAGTTTGGGCGGTGAGGTACGCAATGTGCGTGGGAGGTGGATGCACCTTTAAGGAATTTGGTGGCGTGTGCACGCTTCGGGGCCTAAGGGGCCCGATCTCGCCTAGGGCTCCAAAGAGCCCTGTGAGTGTGTGTGTGTGTGTGTGTGTGTGTGTGTGTGTGTGTGTGTGTGTGTGTGTGTGTGTGTGTGTGTGTGTGTGTGTGGGTGTGTGTGGGTGTGTGTGGGTGTGTGTGTGTGCGTGCGTGTGTGTGTTTGTGTGTGTGTGTGTGTGTTTTAATGAATGAATTAAAAAAGAATGGTCAAATATAAAGTCTACCTTACCATGTCTTTTCATTGAGATTATTATTGTTGTTTTCATTCACATTGTTGTTACAATGGTACCTCAACTGTAATTCGTTCTATAAGAACGGTCGTATGTTGAAACAGTCGTATGTCGAAGCAATTTTTTCCATATAAATTATGAAATCATGAAGGGTGAAAATAGACAAAATACACAACACAAACACAGTAAATATGAAAAAAATATCGATAAGCCACGAACTACGTGCACACACGATGTAGGTCACCCGCTGACTGACTGCTGACTGACTACTGACTGACTGCTGACTGACTGCTGACTGACTGCTGACTGACTGCTGACTGGCCGCCGACGCGCCGACTGCAAATTTCCACGTTCATATCTTGGAACAGTCGGTCGCAAGTCAATACAAATTTTCGCGACTATCGCTACTCGTATCTTGGAGTAGAAGAAAGAAACAGTCTTTAATCATCACACGACACTCCACAACACATGCTTGCACACACACACACATGCACATGCTTGATGGTGGCCGGTGAAATGGCTCCTCTGCTTTTGACCCATCCTGGCTTGTCCTTCCTCCAGGGGCACAGCCAGGAGCAGTGGGCAGCATACGTGGACGCGCCCGGGGACCAGGTGATAAGTGTCCATCGCTGGTCAGACGATGATGGGTGCATGTTTTTGGTGGGGGTCCTTACTGACGTGAGGTGGAGGAAACCCCATGTGAACACGGGGAGAACATGCAAACTCCACACAGAAAGGCTCCTGTTTTTTGGAAGATAACCCACCGGAGCATTAGTCCTAAGTAGATGCAGTCGAGGTACCACTGTATTACTATTATAATTATTATTATTATTATTATTTATCCACTTACTTAATAATTTTTTTATTGTCATTATATTTTATCATTATATATCATTACTTCATTGTATGTTTATATTTATTATTTATAGTTATTTTTATTATATGTAATATTGTTATACTCTTGCAATGTAAGAGTTCTTGTCATGCCAATAAATCTAACTTAAACTTAATTGAATTGATAGAGAGAGAGACCAAACTGACTTCTTGACATAATATGATGAATAGAATATTATGAATTTAATACTGAATATAAATTAAGTAAGAATAATCACTCAATGAACGTATTGTCTTATAACTCTCTTTCTGTGTCCCTCCCCTCTCTCTGTCACATAAACA
>NC_137193.1:39316878-39606878 GCF_960531495.2 Zeus faber
TACCTCTCCTAAACACACAAACACAGGTTTTACACCTGCCTCTCTGAGGGTTGACCTTCACTTCCACAGTTTCAGCAACATCTGGAGGATTAAGCCGGTGGGGGGGTTACACAGCAGTGAAGTAAGAAGATTGGAAAACAGCGAAGGAAACGGGGAGAAAGGGGAAAGCAACTTCAACTTCAAACAATTCCTTAATATGATCACTTTGAGAACCTTCTCCAACTGGCTCAAAGTTGAGGAATATATCCTTCAAAAGGAGCCGTCCAGCTCTGAGCCCATTTTCTAACTCTCTCACACACACAGTTTTCTATTAAAATGAACAAATCCAAACAGCTTTGTGTCCATTGGTACGAGGTTGCTAAATGACCAATATCAGCTATATGCAAACTGGATACTACATATTGAGTTCCACTTGGAAAATTAAAGTTATTCTATTCTATCATATAGGGACTATTCCATCACCTCTATCACCTCTCTTTGTTAGTTCTAATCTATCATTATTATTATTATAATTATTTTCATTATAATAATAATAATAATTATTATTATTATTATTATTATTATTATTATTATTGAAATAGATGGAGGAAATTGATGGACATGGATTTTTCCACGAGATGCATCAAGTCAATACTGTGATTTCACACAATATTTGATCATTTAGAGAGACATCAAATATTGATTATTGTACCTTTGCCCGGTTTGTGACTATGAAAATGATGCTACAGTGCAGGCCTTGTGCACGCACAGCACGACGGGGAACAAAAACATGCTCACAATTAAACCATGTGTCCCTTGTTCACACACATGCACACACACGCACATGCACATGCGTGTGCATATAGACATGGATGTGAACACACACACCACCCAGCACACCATCCACTCTTCTCTTTTTTCTTCGATCAACAGCTGAAACAACAACTGCTCTCACAGGGGAAGAGCATTGTGTGTGTGCACTGTCTCACAAGCTCCAGCACCCTCTGTGTCTCTCTATCGTCTCTCTCTTTCTGTCCGTCACTCTGGCCTGTCTGACTCCCCAGCCCTTCTGTCTGTCTCTGTCTATCTGTCTCTCCGACCTGTCTGTCCCTCCAGCCTGTCGGTCTGTCTGTGTCTTTCTGGTCTGTCTCTGTCAGTATGTCTCTCCAGCCTGTCTGTCTCTCTCCGGCCTGTGTCTCTCTCCAACCTGTCTGTCCGTCTCTGTCTTTCTGGTCTGTCTCTGTCTGTCCGTCTCTCCGGCCTGTCTGTCTCTCTCCAACATCTCTGTCTCTCCAGCCTGCCGGTCTCTTTGTATCCCCCAGAGTCACTCAGCTCAAGCTCAGTACTTGTTGGAGGAGGGCTTCTCGTGGTTTTATTTTAATATTTAAGCGGCCGCTCTATCACAAGACCGCGGTGCTGCATTTGGCCGCTCCACCGTTTGGCTTCCTCAAACATAAGAATACAAAGGGCTTTTATTGATAGCAAAACAAAGATGGAGATTGCACCAAAATGTTCCTGAAGAGAACTGCCAGTGAGGGAACTGGTAAAACAATACAGTTGGGAAACAGAGCCGGCTTCCAAAGCAGAGGAAATCCTGCCTAAAGCAGCTCTGATAGGAGGAGGAGAGGAAGGGGAAAAAAGAGAGAGAGAAAGGGAGAGCGGGGTGTTTTCTTCTCAGTGTTCAATCTTCCTAAAACAGGTGGAAGTTACTGGTGAGTGTACGAAGGGAGACTGATTAGGTTGCACTAAAAAAAAATCATGTGAAATTAGCAGCAGCACAAAACATTTCAACCGATATTTGCTTTTGGTCGACATCCTGAGGCTCCATCTGTCACATTGTCACCGCTCTATTCTTCCAAATGATGTTTTCCCTGATTTATTTCTCTAATGTTGGTGACGTTTTGGACGCACTGGCATCAGCGCTGCCCTTCAGAGATAATCTTAATGTGTGTTCACTGATACCATGTTTTACTTTGTACAACTGAACTGGAAAACAAGAAACGGTTTGAAGCACTGTACAATTATATATTACACAAAGATAAATCTTAGCCAAAGTGGCTTAATCATAGATGGCCGACCGCCAGCTTAAACACAGTGGGTTGTGGTTTACTGCCCAATTTGCAACCATTAAACAAGCAATTTAAAGATTGAATTCTTTGCAATAGTGAAGGAGTATTACTACTACAGCATCAAGTTCTAATTCAACAAAACCAAATTCCCCCCCCCCCCCCCCCTCTCTATAGGACGGGTCAGGTTGTTCCAGGGCCCAAACAAAATCCAATCAATCAGCTAAGTAGGAGCATCAAAAAAAAACAAAAAACTCATGAGGTTTAATACAAAAGAGGTAAAAAGAAGATATATAACAAGGAAAGAAAAGAAATACACAAACACACTACAGCCTTAATTCTAATGCAATAAAACTTGAACTGAATATAAAGAAATAGAATAGAATAACATATAAAGGCATAGGCTTGAATAGAACAGACTAGAATAGCAGAAACTAGAGTACAGTACAATAGAAGGAGCACAGACTGGACCAGTACAGAACAGTATAGAATGCAACAGAATACAACAGCTAAACACGTTGTAGCCATTTAATTTAACTAAACAGTCAAATCTAAACACCGACATGTTGAGGAGATTTCTATGTGTATGTCTAGTATATTTATGTTAATAATTTGTATATACTGTATTGCTCTTTATTGTTCTCTCCAATACATGCCTCCCTGTCTTGCCTCCCACAGTGCTTGTGGGCGCAGGGACCACAGATCTGACCATAAATGACCATGAATGTCCAAGTGCGAACAGCGTCAGCTTGCAAAGGTCACCTGAGCAGCAGGGCGTCTCCTAGCGACACAGACATCGATTTCTACTCAGAAATGTACGTTGACAAATCACCACTTTGGCAAATCACCTCAGGTGCGGGGGGGTGGGCAATTATGTTAGAATGGTCAGATTTAAAGGGTCAGTGTTTTTCCTCAATTTAAAAGTAGATCAACTGAAATGCGGTGTTCCTCCCGGAACATTGCTTGACACACTGCGCTTTATAACTAAAGTGTGACTTGACTTGACTCACAAGAGCCTCAAAGAAAACTGGATAGACAAGCAGTATAGCAGTATTATAGTAAGTATTTGGCCAGAAGGTAAATAAAGAGAGAACACAGAGAAATATTATGAAGGTGGTTCCCTGCTGCGTCCGAACGGCATCCTATCGTTCTTTTATGTGTTTTAATTCAGAAGAAAAGCATGAATCATGAATTGATGAATAAGCCAAAGTAATTTATTTATATTTTAGGGGCTGTCATTCGAGCGCTGAAGGTGAACGAGCGTCGATAACAACTCGTACTGAGTTTGACCTCCGTCTCACGTCACACGGTGAACGAAACGGCCAAAACATTAAAGAGAGGACACATTTAAAAGCAGAATGATAAGAAAAGAAAGGAAATACATAAACACACTACAGGCTTTATTCTTATACAATGAGCAGAACAGAACAGAAACAAACAGAGTAGAATAACATAGAAAGGAATGGCTAGAATAGATCATAATAGAACAGAATAGCACAGCCCTCTTGAATACATTTTTATTTTGCATATGCTAGAGCACTGGTTTTCAGGTGCCTTGAATTATTCCTTCAATTTGATTTTTGCTTTTTTTTGCCAAATGTATAAACTGATATGTGCTACAGCCTTGAGTATTTGATCCGATTTAATTATCTTATTTATCTTTCTCTGGTAACCTCAATCTAAAAAAGATGTGAAAGGAGAAATGAAAGACAACAGAAACCACAGAGGGATTTCAATTTCCAAATCACATTTAAGACACTCTGGGGTAAATTCTCAAAGAGTGGATTGCGCTGATAGCACCATGAATTGCACATCAATTTTGCGGCCGCTATCTGCGCCGTCTTAGCGTCCAATCACAAAAGATATTGTTCTCATGATATGAGGCCGCAAACACGCCTATAATGTTTTGCTGCTGAGTGCAATGTGGCCTCATTTTGCATCTGATTGCAATTATCCATGTGGCAAAGGCAGTGGTGCTGTGCGATCAATAAGCAGGCTCCCCATGCTCCCCAGGTACCGCCCCTCCCGGGGAGTGATCACCGGTCCATTTCCATTATTTTCAAATCCCAATGTTTAATTTGACAGATTATATGCTCTGATCACGCAGGGAGTGGATCGGCACCGCTGCCTTCATTTTTGTCCGTGCAACCACCAGCTCTGTACAAACGGTAATAATTTCACTCTAACTACGTGTGGCTATTAGTGCTGTTGTTTGTGAACTGGATTTGCTATTTGCAACAAGGCTCATTTGCATATAAACAGGCCAATTTTGCACCAAATGCATGCATAATACCTCATTTAAATACATGCAAATAGCACTGGGACACCAAGATGCAATTTGCCGGGCAGCACAGTTAGGGGTACATTTAATTGTTTACGAGTGCGTTGTGAATTAGATGCTTGCTTTTTGTCTTATTTGCACTGGTTTAGCGGCCGCAAAAGCCACGCAATCCTTTTGTGAATTTGCCCTCTTCTTTTGGAAAAGGAGCCCAAAATGCCATGAAGCAAATCAGTCGTCACCCGAGCACTTAAATCAACAAGCTCTCCCTAAAGGATCAAATAAGTCAACCAATTAGATCAGATTATATTCTCCTTTACTGATATCATAGAAAATGTCTTTAATTACCGCACAATGACATACGCCGGAGTACATAAAGACAACATTACCAGCAATAAAAAGTCCTACTATTGTGGTTTTATGTTCCCTGTTAGCGCTCCCTGTGCCAGGGGACTGATTTGGCCGTCACGGCGGGGGGACAGATTTAGGCGCGGCGCCCTGGAGATGCCGGGCAGTAAAGTTGTGACCCAGACAGTGGGAGTGTGGAGGACACTGGAGGGATACGTAAGACACACCCGTTAACCTCCTGCCATTAAAAAAGCAGTGATTTCTAGCCTCGGGCCAGGGGATAATGGACTGCACTACACTAATTACACACAGTGACAAGCGGGCTGGGAAATATGTCAGTGTTTCGGCAGGAAGAAGGGACGTCTGTAGGTATAATTTTCATTATTTGTAGTCACGTAAGTGGCTCTTTGTGGGAGCACAAACCGTGCCTTGTCAGAAACAAAAGGAGAAGCTTCATAAAGGGACAGAGAGAGAGACAGTTTGTTACAGCAGCCAGTTAAAAAATATTCAATGGTCTTTGGTTTTGTGACTGAAAACTTGATTTGATTTAGAAATAAAGATAAGGGAGAGGTCGGTAAAAGGCAACAGGACCTTATTACTTCACTTTGGCCCAACTTGTAAAAGCTCTGTTTAAAACCTATGTCAATGCATTTCAAGGTTAACTTTATGTGCGTATGAGTCTGTGACATAGTTTATTTCTATTAACCTGACCAGAGGTCATTTTATTTCCCTTGGCATGCATTGAAAGAAAAATGTCCCTGTGTGTATGTGTGTAATAGAATAGTTTCCATGGGACTACCAAATAGAGACCACCATATAATAACAGACACTCCCAAAAACAGGCAAAATGACAAAACACTTCCCACAATGGACAAAAACACAGAAAAGCAGCAACACAGACACACAACTCCATGCACATCTTGAATACACACTTTTTTGTGTCTTGTTTGGCATTCACCTTTTCCAAGCTTGACATTGAAGCCTAATTAATCCTTCTAGTTTTTACCTCCAGAAACTGCAATTCAAATTTATATACTGAGAATACTGAAATTTTATTAGAAGATAGATTGATTGAGGTGGTGTTATAAGTAATAAAAATGGGATTTTTTTTTTTTTTTAAACAAAAGGCAATAAGAACAAGTAAAAAAATGAAAAGTATGGAAAGAATATAATCATAATATAGAATATGGTAGGATAGAATATAATAGAATACAGTAGTTATTTAAATACTTTTCAAGGTCCCTGCAGGACAAGAAATGGGCCGAACAAAAACAGTGGCATGTTGAGGAGAGAGTACAGTTCTACATAAATAATGTGGCAGTTCCGCACTGTATGTTATAACAAGGATACAATAGAAATTCACATAAAGTCTCTTCGAAACTACAGGCCATGGGCTATCCCATACAGTAGATACATACTGTAGAAGTAGATGCCTGATTCGCCGCTGAAACCGCTTGTCGATACGTCAATAGCACCGCCATCTTGTCACGGTATCTGACTGCGAGCACTGCGCGGCACTGCTACAGGACAAGGTTACAGGTTGCGCTGTTTCAGAGGGAATTGTACATGAAAAATAATAATTGTTGTTTTTATATACAATACAATATTTACAATAAACGTACATATATTGTGCATATTTACATATACAATATTTTTATATTTTATATTGTTAACTTCACATATATAACTATTTTAGGTGTTTTACCCAACCCCGTCACTTATCATTTTGATTTTGCACAATTTGCGGCACAACACGGTGGCATTTGTTTGAAAGAAACACCTACAACTTTACTAATGCCAGTTAATTTTAGAGAAGGGTTAGCCTGATGTGGCGTGATATACAGTTGGTTTGATACTAGGGACAAAAGCGTCTGCCGGGTGACGCAGTGTAGAGTAATGAAGTATCCCAATATCTCCATCAGCGCGCGGTGAGCCGAGTGGACACCTCGCCAAGATGGCGACGGCGTTGCCGCATCTGGCCCTCCAATATCCACGGGCTTCTCCGCCGCCGCCGGTTCAAGCGGGCGACCAGAGATTCAAAAACAATACGTCATCCCAGGGTGCACCGCGCCGAGCTCCCTCCCTCCGCTCGCGGCATTACCTCATCCCACAATGCACCGCGAGCGTTTAGAATCTTCTGGGTGGTCGTCCAGGCAACGCGCATTATCGGCGACACGGCCACGCCCCCTCGACACCTCGAGCCAATGGGAGCCGCCGCGCATGACATCATGGTTATTTTTGGAGGGCGAGCGGTGGCTGATAAGTTTTGCCTCCACGCTGCCGCGTCCAGAGTGTACACACCGGACTGAGAGCGCCGCACCGGAGAGCAGATCTCCCGAAAGAGCGCTACTCAGACGGCTTAGGCAAAGGAGAGAGCGCCACTGGAAGAGTGGATTGAAATATATAAGGAGTGAATATCATTTCGCTCGGGCACGAACCGTCCCCTTAAACGCAGCTTCCGAACTTCGGCACTCGGAAAGGACGCGTCGGAGTGCTTTGTTTTTTATAGATCCACGGACGAGTGACAGTTTGAGGGGAAACCGGGAAGACACGTTGTTATTATTATTTTATAGAGAGACTGTGTCTTCGGGTTTCTCTTCTATGTCTACCAGGATGGAAACCACTTTTTATGACGACTCGCTCAGCGCCTTCTCGCAGCATGACAGCAGCGCGGCTTTTGGATACAACCCCAAGGCGCTGAAGCGCAGCATGACGCTCAACCTGGCGGACCCCGCTGGGACCCTCAAGCCGCACCTCCGAGCCAAAGCCGGCGACATCCTCACGTCCCCGGACGTCGGGCTGCTGAAGCTCGCCTCCCCGGAGCTGGAGCGGCTCATCATCCAGTCCAGTAACGGGCTGATCACCACCACGCCGACCCCCACGCAGTTCATTTGCCCCAAGAATGTCACGGACGAGCAGGAGGGCTTCGCGGAGGGCTTCGTCCGGGCGCTGGCAGAGCTGCACCACCAGCACATGCCGGCGGTCACGTCGGCCCCGCAGACCGGTGCCAACACCGCGCTGCCCCCCGTGTCGTCGGTCGCCGGTGCCACCGTCTACAACACCAACAGCACCATGCGATCCGACTCGCCGGTGTACGAGGACTTGAACACTTTCAACCCGGCCATCAGCACCGTCTCGGCGCCCAGCTACACCACCTCTGCCCCGGTCATGTCATTCCCCGCCGCCCCGCCACAGCTCCCCCTGTACGGGGAGCCCTCCGGCCCGCTGGCCCGCCTCTCGGCGCTCAAAGAGGAGCCGCAGATCGTGCCCGAGATGCCGGGGGAGACCCCGCCGCTCTCCCCCATCAACATGGAGAGCCAGGAACGCATTAAGGCGGAGAGGAAGCGGATGAGGAACCGCATCGCGGCGTCCAAGTGCAGGAAGAGGAAGCTGGAGCGCATCTCCCGGCTGGAGGACAAGGTGAAGAGCCTGAAGAGCCAGAACTCGGAGCTGGCCTCCACCGCCAACCTGCTGCGGGAGCAGGTGGCGCAACTCAAGCAGAAGGTGATGAACCACGTCAACAGCGGCTGCCAGCTGATGCTCACCCAGCAGCTCCAGACCTTCTGAGAAGGAGGAGGAGGCCAGGGGAGGAGAGACTTGCACTGGAACGAAACTGGACACTTCGTTTGATGGTGACCGGGTTGTGTCTCCAGGATCTGGGCTGATGTGGCACCGCACCGGCGCGCCGTAGCGCCGTCCTTGGTGCCGAGCCGCCCACAAGGCATGCGTCCCACGGAGGGGACTCTGGCGTGGGGCGGTGTGGCTATGAACCAGAGGGGGAATGGCAACAAAAGCAGGACAAGTCTTTACATTGTCCTGCTTTTCTGCGGGACTTTTGTTAAACTACACCAAACTCTGCATGGGCAGGTGACGAAACCCAGTGTTAGGAGGATGAAATATCCTGCGATGGACTTTTAGGCTGTTTTTTTTGTTTTGTTTTTCGTTTTGCTGTAGCCACATGGCGCCAAGTTTTGGGCGTGTTGGCAAACATCTGAAAGGCTGAGAAGTTCTAACAGAAGCTGCCTGACTTCTAACTTGCAGTAAAAATGTACTTTTTTTTATACTGTAAGAGACTGTTCATTACGTTAGAAAAGCTTCAAGGTTCACTTGTTTCTTTCTAAAAAAGTTTTTTAATGAGGTTTCACTCATTGTTATATGTATATATTGACGATTGAGTACTTATGTTTACCCTTTGTAAAAAGAATACTGAATATTTTTTTTATGTTTGTTTTCTGAGCACTTCAGGAACTAATCAATATTTAAGAAATAAAATAAACTACACAAACTAAGAACTGTGTCTGTATTGTGTGTGCGTGTGCAACTGTGTGTGTGACAGTGAAAATCCAGTTGTACACAGGTGTGGTCTGGACCCCCCACTAAAACATGTTGCAACACGTTGCAAGAGCTGCTAGCTCTCAGTTCCTCAAGGTAAATTCCATTAGTGCAGGCTATTGATCCAGGCTAAGTGATTGTGTTTCAGACCGACTGACCCAGCACTGGACGTCCTTGCAGAACTCAAGTTGGCCACCTAAGGCCTCACTGCTGAACTGTCCACAGATTATCCAGCTCAAAATGACTCCCATAGCCTGCATGTCGAGGAGAAAGCCGGAGTGGAAATTGCAGTGGGACAGCAACACATATCAAAACAATAGGAAATAATAATAAAGACAATGACAATACAAACAGAAAAAATGGCTAACTACAATAAACCTATAAATGGTCATATACAATAAATATGTTTCAGGAAAAAAATCAACAATAAACAATACTCGGAACTATCAACACTTTACCTGACACAACTAGTAAACAATAAAGTGAAGTACTTGTGTATCTACCAGTGGCTTAGTCAATATAGTACATTTATTAATATTAGGGATATCACAAGTCTGCGTAACTTCCTTACTGTTGTGTCACAAATAGTTATAAAATGTCCCTCTGACAATCCCAGCAAAGCCCAAGCCAGAACTGAAGGCCACTCAAAAAACTGAACGTGAAGTCACAGGGATCCTACTTTACTGGGAAGCAGAGCAGTCGTGGGACAGACGTCTGAGCGTTTCCTCCGCAGTTCAGCAGCTCTCCACTAGACGGCGCCATTGTATACACAATCTGAAATGGACCCTGAACAGGCTGTTTTGCCGCATAACTCAATTCTGTGATTGATCGGCTCTTTAAACAATGTAGGATACAATCATCTCTTTGTCCATTCGTTTGTCTATGGGATAATCACAAAATGGTGGTCTATCCGAAAATGGCAATACTATTACTTCATGATGGACTATATTATGGGCATTTGCCGACGTTGTTTATTTGCTTATTTGTTTATTTACATTTACATTTACATTTACATTTAGTCATTTGGCAGACGCTTTTATCCAAAGCGACTTACAAGGGAGAATAACATTCAGCTACATTGCGACAGAGATTAGTGTAACAGTAGTACACTTTCACAGTAGTACACTTTTATCTACTGTTTATTTATTCATTACATAAACAATGTATTCTGATTGGCTGCCACATTAATTAAATAATAGCACAAACTAGATAGAATAAAAAAAAATATATATAATCAACACAATATATACATATAATGGCAAACGCTGTTACAAACTAGGAAAGAAATACGGATTTCAACATTAAACTGTTTGAATGAAAACGGATGATTTCATCGTATTAATCATATTATTTTCCCAGGAATATCTTCTTTCTGGCCTATTCGGATTGCAAAACACGAATACTGACGTTCTGAGCGCAGTACTACGTACGGTTTGCCACTTAAATTGATACCGTTCGCTATTAATTGGGAGTTCTGCGGACACACGGTATGACGTCGATGCGGGACAATGTTGTTTGCATTGAATTGCCGCGCGCGCAGGGGATTTGCGTTCACCGCAACATCCTTTCACAAGTCCCACGCGCATCATCAACTCCGACAGTTGTTTTGAACAGATTTATCGCGCAAAGCTGATTCTGCGCTAATTCTGCGCTAATCTTGCCCAAATTAGGCGAGAATGACATCACTCCGGAACACGGGGATCCTTCTTGGCCATATAAGGGAGAAAAGCACACGCGGAAGCCACGCGTCACGGGGGGGGGGGGGGGGGGGGGGCCTTCCTGGAAGTCGGTCGCGCGCTACACAGGCGCGCGCAGCGGGAATTATGGGATTCACTACCGTCAAGAAGTCACCGAAGGGAGGAGTTGGCGTGACACCCTCACGAAAGTAATAAAGATGGAAAGATAATCCTTTACAATTGAATAGGCCACATAGTACAGCCCTGTCAAGAAAACACGATGAATTAAGACTTGGCGGAACAAGTCAAAAATAGTAAGACGTACACATTTAGGAACAGAACGAAAATGATAAGAAGTAAGGAAAAAATGAAGATGGTCACTGCCAAGACCAAAGTGCTGAGGCTCAAAGTACTAAACGATTTATGTCAATAAAGTCATCATTACATTATAATATAAACACACTTGGCTGAAGATAAACGATGCTCATTACTTGCTGCTCTACAATAAAAGCTTCTTGACACAAGAGTAAAACAGTCATACTCACTTTGTAAAGCCTTTGCAGTATTCTTCAATAGCAGGCTTTTTTTTTATTATATGACTCTTATTCTTAATGTAGTTCAACAAGCAGCCTGACTACCTTCGCTGTAATGGTTATCTGCATCCAAAATATCTGATTGCTAAGGTGAGATATTTCACCTAGCAATCAAGTACACCAAGCACACGTTGAGAGATATTCCCCAGATGGGACAATGGTATACTAATGGCAAACGTCTGTTTTGAAAATATAGTTTAAAATATATTTCCTTACAACAAATTATATTTTTGAACAAAAATGATAAATAAATACAAAGGTTTTCCAAATGCTCAGACAGCGTTGAAGCACACTAACCATTATGCTGTGGAAATGGTGCGGGCCAAAAGGCACGACCTGATATGTGGAATATCTCAAACTGAGGATCTGCTGGAGCTCCTTGTCTCAGAGGGCGTCCTCTCGGGAGCCAGGAGATCCATCGTGTTGTCCCTCAGGAGGAGGGAGAAGCAGAACCCCAGCATCCTGGACTTCCTGCTGGCCAGAGGAGAGAGGGCATGTCGCAAGTTCTTCCATCCCTGTCTCATGATGGCAGAACCAAACCTCTATCGGCAAATCAAGGCCTATGTGGAGTGTGTGAATGAAGGAATTGGGGACTCGAGGAGGCAATTGATTGGATACTTACTGGAGAGGGACGAGGGCGGACCGGACAGGAGATCTGACCAAATTGTCCCCCAAAAGACGAAACGTCCATTTGTCCACAAAGAGAAATCCAGAACTGAACCTGCAAATGAAGACAGGGATCTTGTGCCGATTGTAAAAAGAAAAAGCAGAACAAGCCTTAGCCGAAGAGCAAAGCATGAACCAGCATTAAACAGTCCAGGGAAATATCCAGGACATGGGGGCAACAGGAGGGCAGCTGTCAATAGTGGAAGATCCCCGCTGAGCATGGACTTATCCATCATCGAGCTCCTCTTACGACGAGGGGCCAGGATGGACCTGAGGGACCCCAAAGGCCTCACGGCTCTTCATAGAGCTGCTCACAGCGGCCACAGTGACACGGTTCAGGCCCTTGCAAGGGCCGGGGCCTTGATTTACACCCTGGACAAGCAGGGGGAGACCCCCATCCACCTAGCTGCAAAGAATGAGCCCCTGGGATCAGTCAAAGCCCTCATGGAAGAAGAGAGCGGGGAGGCCGGGCGGCCTGAGTGCCTGACCCAGGACTCGTTTCTCCACAGAGCGACCCGGGACGGGGACTGGAGGCTGGCCGAGCTGCTGCTGCAGGGTGGGGCCCCTGTGGAGGCCAGGGACGTCCAGAAGAAGACAGCTCTGACCCACGCAGTCAGAGGAAACCGTGAAAGAACCGTGCGCGTCCTTCTCCAGTCGGGAGCTGAAGTTGACCAAGCCGCTGTGAATGAAGCTGTTAAGCTCAACCGCGGCTCAATTCTTCGTCTGTTGCTAAGTGAGTACAATGACTTATATACTATTGTATACACTATATACTATATACTCTCCCATGAGAAAATATCTGTGTGAATATGACTCTTATAAATAGGACAATGGTCTATGTTTGACCCTTTCATGCAGATTTTAAACAACATTTTACTTATACTATGTTTTTATATTACATACATGCCATATACATATAACATGTATATGGCATATATATGTACATAGCTTATATAAAATTGATTGCACATTATGTTTTATGAAACATGATAAAGGAGGCATAATCATGTGAAAAAAAACTGAAAATCATTGCATGTTCATATAGGAAATCATATACAGTTCAAGTTCAAGTTCAAGAGATTATTTGTCTCATACATATTCATACGGTCATACATAGTATATGCAGTGAATTGTATAAGAACACATGATTCTATTGATTTATTTTCCATATGGGATGCTATATACTATACACAATAAACTCCATTACTTATGCTCTTGGTAGATATTGCATTGAAACAGTGAGTGTTGTTTTTAAGATTGAATTCACACATAAATGCATTGCATGGAAAGATCCCTGCATATGTTTTGTATTTGTGTACTTTTTTCTGCTCTCAGCTCATTCCCCAGGATCCCTCATTGCCGAGGCCAGAGGCTCCTTTTCTCTCAGCCGTGAGACAGAACCGGAACGCAGCGGTGACGGTTCCGATCGATGGCGGAGGGGATGTCAACATGTCCGACCAGCAGGGATACACCCACCCTGCTGCTGGCTGCGAAGCTCGGTCACACACAGGCCTTCAGGTGTGTGTGTCCCAGACTGGGAATAGTGGGTCTAGACTAGAATCTTTATGTTTTAGGAATCAGTGAGTTTCAGTTAGTTAATTAGGTAGAAATTAGGTTAGCTAATGTGTTCAGTTTAGAACTTATTGTGCATAATCTCGGGTGCGTTGCAAAGACATTTCACTACATATACGTATGTATGGACGTATGTATATGTATGTGACAAATAAACTTCTTGAATCTTGAATCTTGAATCAAACAAAAAAAACAAAACATTTCTATTGGCTCTTCTCGCTGTACAAAGTATACATGACAACAAGTCAATAAGATCCTGACTGCAATAACCAATATTACATTTTTGTTTTATTATAATTTATTGTGTTATCTTTCAGTATTACAATGCTTCTTTATTTCTTTACAAAAAAACAGAAACTAAAATAAAAGAATAATTCTTCAGGAGAGACAAAAAAATAAATAAAGCCACTCAAAAAGGCAAAAGGGTAAACACTTTGTATGATGTACTGTATGCCAACCCTCCTATCAGCTGCATGTACACATGTGTATTATACCATGATTAAGTATTTATCCTGTTCAGATATATTAAGTAGATATTATAAATGGATATAAATTTTAAAATATACTTTTTCCACCTCAGAACCCTGATAGAGAAGCCCGACTGGAAGCCCGACTGGAAGCCACTCTGCCGGACCGCTCATCAGTCTTGCACCTCGCTGTTCGTAGCGGCAGCGTGGCATGGTTCAGACCTTGTTGGCAAAGGGATTCAACCCCAACACGCCAGGACCCAAAGCTCACACACACCTCCAACCAGGCCGCCCTGCACACTTTTGTGTTAGATCTCTAAAATTTGGACACAAAGTAACTACATTCGTCTACTATAGACAGGATCATTTCAGCCTTATCACAGACAAGTGATGTCAAATACGAGGACTTCCGGTGTTACAACCTACCCCAATACTCGAGTAGGAGGTTGTACTCCAGTCTTCTACCCTGTTACAGTTTCAGGCAGCTGTTTAAACAAACACAAGCTCCAACACTTTAACTTAAACTCTCTTGGTGATAATGAAAAAATAGTCAAAATCCGAAACATTAACTTTCTTACATTTACGTTCTTACTTATAAGTCTTTTTGGCTGTAAAATATGCATTTGTGCTTATATAGCCATGAAACTCCATATGCGAGTCCTGTGTGACTATCTTATTATGTTTGGTGGAACGGCTGCTGTTACACCTCTATCCTCAGCCTCCCCCATGTTATTTTTTAAGGTAAACGCAAGAGCCCAATATGGCAGCACAGCTCTACACATCGCCAGCCAGCAGGGCCACGCAGAGACGGTGAACCAGCTTCTTCAGGGCCAGGCTGATGTGGGAGTGAGGGACCGACGGGGGAGGGCGGCCCTGCACAGAGCCGCCACATCACCGGGAGACGAGCCAGTGGTGGAGCTGCTGCTCTCATCTGGAGCCAACCCCAACGCCACAGAGAAAGAGAAAATAACTGCCCTACATCTGGCGGCTATGGAGGGAAAGGTCGACGGCGTGGGGTCACTATTGTCCCACAGGGCGAAGGAAAGGGCGAAAGGCATGTGCATCCCTCTTCATCATGCGGCAGCTGGTGGAAACTATGAGGTGGTCAAACTTCTAATTTCGCAAAAGAAGAAAGGGATGGATGAGAGAAACACGTGGATGAAAACACCTCTCCATGCCGCAGCTGAGAAAGGTCACACTGATGTGGTGGAGCTGCTCTTACGGGTTGGGGCCCAGATCAACGCTGTGGATAACAGTGAGGACACTCCGCTGCACTGCACTGCCCGAGCCAGCCACCAGGAGGCAGTGAGGAGGCTGGTGAGCCGGGGTCACGGGGGGCCCCGGGGGCCGCAGGGGAAAAAAGCAAATCTGCAAGCCACGAATAATGTGGGGAAGACCCCACTACAGGTGGTGGAAAGTGGATGCACCCAGGACCATGAGGACATCGTAGCTGCCATCAAGAAAAAGATGCTT
The DNA here is from genome assembly GCF_960531495.2 of Zeus faber. Lineage (NCBI taxonomy): Eukaryota > Metazoa > Chordata > Actinopteri > Zeiformes > Zeidae > Zeus > Zeus faber. The sequence goes on from NC_137193.1 coordinate 39,332,329, forward strand.
CTCATTAAATAGCTGAGGATAATATCCATCTGCAGTGGAACAGTTGGAACTAAAACTCTGGAAATAACTACTTACAAATTTTATCAACCACCTGGCCAGTGTTACTGGGAATGAAACTAATGTGAAAAATACAATGCAATACATAACTGAAATATTATACTATGATATGTATATCTGATATCTTATAATATACTACATAATGCTTGTTTTGAGACTCTAGTTTTCTATGCATGTATTTTTTTCCTTCTCTTTTTGCCATTTTTAGAGGTAGTTTGGGGATTGTTTTCTTTTTGGTCTCTATATGTGGGCCTGTCAAGCCGCATGGGACTGCAATAAAAGGCTGTAGGCTAAAAATAAACTTGATTTTGGGTTGCACTTGGACTTAGCCCTACTAAGAGGTGACTGTTTACGCTGATCATCCTGTGAGTTGGGACATGCTACTGACCCAGCTTCAATCAGATCAAATATTTACTAGCACAGACAAAATCTTCTGTGTTGAGCTGCACTAAATTCAAACTCCACTGCCCTACTAAATTTTGGATGAGGAAAAATCTGGAATATTCCAAGGCCCCATGACCTGTTCCGTAGAGGAGCGACCAAGCACTTTGACCGACGTGGTTGTAATAAAATAAATTACGATAAAATACTGATCACCACACTCATTTCAACCGAAATGTTACTGAAATTTAGGTTGAAGTTCAAGGTCAAGAGATTATTTGTCACATAGACTTACATACGGTGAATGAACCTTGTTTCACACTGTCAGTTCCAGTGACTCACCACACAGTGGCGGTATCAGCTTGACGGTTTTTATAAATGTATTTATATTTATAATGTTATTTTCATAGTTATTTATAAAATATGATGTTTCTATTATTTGCACTCTACTTTATTTGATTATTATTTACCTTTTTTTGGCTGTTGGATCTTGTAAAAAAAAAAACAGCTGTGTACATTTATTTGTATGCTTACGCTGTTCACTATTTGTTAGAGACGTCGTTTTTTAAAGTAATCGAGCACATCATTTTTATGTCCAATCTTTTGGATTCCCTGTGACAACAGAGTCGGCCCAAAACAGAGCACTGTGTTTGCAGTGCGTGTTGCCGCGGGAACTAATTGTTTGCTCATTTATTTTTAATTTTTAATATACAGATCGATCTATCTATTTAAACGGACAGACAGACAGACAGACAGACAGACAGACAGATAATGCAGTGTTTGTTTGGCTTTACTGCGCAGTGGTTGCTGAACTCCACGTAAACAAAATTCGAACACGTGGCCCCTTAAGGGGCGTGGCTTTAAGTCACTTGACATTGTTATTATCCGCTCAAACTCCATGGGCTTCCGGTGGGGAAATGGCGAGGAACGAAGAGAAACAACAGGGAAGACTGAACAGATTGTGGCTTCAGAAGGAGAGAGAGGGTATGGAGCTGGTGGTTATCAGTTATTGTTTAAGAGTTGGGTTAATAAATCACGAACATAACTTTTGATCGTCATATTTTTAACCACCGAGCGCTGACTAACGTTTTTAGTGTCAGGCTAATCCTAATCCCTTTGTCAGGGATTCTTTGTATTCAACATAGCATAAAACATTCATTCTTCCAGATTAACCATAAAACATCGTCATTTGCAGAAGGTCGAATCAAAGATGTGCACGAGCCCAGACCCAAATTGGTCAGTAAATATAAATTTACAAAACGCCAAACTTAATGCTGAAGTGGCCTAACTTTATGACTGCTGGTACATTTCTCTGCAGTCGGCTCTTAATTCTGCCTCCTCTGTGAAAAAATGGATCCCCAGCATCAAGAGTGAAATTGAGTACTACTTGCAGGTAGGTGCACAGAACTGCAACTAATGATTACTTTGATGATTAATTAGTTCTTTGGCATATGTGATTAATCACACATCTCGACAATAGATCGACTAAATATATGCTACAACATGATGAAAAATCATTACCTTTTTATATAAACTTAAATAGGCATCTTGAATTTTCTTTGTATGGTTACCCATTATTCGAAAAACATAACTTGTAATGTTATTGTGTGTCCACCAATATGTATTGGTGGACAAGCGCAGACATTCACATTTTGTCATAAGTCACTATTATATCTATAATTTGATTACTAAATGTGATTTTATACATTTTCTGTCAATTTACTCATCAGTTAGTTTAATAGTTTCACCCCTATAGGTGATAGCTATATTGTTTAGAGGTGCCTTGTTTGTAATATTAATTTTAAAACTTTGTGTTTGGCTGTCACCCCTCAGCAGTCGCAGCTTTTGCACTACCCTGTGAGGAAGATCGCAGAGTTTCAGCTCTGCATCCAGGACTTGGAGAGAGAGTACAAACGCTTCATCACCAAGTTGCGTGTTCTGGATCCCACCTGCAAACATCAGCCGTGGACTCCCCGTGCGTACACCAAGAAGAGAGCCAGTGCTCAGGACTCCCCAGGCTCAGTTCATCAGACTGGTGAGCTTCATTTCTCAAAATAAATCACTCAAAGCTTAGCAGCTCCTAAACATGGTTTTTAATCATCGTGTCCGTTTCTTTAAATGCTGCCTCAATTTTTCTCCAAACAGAAAATGGTGGCGTGTATTCTAAATGAGTGTTACTTGAATGCTTCACATTAGCAACACCATTGCAAATTATGATAAAGAAAGCAAATTCTCAAAACAGTACAAGCCTATTATTGGAGAAAGGTTTTGAACATAGCAACCAATCAAATGGAAATTTTGAGGTGGAGTATTTCTGTATGAATGTTACTGACTTGCTCAGTAGCCGCTGAGTCGCACAGAGTGTGAAGAAATGGTTTTACTTCATTGTGAATTGATGTGCCAGCATGGATGATCATATCACTTTGGCAGCTTTAAATTCTTTCTTCAAATTCGCTTTGAAACTTTAGTCAGTTACTTGTCAGAAATAAATGTTGGTGACTGTGGAATCAATGTATTGCAGCACAGATTGCCATAGAAAAACATTAAGTTGCTCAAAACAGTAAAAAATATATACTGAAGATGGCCTTTAAAGGCATATTATGCAGGATTGCCCAACACATACCCAAAAAATGGAGAAAAATACTGCATCTCAAACAGTATTATCAGACTGACAAGGAACGTATCATTACTCACTGCAAAGTTCTGTCTTTCCTCTCTCATTTACAGTTAAGAAACTACGCTGTTGTGTATCAGACGACAATGGGGGTCCACTGAGTGGAGCTGAGAGTTACCAGAGCAGCAAACCTCTCTGTGACGAGAGGCAGGGATGTTTCAGCCAGGGATGTTTCAGCCAATCAGAAGCCAAGCCCGGAGCACCGGTCCAGAACGATCCCTCTCTAGAACAAGACATGCCGCTCTCCTTCGACCACACCCGGCTGGCGGTGGCTGTGGCTGCATTTCGGGGACCGGCAGTTCACCCGGTTTCCTCTCACACTCAGGACCTGGCCCGGGTGCTGCAGGCTGGCCTGCCCAACCTGCAGCGCTCAGGCAACGTGTCCCGACAACATACCAGAACGTCCGCTATGCACCAGAAGGACAGAGCCGAAAAACACGAGCCGAGCTCCGGCTCAAACACCGACCAAATAGAAAAGACACCAGAGCCCGTGCACGTCCTGGGACTCGGCTGCTACTCATCCTCAGACGAGGAATCTGACACGTGACATTTAAAGATTTAACAGCCAGATATTCTGCCTTAACAATCTCTAAATCTCTTTTTTAGAGGTTCTATGCCAAGGATAAGGAAAGATCACCAAGCCATGAATTTAAATGGAATGGAAATGTATGTCAATTGAATTAACAACAAAACCTGGCAGGCAAACTCATGGCAATGGATACATATAAAAGGGGGAGAAATATTCTATTCTCTCTCCAGTCATTCAACAACAAACCCCCAAATCCCCATAAAGATCATGGAGAACCCACATAGCTCACAGTTCAGTGTCTTTTTTTCGTAATATTCCCACTTATACTTTGTGATGCAAAATTTTTCCCAAAGATTGTAAATCCAATGTTGTGTATTTTAATATAAACATCAATCTGGGGATGGTAGCTCAGGCGGTAGAGCTGGTGGTCTAGTGATCTAAAGGTTGCTGGTTTGATCCCAGGCTCCTCCTGCTAGCATGCTGTAGTGTCCTTGAGCAAGACACTTAACCCCTAATTGCTCCTGATGGCTGCATCCGTCGGTGATTGAACAATTGTAAGTCGCTTTGGATAAAAGCGTCTGCTAAATGAAATGTAATGTAATGTAATCTAAGGAGGCCTCCAAAAACATATATAATTACAAAAAAATACGGATGACTCGAGTCGACGATTCAGCTGAAACTCTAAAAGTAAATCCATTTGAAAAATGCTCACTCACATCTTCTGATATATTTCTTTTGCGATTTGGTTGCTGTTTGATGTTTCACTTATTTTAACTGGCATCACAGAGACCTCCACTCACACTCCATTCCAAACATTTTAGGCAGCAATTTCTGTGCGTGCCTGCGTAAAATGTTTATAAAAGATATATATTTTTTTATCTCTTGATGCTTTTACCTCGCTATAATTATCACTGTGCATGTATACAATGATCAGCCACAACATTAAAACCACCTGCTTTATATTGAGTAGGTCCCCCTTGTCTGCCAAAATAGCTCTGCCCCGCCCAACAATGTATAGGTAGGTGGTGCATGTAAAAGTAACATCCATATGAATGCCAGGACCCAAGGTTTCCCAGCAGAACACTTCCGTCGGCTTGCCTTCTTCCCATAGTGCATCCTGGTGCCATCTCTTCCCCAGATAAATGACACACCCGGCCATCCACATGATGCAAAAGAAAATCTGATTCATCAGACCAGGCCACCTTGTTCCATTGTCCAGTTCTGATGCTCATGCAGCCCCATACGCAGCAAGCTGTGATGCACTCTGTGTTCTGACGCCTTTCTATCATAGTATAAACCATTAACCACGCGCATCAATGAGCCCATGGTCACCCATGACCTTTTGGTTAGTTCACCGGTTTTCCTTGGACCACTTTTGGTCGGTACTAACAACTGTATACTGGGAACACCCCACAAGACCTGCCATTTTAGAGATGGTCTGACCCAGTCATCTAGCCATCACAATTTGACCCTTGTCAATGTCGCTCAGATCCTTAAACCTGTCCATTTTTCCCTGTTTCCAACACATCAACTTCAAGAACTGACTGTTCACTTGCTGCCTAATACAGTGGGGCAAAAAAGTATTTAGTCAGCCACCAATTGTGCAACTTCTCCCACTTAAAAAGATGAGAGAGGCCTGTAATTTTCATCATAGGTACACTTCGACTATGAGAGACAGAATGGGAAAGAATCCAGGAAATCACATTGTAGGATTTTTAATGAATTAATTGGTAAATACCTCTGTAAAATAAGTATTTGGTCACCTACAAACAAGCAGAATTTCTGGCTTTCACAGACCTGTAACTTTTTCTTTAAGAGGCTCCTCTGTCCTCCACTCGTTACCTGTATTAATGGCCCCTGTATGAACTCGTTATCAGTATAAAAGACACCTGTCCACAACCTCAAACAGTCACACTCCAAACTCCACTATGGCCAAGACCAAAGAGCTGTCAAAGGACACCAGAAACAAAATTGTAGACCTGCACCAGGCTGGGAAGACTGAATCTGCAATAGGTAAGCAGCTTGTTGTGAAGAAATCAACTGTGGGAGCAATTATTAGAAAATGGAAGACATACAAGACCACTGATAATCTCCGTCGATCTGGGGCTCCACGCAAGATCTCACCCCGTGGGGTCAAAATGATCACAAGAACGGTGAGCAAACATCCCAGAACCACACGGGGGGACCTAGTGAAAGACCTGCAGAGAGCTGGGACCAAAGTAACAAAGGCTACCATCAGTAACACACTACGCCGCCCAGGGACTCAAATCCTGCAGTGCCAGACGTGTCCCCCTGCTTAAGCCAGTACATGTCCAGGCCCGTCTGAAGTTTGCTAGAGAGCATTTGGATGATCCAGAAGAGGATTGGAAGAATGTCATATGGTCAGATAAAAACCAAAATAGAACTTTTTGGTAAAAACTCAACTTGTCGTGTTTGGAGGAGAAAGAAAGCTGAGTTGCATCCAAAGAACACCATACCTACTGTGAAGCATGGGGGTGGAAACATTATGCTTTGGGGCTGTTTTTCTGCAAAGGGACCAGGACGACTGATCCGTGTAAAGGAAAGAATGAATGGGGCCATGTATCGTGAGATTTTGAGTGAAAACCTCCTTCCATCAGCAAGGGCATTGAAGATGAAACATGGCTGGGTCTTTCAGCATGACAATGATCCCAAACACACCGCCCGGCAACAAAGGAGTGGCTTCGTTAGAAGCATTTCAAGGTCCTGGAGTGGCCTAGCCAGTCTCCAGATCTCAACCCCATAGAAAATCTTTGGAGGGAGTTGAAAGTTTCTTCTTGGCCCACTGCACCTCAGTTTATTTGCACATGATTCAGAAATATTTTGCTTTTTATGGCATTGACAGCATTAGCCGTGCACTATGCATGCTTCTTTTTCCAAGAATAAAACTTAAAATAAAATAAGAACGATTTTGTAGATGAAGCCCATAATTTGTGTTCCGCTGAATTTTGTTAAGTTGGTCCTTACAATATCGAGAAATCTATTACTGACATTGGAAACACTGATGGAATGTCTCTCACCATAATCACAACCTGTGGTGAGAACTAACTGCTGTATAATTACTCATAATCTCAGACATAAGCCCCGTTAGGAAGTTACTTGCTGACTTGCAGAGTTGTCACGCTCTCTGCCGTGTTCTGCGAGTTGAGCGGTAACTCTGCCCACGGCTTGGTTAGACCCCAACCCCCCGTGCTGCAGAAGGATGCTGTTATGACCACATTTCTGAGAAATGTACGCGTCTTCCACTGTGCACGCTATGATGTCACCAATTTCACTCTGATGCAGCGACATCTTTGACCTGTGGACACAGAAAAGTGGAAGACGAAGAAGCTCCGTCTTTACTCTGATTCAGGATGAAAGGAATTTGCAGTGTTTGCAAACTATGATATATTTTCACAGATCTTTGCCATACTGGTTCTTTTCCCATACTATTTTAACATAATATGGTTTCAGACATACGGTACTAAACACTAATTTGGGTTAACAGTATACTAGTATGCAGTGGTGTAAAGTATAAATACTTTGTTACTGTACTTAAGTATATTTTGGGAGTATCTGTACTTTTAGCTATTATATTTCTGTCTACTTTTACTTAGCAACATTAAGCCCCAAAATAATTTACTTTTACTCCAATACATTTCCCCTGAAAACCTTTGTTACTCACTACAAAATAAAATCGTATGTAAACTGGTAACCAATGAGGTTAGCGTCAATAACTACTTTAGAAATTAAAAAATACCGAAATATTGGCAAGCAGAATAGAATCGGAGCAAAAATAAAAAATCTGACATTCTTTCACCATAGCATTTACTTTTACTTTTCCTTCTGATACTTAAATACATTTAATGTCATAAATTACTTTTGATACTTAAGTACATTTAATACCATATAATTACTTTTGATACTTAAGTACTTTTTAACATCAGCTGCTGTAAGACTTTTACTCAAGTGGTATTCTAATGATTGACTTTCACTTTTACCAGAGTAGTATTTTCCAAAGATATCTTTACTTTTAGTGTGACTTTCCAGTTCCAGTAGTCCACATGTGCTAGTATGCCATTTAAGATCTGTTAATCAGAATATGCTCTGAAATGTATTTTCAAATCTGATATTATGAACAGTGTTTACATGAAACCCACAAAATTGCCTTATTCCAAATAAAATCGGAACTTCAGTAAATTCACTGATTTCTGGGATGGATTGCAGCCTCCCTGACCCTGACCAGGAAAGGTGGATGAAGAATCTGGATCTCTGAGAACATTGGCTTCAGAAGTAATAATGGTGTTTCATGTTTCTGAACATGTCTGTTTTGCGTGTGACAGTGTGATGCGTAACATGATTCATGCACATCCGTGGTGTAAAACAAATGAAATTTAACAAAACAACTAGAATCTAGCCACTGGGGGGGCACAAGCCAGTGTATCATCAGTGCCGGTCCCAAGCCCGGATGAATAGAGAGGGTTGCGTCAGTGAGGGCATCCGGCGTAAAAACCATACCAAATCAAACATGCGGACAACAAATCTAATTTCCATACCGATCGGTCGAGGCCCGGGTAAACAACGACCGCCACTGGTGCCGTTAGCCAACAGGGTGTCAGTGGAAATTGTGCTACTGTCAGCACGACAATAAGAAGAAGAGGGGGAAGGAGTGTCCGGAGACAGCAGGAGAGGAAGAAAGGTAGGAGAGTAGAGTTGAGAGTAGGAACTTTGAACGTTGGCACTATGAAGGGTAAAGAGAGAGAGCTGGCTGACATGATGGAGAGAAGGAAGGTAGATGTTATATGTGTACAAGAGACCAGGTGGAAGGGGAGTAAGGCCAGGAGTATCTGAGACGGGTACAAACTGTTCTACCATGGAGTGGATGGTAGGAGAAATGGGGTAGGGATAGTCTTGAAGGAAGAATATGTCAAGAGTGTTTTGGAGGTGACGAGAGTGTGGGACAGAGTGATGAGCATGAAGCTGGAAATTGATGGGGTCATAATGAAGGTGGTCAGTGCATATGCTCCCCAAGTTGGGTGTGAGATGGAAGAGAAAGAAGAATTCTTTAGTGAGTTGGATGTAGTGGTGGAGAGTGTCCCCAAGGGAGAGAGAGTGGTCGTTGGAGCAGATCTCAATGGGCTTGTTGGCGAAGGGATCAGAGACATAGGTGATGAGAAGGTGATGGGTAGGTATGGTGTCAAGGAGAGGAATGTGGAAGGACAGATGGTGGTGGATTTCGCCAAATGGATGGAATTGGCTGTTGTGCATACGTATTTCAAGAAGAGGGAGGAACACAGGGTGACATACAAGAGTGGAGGAAGGTGCACACAGGTGGGCTACATCTTATGCAGGAGGTGCAATCTGAAAGAGATCAGTGACTGCAAAGTGGTGGTAGGGGAGTGTGTTGCTAGTGTGAGATGATGATGTGTGCATGTTTTTGGTGGGGGTCATTACTGACGTTAGGTGGAGGAAACCCCATGTGAGCACGGAGAGAACATGCAAACTTCAAGGAAGAGGTAAGGCAGGCAATAGGTGGGAATGAACGGTTACTTGATGACTGGGAAACAACTGCAGAACTGGTGAGGGAGACGGCCAAGAAGGTACTCAGTGTATCATGCGGGAAGAGGAAGGAAGACAGGGACTTTTTGGTGGTGGAATGAGGAAGTACAGGAGAGCATAGAGCAGAAGAGGTTGGCGAAAAATAAATGGGATGGTTGGAGGGATGAAGAAAGTAGACAGAATTACAAGCTGATCCAGTGCAAGGCAAAGAGAGAAGTGGCAAAGGCAAAGGAGAAGGCATATGACGAGTTGTATGAGAGGTTGGACAGTAAGGAAGGAGAAAAGGACTTGTACCAATTGGCAAGACAAAGGGACCAAGCTGGGAAGGATGTACAGCAGGTTATGAAGGATAATGATGGGAATGTGCGGAGTGTAGTGAGGAGAGTGTGTTGAGAAGGTGGAAGGAGTACTTTGAGGAGTTGATGAATGAAGAAAATGAGAGGGAGAGAAGAGTGGATGATGTGGGGATAGTGGATCAAGAAGTGCAGCAAATTAGCAAGGATGAAATGTGAACAGCTTTAAAGAAGATGAAGAGTGGAAAGGCAGTTGGCTCAGATGACATACCTGGGGAAGCATGGAAATGTTTAGGTGAGATGGCAGTGGCGTTCCTAAGGAGACTGTGTAACACCATCCTGGAAAGGGAGAGGATGTCGGAGGAGTGAAGAAGAATTGTACTGGTACCCATCTTCAAGAATAAGGGAGACGTACAGAGCTGTAGTAACTACAGGATACAATAAAGTTGTATCAGCCACAGCATGAAGCTATGGGAAAGGGTAGTGGAGGCTAGGTTAAGAGGAGAGGTGGGGATCAGTATGGTTTCATGCCAGCAAAGAGTACTACAGATGCAATGTTTGCTTTAAGAATGCTAATGGAAAAGTACAGGGAAGGATTTGGATTTAGAGAAAGCTTATGATAGGGTGCCGAGAGAAGAAGTGTGGTATTGCATGAGGAAGTCGGGGGTGACAGAGAAGTATGTAAGAGTGGTACAGGATATGTATGAGGGTAGTCAGACAGTAGTAAAGTGTGCAGTAGGTGTGACAAAGGCATTCAAAGTGGAGGTGGGATTGCATCAAGGATCAGCTCTGAGCCCTTTCTTGTTCGCAATGGTGATGGACAGGTTAACAGATTAAAAGGCAGGAGTCTCCGTGGACTATGATGTTCACGGATGATATTGTGATCTGCAGTGAGAGTAGGGAGCAGAATGAGAAGAGACTGGAGAAGTGGAGGCATGCATGAGAGAGACGAGGAATGAAAGTCAGCAGGAGTATTACATTACATTATATTTAGCAGACGCTTTTATCAAAAGCGACTTACAATCATTCAAACACCGACAGACCCAGCCATCAGGAGCAATTAGGGGTTAAGTGTCTTGCTCAAGGACACTACAGCATGCTAGCAGGAGGAGCCTGGGATCAAACCAGCAACCTTTAGATTACTAGACGAGACTAGACGACCAGCTCTACCTCCTGAGCTACCATCCCCACAGACAGAATACAAGTGCTGGAATGGGAGGGAGGGCGGCTAAAAGCTGAGAATGCAAGGAGTGGAGGTGGAGAAGGCGGATAAGTTCAAGTACTTGGGGTCGACCATCCAAAGCAGCGGAGAGTGCGGAAGAGAGGTGAAGAAGAGAGTACAGGCAGGGTGGAGTGGGTGGAGTGGGTAGAGAAGAGTGTCCAGAGTGATCTGTGACAGAAGGGTTCCAGCAAGAGTGAAGGGGAAGGTCTACAGGACAGTAGTGGGACCAGCCATGTTGTACGGTTGAGAGGCGGTGGCACTGACAAAAAGGCAGGTGGCTGAACTGGAGGTGGCAGAGTTGAGGATGTTGAGATTTCCATTGGGAGTGACAAGGATGGACAGGATTAAGAATGAGTACATTTGATGGACACTTCAGGTTGGACAGTTTGGTGAAAAAGTGAGAGAGGCGAGATTGAGATGGTTTGGACACGTGCAGGGGAGATGAGAGTTACATTGGATGCTGAGGATGGAGCTGCCAGGCAAGAGGAAAAGAGGAAGGCCAAAGAGAAGGTTTATGGATGTGGTGAGGGAGGACATGCAGGCGGTTGGTGTTAGGGAGAAAGATGCGCAGAACAGAAGGTATTGGAGGCAGATGATCCGCTGTGGCGACCCCTAACAGGAGCAGCCGAAAGAATAAGAAGAAGACTTCCACAAAATCCTTTTACTATACATTTCATAAAGTGTTAAACGGGACGGCAGTGCTTGTTTCTAACACAATACAATTAATTATTTTGACATAAAATGTTGGATTGTCTTTCGGAGGTTCTGTGTTAATTTGATTAAAATGAGGTGGCTAAGCAATTTCTTCCCACACTGCAGTGCATATGGAACCATGCTCCCATGCATGACATCAGAATGATGCCCTTTAAGTGAAAACCACTATCAGCCAAATGAGCTGGCTACCCGGCAACCAGGCTGCGTTCTAACCAACACCACCTACTACCAGAAGCAGCTGTTTGATGGAAACTGGTGCAGCCATGGAGAGGGAGCACAGCTGCACGGAGAAGCAGTGTCAAATGGTCAAAATTACAATTTCATAATGAGTTCAATTGGAAATCCACCATGACATCACAACAACAAATTCCTGTCCTATATTCTACAAGGTTAACTCTAGTTTAACCAGGTAAAAACAGAATGTGGATTTCATATGATTTAGATATGAACAAAAGTAGAGAGCTATAAGACATTGGGGAATATTTTTTATTGATATATTGACCCTCTTTACGGTTTTTGATTCACTTCAAATTCACAACAGAGGATCAATACCTGAATTAATTTAGATTCTTCATGTGCCACCAAAATCGGGAATTTCTTCAATTCTTCTATATTTCCAGATGTTCATGCCTCCGTAATTTCACTTTAGTGATATGTTTACATTTGCTGATTTTTCTGTTGGAATTTTAGCTCCTTGAGCCCAGTTAAGTTCATGTTTTTGGCCCATTTTCCACTTTACTTGATTGATCAAAACAATTCTATTTGATATAGATTTTCTCCACCTTCTCTTCATATACCACTGATGGTATATGTGCATCCCCACAACTGACATAACATTTATATTCAAATAGTTGTATTAATGTTAAAAACGTCGGCGTTAGCAAACTAGGTATTGGTTTGGGTAAATCAGCTCATCTCATCTCATCTAGGCTCTTTCTTTCTCTCTCTCTCTCTCTCTCTCTCTCTCGCTCTCTCTCTCTCTCGCTCTCTCTGATCTCTTGTGTCAATGTCAGCATGAAAGACAACATCGAGACTTCATGTCTTTTCATGTGGCAGAAACATCCTCCCACCAAGATGCTCGGTTCCCTCGAAACTGCTGCATCAATGTTTACAATGCAATGTATTTTATATGGAGGGACTCAGTTGAAGTGAAGTGTCAGAGTAAGTGTAGCAGTGTGTCATGTGTGAACACTGTGCATTTAGGTTGGAGAAAACGATATCATTAAAGTGAAGGTTTAAATCCTGAGGATAAATTCAATCAAAACTCTCAATGGTAAATACAGTTGCAAGCAGCAATGAAAGTACTATAGAAGCAACTGCCAAACTGCTCAGACCTTCAGATTTTTTTGAAACTGCAGAAGGTGTGAAGTGTGAAGGACCATTTCATGAAAATGAAAGTGAGGAGCACCAGTGAGAAGATAAGTTTTACTTCATGAAAGAAAATCTAAATACAAGCAGGGGACTGTTAACGTATATGTAAAATTCATACTACTTCCTACACTTTGCTTTTATACATACTACATACTCCATACTATATACTACATATGTTATAAGTAATACCAACTATATACTAAATATTACATACTATATACTTAACTACATACTATATACTACAAATTACATATGTACCTACTATATACTACATACTACATACTATTTACTACATATGTTATACATACTACCTACTATACCACATTCTACATACTATATATTTAACTACATACTATATACTACAAACTACATATGTACCTACTATATACTACCTACTACACGTTTACTACATACTATGTACTATATACTATATACAATATACTACATACTATATACTATATACTAGGTACTACATATTTCTTACTACCTGTTTGTAACAGTCTACTTTAGGATGTGAGTAAAGGAAAAAAGATGGAGGTCTTAGGTCTACATACTACATCATTATATAGCCGCTGCACTTCCTCTGAGCACGTTGAGGGATGATGACGACATAGCCGAGAATCTTTTACCGGTGTCTTCCCCTCACAATGCATTATGGCATACGCTCACCAGCGCAGTGCGCAGTTTTTACATACTACAATTTTTCATCGGGTGAAATACGTCATTGTGGTACTTTCTGCACACACAGAAAGAGTTACATATATTCCAGTAATTATCTGCAATACTTTATTGAACAATAGAGAGTCTTACATTTTGTTCAAATGTGCCTTAAAAGCTCTTAAAAACGACTACATTTTTACCCTCAAACCCTTAGCACAGATCACTAGGTCGGGTTGTCAATCGTCAAAAACAAACAATGACCCAACAATCCAGTGAATTTGTTAAAAGATTGTTGAACAGTTATTAACCAAATTGTGGAGATAGAAGCCTCGAGAGTCCGACCCCAAAATAAAACAGAGGATGTTTTGGGCTCAGTATCAGTGTCAGTGCCTGGCCCGTTAATGCTCACATTCAATACGAGGGTGGTCTATATCAAACTAATGTAAGATGTTGTGTCTGCTCCGTAAACACTGATATAGGTTATTTTTAAGGTTAAGGTTATTATTTATGTTTATCCAGGTCCCGGTCTTAATGACTGTACAAACACATTTTAAAGGCAAGCATGTGACGTAATCGGCATATGTGATACGATCTCTTTATGGTTGCAAGAGGAAATCCACATCCCTTTCTTAAAAGCATGTTTATTTGGCCATGTGGCATATGCGTTGCATGCAAATTCATCACGACATCTTTGTGTTTCTAGTATCTTTCCGTTCTTGGGAGCTGTGCAAAGGTCATTTCTTTTGCTGAAAGTGGCTTGAAAAGTGACTTGTGGTTGGAGACCACAGGAGGTCAGCGGAAGACTCCAGACTCCGCTTCCTCTTGCTTCCTGCCTTCAACAAGTTTTAGTTTTTTTGCAGGGGCAGTTTTTCCTCTCCCAGCATCCTGTATCATAGATATCATCATTAGTATCTCCCGCATGCTAGTGTTACCTGTCTTCCCAGCTGTGTCTAATAGTCTTTCACTGTTTAACACTGCATTGGGACTCGCATACTAGTGTACTATCTAGTAAGCCAAATTACTGTTTAGTATGTTCGAAACCTATATATATAATACTATGCTCAGTTATTATGTAAAAAGTACCAGGATGAGATATTACATCCGGTTGAATTAGCATAGTATGCAAACCCTATACTATGCTATAGGCTGTATGGCAACCCTATGAAGCATAAAGTGATCTGTCAATGTACATTTTTTGTGTTTGTATATTTCAGTGAAAAAGCAAAAGTTCAAATACTTAGTAACTTTAATTAGGAATACAATTATTAGCACCAGTGGAGATGGATGGAATAAGTGATCAATGAAAGAGATAATGATGTAAGAATGGATGTGAACTTGTCACAGAGTCTGTGTGTGTGTGTGTGTGTGTGTGTGTGTGTGTGTGTGTGTGTGTGTGTGTGTGTGTGTGTGTGTGTGTGTGTGTGTGTGTGTGTGTGTGTGTGTGTGTGTGTGTGTGTGTGCCCACACAAGCGTGCGTTTGGGGGAGGCGGGGTGGAAACTGTGGCTTCTTCTGTCTTGAGAGAAGAGTGTTTTTGTGTAAAGGGTGTTTAGATAGACACACACCTCCTCCAAGGGAACACACATGCACGCACACACACACTCACACACACTCAACACAGTCTGCACTCCATCTCAGACCGGTGCCATGAGCCATGGCCAGAGGTATCCACATCCAGAGGTCTTCCTGGTGGATGGCAGAGGATCCCCCCAGCCCCCCGTCCCACCTCCAGGCCTGGTCCCCTGCTGGATGCTCCCCACCGCCCAGGAGAGGGCACGGGGCCGGGGGAAAAGCCGGGGCTGCACGGGATTATCGGTGGTTTTTCTGCTCCTGTTCCTGCTGGTGTTTGCAGCCCTGGGACTGGGAGCTCACCAGATTTACAAACTACAGGTGGAGCTGAATTTGATACAGCAGGTAAGCTGAGAGGTGGATGCAGAGAACTGAATAGATGGAAGATTCTGTGACAGTGCACTGGAGTGAAGAGGTGCATGGCAATGTACAGTTTCTGTGGCCTTGAGGTTCAGAATAAGGTGCATGGGTCCAGAGTTCTCAGGTTTATTTTAGGGCAGTTAAAAGTCTCACATAGTTAATAATTAATTTAAAGCATGCAAAAGAATGGCAGCCTTTTTTTTGGCAAATGTATTGCACTCATTGCACATTTAGCACCTAAGACAAAAACACAATGACCACATTTAAAATACACAGCTGTATTTTCTTTATACATATAAAATATTAAATCTATTTGTCATGTGTTTACACCTCATGCTTAACCACAAAGAGCACTGAACCCTCATGAAAGTGATATTGTTAGTCAGAATAAAATGACTGAAAGCTGAGCTGTCACAAATGAAACATCTGTGTGCAGTGGTATTGATTTAATCCGTGTGTCATTGGATCATTTCATATCCAATTTAGAGTCCAAAATCAGAAAACCAATAACAGGCGGTTATTGAATTTTTTGTTTACAAATCCAAAGTCAAAAAACCAATGACGGGCTATTTTTGCTGGAAGCAGCAAGGGTGGGCCGGAGGGGCCGCCCGCCGCCTTCACACCTTTGCTCCAGAGGCCTTCCAATCCGGGGCGGAGGTCCCTAACGAGGGGCTCCTCACGACACCGGGTCCACTTCATGGACTCCTGGCGCAACCCTTGACCAGGTCGGACTGTCCTCAGTGCGCCCCAACCGAGTCGCACCGCTCTGGGCGGGGACTGGCCTACGTACAGTACACTCGGTGCAAAGGATAAGCGGTGATGTCTGCTACCCATCCGACCCGTCTTGAAACTCGGACCAAGGAGTCTAATGCACACAGCAGTTAGAGGGTTTCACGAAACCCAGCGACACAATGAAAGTGAAAGCTCCCAAGTATCCCAGACCCCCCTCGGCTCAGGCGCACCACCGTCGATTGGTGAGGGAGGTGGACCTTGGTGGTCACAATAAATCAGAAATATTAAATGATTAACAAAAAATTCAAATTTTCTTATGTTCTATTTTAACTTCAGAGCAAAATCTATACAACAAAAAACAGCCCATCATTGTTTTTCTGATTTTGGATTCTAAATCGGATATGAAATGATGAAATGATACAGATTTAACATCATCCTCTACTCTCTTCATCCGACAGAACACTGAAGTACAGAATGGTGTTGTTACGCCTGAGAAGCAAGTTGGTAAGTCACCCCCACCACTCAATGGTTAAATCATCGGTTCGCTATCTTTCAAACCAGGTCTTATTAAAATGTTGGTTCCCATCTCATATCTGTTCATAGCACAACCTTGCTGAACCCTTTACTATTGAGAAACTTACCACTCTGCTGCAGCTTCTCACTGTGCTAAAATACAGTCAAATGGGGCAAACAAGACAAACAATAAAAAGTTAAATGTCCTCTTTGAAAATGGTAAGCCCACAATAAAATATAACTCAAGTCTTTGTATGCAATACCGGAAAATAAAAGAGAAATGGTAAACCCTGCATTTAATTGGGTTTTTGAGGGTCTTATTAACTCTTTTGACTGCACCTGCACTGACATAAGAGACTTGAAACAAGAAGTCACGTCACTTCTTATTGGCAACCTGCTATAACCAGCCTTACATTCTGGATGAACTGTGGCAAATGCAAAAAAAATTGTTGTAGTGGGACTATAATGTGAGTTTCCTATTTCAAAAGGGAGGATTTTTTTATGCCTTGGACTGCATTGAAGCAGGTTGAAAAATAACAATACTATTAAAGCGAAAGTGTTTTTAATTAAGGAAGGAGCAAAGAGATAATGGGACAATAGATACAAACTGAATAACGTCTGATGTTGCAGGTTTCAAAGAATCTGAAGTGAACGAAGTAAAAGATGATGTAAGACCTGCTGCGCACCTCATAGGTAAGACTGGCCATTTTCCCCTATCTACTTCTACTACTGCTGCTGCTTGTTTTTTTCTTCTCACATCCATTATTTTATTCTCCGCTCATCTCCCACTAACCCTTCCAGCTGTTCTGATTTCCTCAGTGTTTGAAAGTAACAAAGTCCAAGTGCCTTTTTTACTTTGCTTTAGTAAAACTTTAGTTGAACGAGTTTAAGTTTAACTAAGTACACTAACTACTTACAACTAAGAACTAACTTTAACTAGTCTTGACTTTACATGCATTTAAGAGCAAGTACTATTAAACTTTTACTTCTGTAGAAATGTCAATATGGTACTTTCATGTTTACTAGAGTAATTTTGTATCAGGATATTTGTACATTTAGTTCAGTAAAAGTAGTCTGGGTACTTTGTCCCCTCTTCTCCTCGCCTGTTTTTCTTTTCTCTCTTCTAATAACCATCTCTCCCTCGCAGGTCGGGTCAGCACCGACCCATCCAGGCAGACCCTGCGGTGGGAGCCTCGGGCGGGCCGGGCGTTCTCAGGTGGTGGTGTGTGGTACCGGGTGGAGGACGGGGCGCTACAGGTTAATCACACCGGACTGTACTACATATACTCGCGGGTGGAGCTGCTGCTGCCAGGGCGCTGTACCCACGCCGGCTCCCCCTTCCTCCACACCGTGTTCGTGAGGAGAGCCAGTCACCGCTTACCTCTGATCTTGATGAGGGGCCAGCGGGCGCTGTGCGGCCCTGGCAGGGAGGCGGAGAGCTTCCTAGGGGCCGCCCTACAGCTACAGAAGGACGACAGGGTGATGGTGAATGTGTCGCACCCGACGCTCTTGAGCCACGACCACCACGCCAACTTCTTTGGACTCTACAAGATCTGAGAAGTTCCTCTCTACAAATTCAGAATTTCAAAGGATTGACTGCCATGTGTAATATCATAGGTTTTTTAAATATTAATATTGGATGGCAGTTTTTTCTGCTGCACGCCTTGTAGACCAAAGACTGCAGTTAACACTAAGGTGCTGCTTTATTTCGTAAATGTTTCATTTGTATTTATTTCTGGTGCGGTCGTTTTTATTTTATGTCATAAAACACAAAGATAAAGAATAAAGAAAAATATCTTGATTGTTTGCATCAAAACTGATTTTTATTATAAACATATTTTGCATTAAAGATCAAAGAGGTCTTTGAAGTAGTTCTCTGATAATAAGCAGAATATATTCAAACCCTAATCTCCAGATCTTACATGTCAGCAGCCATTCATTCTGTCACTCACCCCTTGTTAAGCATAATGAGGTGATTTGACCTTTATTATTGTCTTACATTTTTTCCAATTGAAAGCACCACGTCAGCATCACTCGTGAGAACAGAAAACTACACCGTGCACAAGGTCGCAGAACAAGGTTGCTGCAACTGCAGTGAGATTTCAATTATCTTTTCTTAGTGTTTATTAAGGTGCAGACACCATATCACACTTTGCACAAACCTGTCATACTGTTGCAGGCAATGGTGGTCGACTAAAATTAAATGTGCAAGCTGGGCATGGGGGGGGGGGGGGCACATCTTGGCAGCCAACCTCAGAACAGACCGTATCTGCGTTCATCTGTGTTTCCTTCCTGTGTGAACAGAACAGGGGTCTCTAGGCGTGTTGGGTTTGTTTTTTTGCAGAGGATGACATTTGTATTTCCTTCTACGTGCTTTATGACTCCACTTCAGATTTTGCGGAAAAAGGGCACCTAACAATTAATGACCCTGTTGAATAAAATGTTCCATTTCAGAAAGATAAACTTGTCTTTTGTCCAACCACATGTCTGACTAATAATGAGAAACCTCCCTCCTGATTTCTTTTTTTTTTTTTTTTTTTTTTTTAAACCTGTACTGTCAGCATGCTAGGCATACAACACATTATTTGTATGTCATTGCATCTAGGACAGTTAGGCTGCAAGTGGACTGCAAGTTCTCAACCTGCAATGCAACTCTTTATTAAGTTTTTTATTATTAACTCTTTTATTTAGTTTTTGGTTATAGAGAACCACCACCAACCCCCCTCTTTGGAGAACTCTTTATCATGTTTGGGTCTATAAACAACTGATCACTACACCAAGAGGGGGAGAATCACCAGAGACAAATAAACATAGGAACAAACAACATTTACACAAAAACATGAACATTGGATGACAACATGTATTGAAAAACAATGAATTATGTCCAGGAAAACTGGAACTACAACTGGTCACGTGGCCTCTTCTTGTCATAATTATGGCAGTAAATGAGGGAGGAAAGGAGAGGAATGCAACCAGGAGGGTGCTGGGGTGCACTCCACGCAGGTGTGGTTGTGTGTGCTTGTGTGATGGGACCGCCTGTATGTGTACGTGTGTGTAAGATGTCTACTGGTGAGTGTACATGACTTCCCCATTGGTACTGGTGTAGAAGGTCGGTATTATGTCGCGACTCCTTCAAACAGCGGAAAGGGTCCTGAAACCCCCCGAACTCCGCAGTCTTGTAGACACCCTACAGCTGCAGGAAAGTCTCGAGTACCCTGCCCCAGAGAGCCGTGGAGCAACCCTCACGCCCAGCCCCGAGGAGCATTACCCAGTCCCAGGGAGCATGAAGAGACCCCGCACCCCAGGGGCGCACACATACAACCAACCCCCAGGTGCAGGCACAAGATGCAACTGCAGGCACAGAACCCGGGCCGTGGGCGCAAGGCACGGACCGCAGGCCCGGATCCCAGCCCCACGGCGACAGACCGACACCTCGCCCGAGCCACCCGCCCTGCGGGCGAGCCGGCAGGACCCCCATGCCCACCCACGCTCCGCGGAAGGGTGAGGCCCGCCCAACCGCAGCCGACCAGACGCCACACCCCCACCCTACGCATAATTTCTAAAGATTGACAAAAGAAGATGACTGACCAAGATCTAAAAGGGCAACTTTCAGGTTATAGGTAGCCTTTAATGTGTGGGGAAATGATTAGCAATTTGATTTAAAAATAATTCTTTAGTATTTTAATTTTAAACCTAAAACTATTTGAAACAGGTGGTTTGGCTCATCTTCTTTGAACCGTTATGTCTCAAACCCCTTGTGGTTGAAGTTTCATCCAAATCGATCCACATACGGAGCAGATATTAACGAAAAACCAACAACATTGGACCGATATCACAGACCCGGTCCAATGCATTCAATGACAAAATATGTCCAACCCGGCTAAAAGTATCCTAAACACAATGACATAAGCTACGGACATGGTTGAGGTATCATTTAAACCGATATTTCCCAAGCGACTTGTGGTTTAAGTTTCACCAAATCGATCCACATAAGGAGCAGATATTAGTGAAAAACCAACCAAATTTGACTCCAAGTATTCAGCCAGCGTGCTTGACTGACATGCCACTATTCGTAAACAATATGAACGAGATGAGACTTACAGTAAGAGTCTTTATGACATCATCATACTATTTAAGATATATGTAGAGGTTCTGCTTCAGAATGTCCATTCAACCGTGTGCAATGTGCGGTGAAGACTCCGTCGCTCTGTAGTGGTTCTACATTACAACCAATGTGTTTGTGTACCTTCTTACTTGGTAGATGTCTGTAGATCTGCTCGATTGATATTTTATCTCTTCAGTCCTCGTTATGTCACAACCGGTGGTGAATAGCAGAGACAGGAGACATGTTTCTAAACAAAAAATGGAAAAACTTTTAATCTTTTAGTATAACCCCAAAAAAAAACAATGGTCCATGAGCAAATTTCAAGGCTGAGCAAAGGGCCTCAGTCAGGCAGGATTATGAATAACCACCCAATCAAACAAACAAACACAGGTGAGACACATTCAATTACAAGTGCACAGACAACACATTCATAGTGGCCTCTGCTGGACACTTGAAGAACTGGCAGGCTGGGAGCCATTCTTGACAGGACTCACCCTCTAGGAACAGCTTAATACGTTCTTTTGTTATGTTTTCGGCAGGATTTTGTAAAACAATCAAACCATGGAGATATGTGACCATGGATGGCTGGCAATGGGAAGGGGGTGCAAAAAGCCATGGGAGAGTACCCTGGGGTTCTTGTTCTGCACACAGATGGGGCATGCGGCAACAAACGACCGATGTACAAATAATAAAATAAAAAAGACAACAGTAATCTGTCTATAATTGAATCTACTGAAAGTTTTTTTGTCTCCATACCACCTGCAAATAAACTCCTGGGTTCTAGAGGCCCCTGGGTGGCCGGTCAGGCAAGAGGAATGCCCCCACTGTAAGACCTGGGAGCGAGCGGCAGTGGGGACATAGCTGGAACATAGCTACGATCTCTCTTCCTCTTTCCTTCCCTCCCTCTCTCCCTCCCTCCCGGTGCCACTGTCCCGGATCCTGAAAGGAAGGGCTTGGGAGAGTTCTCCATCTCCGGGGAATCTAACTGTCTGGACAGGGCATCAGACTTCAAGTTTTTAGACCCTGGACGGTAGGAAAGGAGGAAATCAAAGCGGTTAAAAAACAGAGCCCAGCGGGCTTGGCAAGAGTTAAGTATCTTGGACTCCTGTATGTAGGCCAGGTTTTTATGGTCGGTCCAAGCAATGAATGCCCTCTGAGCTCCCCCTGACCGGTGTCTCCATTCCTCCAGAGCCTCCAATGCTTGAAAGACCGCAGGGGCATTGGCCAACCCGAAAGGCATCCCCAGGTATTCATAGTGACCGGTAGGTGTGTTGAAAGCCGCCTTCCATTCGTCCCCCTCTTGGATATGGATGACATTGTAGGCGTTGCGGAGATCTAGTTTGGTGAAGACTGTCGCCCACTGGAGAAGCTCAAACACACTGGACCTCAGTAGAAGAGGGGAAGCGGTTCTTTACCATAACACTCTTGAGGCCCCGCTAATCAATGCAGGGTCGGAGGGTCCCCATGAAGAAAAACCCGGCCCCAGCCGGAGAGGTGGACGGGCGGATGAAATCAGTGGCAAGGGAGTCCCTGATATACTCCTCCATGGCTCTCATCTCTGGTACAGGGAGGGGAAAAAAATCTGTTTCCTAGGTGGACAGTGCCATGGGAACAGGTCAATGGCACAGTCATATGAGTGACGGGGGGGACTACCTGAACCTAGCGGGGTGCCGTTGAGGGCTGAGTGACAGGAGGTTTTAGATTGGCTAGGGGGCTCTTAAGATGAGTGGCTAACCGAATGTCCATTAAATTACCCATCAACCCGGAGTCCACAAACACCTCAGGGGTTGCTGTTGGTCCTCCTAGGAGAGCTTGGCTGCAAGTTGGACCCCAGAAGATGCAGATTTGGGAGCTCTGATGGAGCTCGTCACAGGTCTCCCACCCCTGTGGCCCGACCTTTAACCTAATTGCACAGACAACACATTCATAGTGGCCTCTGCTGGATGCCACTGGAGCCTGACACATTTGCCGGATTAATGAAAAATATGAAAAACAGTAGTCCTCAAAAACTCACGACCACATCGAGTCGAATCCACTCGAATGTGCAAGTGAGTGATGCGTTCAAGATCCCGCGAGCCCTTTGATAATTGTGCATTGCATTTTTCCAAATCTCAAAAAATTACATTTAAACAATTCTTTTTCCGTTTGCGTTCCTTTCTCCTCCAGTTTTTCTTTAGGTCCTGGGTGGATTCATTTAGCCAGGGCTGGGATTTTTTATTTGACTTTTTGTCCTTGTAAGGGGTGACAGAGTCCAGAACAGTCAGACACGTGTCATTAAAATGGGAGACAAGCTCCTCTGTGATAAAATCTGGATAAGAGGCAGTTCAGCAGGCGAAGCAGCAGCATTAAAATTTTCAGAAAATGTACTCACTGACATAGAGTTAAAAACACGATGGCGGACAGGGTTGTTGAGCGATAAAAAAATTGGGATAAGACCACACTGAATAAAACCATTGGGTTGGTGGAGAAATGTAAAATGGGGGGGTCAATAAGGGGACTGCAGTCTCCCTGACATAACCAGGTCCCCGTGATGATAAAAATATCGAAATTATTAAAAGTAATAAAATCATGACATAAAAATGATTCGTTATTTAGAGATCTGATGTTTAAAAGACCAAAGTTTAAAAGTAGTAAAGATAGTAAGAGCAGAAGGTAACAGAGGTTAAGGAGTATTGGCTCATATGGGGTCAACATATCTGCTATGTGGCTTGGAGTCAGACCCAGAAGTGCTTTAAAAGTGTTCAGTAAAATCTTAAAAATGATTCTGAACCAAACAGGGAGCCAATGGAGAGAAGCCGGGATTGGGATGATCTGATTTTGTCCTTTGGATCCGGTAAGAAGCCTAGCTGCTGTGTTTGTGTCCGGTGGTTTGATTCGTGAAATGGTTCTCAGTTGAAGGAAGCAGGGCTGGACAGTTTCTTACACTGCCACACGGCCACTCTCATTATGACTGGTAGAATTTAGGGGAATGAACAATATGATTTCTGATTTTGAATTATTGAGTTGAAGAAAATTCTGTGCCATCTTATGGTTGATATCATTGAGTCAACATCTACAACAGCAGCTCAGCTGTTTGGGTCACCAGGTCTCAGAGGAAGGTATATCTGTGTGTCGTCTGCGTAGCAATGAAAAGAGACATTGTGGCTTTGGATAATTTGTTCCAAGAGATAGATTTCAAATAAAACTTTACCGTTACCTATGGAAACTGATAAGGTTCTTTCCAAAAGTAGGAAATAAAAACAGGCAGGTGCAGCGTCCTTAACGCCAACCCAGGTATTATGACGTCAATTTAAACAGCGTGATCTACAGTGTCAAAGGTTGCACTTAGATCTAAAATAATTAAAATTGCACTAACCCCCTCATCGGCTGCATAAAGGATATCGTTGGTTACTTTGTGGAGGGCGGTTTCTGTGCTATGTTAACATCTAAAACCACACTGGAATTTCTCAAAGATGTTATTATGACACATAAAAGCCCAAACCTGGGTTGATACCACCTGCTCTAAAACCTTTGAAAGAAATGGAAGTTTAGAAATTGGCCTAAAATTGTTAAGAACTGAGGTTTGGTTTCTTTAAAAGAAGATGGACCACAGCATGATTAAAAACAGAAGGAAAAATTAGTTTTTTTCAGCGAGCTATTTATAATAGATAATAAACTGTGTCCAATGGTGTCAATCACCGCTTTAAGAAATCTGGTGTGGATAATGTTGGGGCTGCACGTGGTTGATTTCATGTGGGATAGGGTTTCGAGTAAAAATGATGGAGACACAGTTTCAAAATTGCTAAAATAACTGTCAATGACCGTACTGCCATGTATTACTTTGTCAGGGGGCTTAATTTCCTGTCTTATATTCTCAGCTTTTTTCACAAAAAAGTTGAAAAATTCTTCACAGTTGAACAACTCAGGCCAGTTGAAAAATTCATTCCATCCACATGGGGTGATGACATGAGTCTATTACCTGAAATAAAATCCTGGGGTTGGAATGGTTTGCAACAATCAGGTTAGAGAAGAAAGTTGCTCTTGTTTCTTTGACAGCCCTTTGATAATTGTGCATTGCATTTTTTATAAATCTCAAAAAATTACATTTAAACAATTCTTTTTCCGTTTGCGTTCCTTTCTCCTCCAGTTTTTCTTTAGGTCCTGGGTGGATTCATTTAGCCAGGGCTGGGATTTTTTATTTGACTTTTTGTCCTTGTAAGGGGTGACAGAGTCCAGAACAGTCAGACACGTGTCATTAAAATGGGAGACAAGCTCCTCTGTGATAAAATCTGGATAAGAGGCAGTTCAGCAGGCGAAGCAGCAGCATTAAAGTTTTCAGAAAATGTACTCACTGACATAGAGTTAAAAACACGATGGCGGACAGGGTTGTTGAGCGATAAAAAAATTGGGATAAGACCACACTGAATAAAACCATTGGGTTGGTGGAGAAATGTAAAATGGGGGGGGGTCAATAAGGGGACTGCAGTCTCCCTGACATAACCAGGTCCCTGTGATGATAAAAATATCGAAATTATTAAAAGTAATAAAATCATGACATAAAAATGATTTGTTATTTAGAGATCTGATGTTTAAAAGACCAAAGTTTAAAAGTAGTAAAGATAGTAAGAGCAGAAGGTAACAGAGGTTAAGGAACTTTAATTATATTGTTATATTGTTAGCCTTAATGGGGCCTGATAATGAGCGTGCTACCAAAGATCTATGAAAGGAAATGATCATGCTTATGGTGAAAGGTGTAACAGTCCCATTTAGGAGAGCTGAGTGTTCTGCAGGAGTTGACCGTATAGTGAATGGGTGTGTGGGACTCACTGACCATCAGGAGGTGAATGCATTGCAGAAGAGCAGTGTGAGTCCAATGTTTATGGAAAGAGGACGGGATCCTTCATGGTTCAAAAGGTGCAGTCTAGCGAAGGTAGCGAAGTTGTCAACTTATGCCTTTTGTATGTTCAATCTATACTCACTATGTATGTACAGTAATCTGTTGTCAAACATTATTGTATAATGTTTTTATCCTCAAATATATAACACACAAATATACCGTTGTTGCGACCGGAGCTAAGAGGGACCCAAAGGCACGACACAGAGAGACGGGTGGAGGTCTTGGACTGGGCGCAGGTGGGACAGGCGGAGACAAAGGACCGGGTGTCAGGGAGCAGGGTCAGCCACCAGAAGCACTGTCGGAAGACGGCTAGTGCGGGTGATCCCGGGATGGCAGCTGAGGCGGCAGGCATGGGCCTCTCTAGGCCAATGATGAACCCTAGGAAGGAAACGGACAGAACATGAAAGACACATTTCTCGGCCTTGCCGAACAGATGGTTCTCCAGGAGCACCAGGCGTACGTGTCTCTCGTGGTCGGAGAGGGATTGGGAAAAGATCAGGATGTCGTCAAGGTACACAAAGACAAAATAATTGAGCATGTCCCGGAGGACATCGTTAATCAGGGCCTGGAAGACCACTGGAAGACCACCATTTGACAGACCGAAAGGCGTTACCAGATATTCTAAGTGTCTGAGCGGGGTGTTGAAGGCAGTCTTCCATTTGTCCCCGTCGCGGATGCGGACCAGGTGGTCAACCAAAGCTGCCTGGATTTCATCTGAGTTTATGGCTCTCCTTGGTCTTGCTCTTCTTCTTTCCCGTCCTCCTCCTCCTCCTCTTACTCTCACTCCTCTTGCTATGCCTCTCTCTCCTATGTTGGCATCCATTGCTCCAAAACAGAACAGCTCGCTGTGGCCCTTTTGTTATGGTAAAGTTCTGATTGCTAATTGAACAATTGTTCAACATGTGTTTGCTCGTGTGCAGGGTCAGTGTGGACAGTAGGACATTTAAGTTTCCCACTTTGAATGGCAGTGTGTTCCATGTGAACACAAGAGATTTTATTCTTTAAGATTGTGCCAAATGTAGAGAATTGTGTGTGGTGTTTTGGTTTAGAATTCAATCTGAGTGTAAAGCAAGAAATGTGCTTGAATTTTAGGAGAATTAGTTCAGGGGATTGGTACATGAGTTACAGGTTGTGGTCATTGCGTCTCACATACCAGTGTTAGTGTGTAAATAATTGAGAAAAACTGTAACACAAATAATGGAAAAATCCAGAATGTTAAATTATCTATGGAAAACATATTTTGTGTGAATAAGGGAGCCATCAAGAATTACTATTTCAAAGCAAACTCGAGCGAAAATAAATAGAATAGTCGAAAGCCAAGCACAATGTGAAAGGGGCAGTGGTTCCAGACCTTTCTGTCCTATTCAATGGAGCCCCCAATGGGTGGCCCAGGGTGGGGTCAGCCACCCACTGCATATTTTCTTGCTAGGTTCAGAACACTTCCGTTTCCTCTGACAAGCCGGCCTTGGCATGGTTTTCAAAGGACCCCAAATCTGTACAATTCATCAGCTTTGGTCTTTAAAGCCACTACAAAAGAAACATGTTGACAGGGATGTACTTGTGTCGTCAGGACCATTAACAAGTTGTCCTTGATGGCAGCATCAAGGACTTTGATGACCATGTGACACAAGGCGCCAGCCCAATGGCAACTCTTTTTTTGGGTTGTTTTTTTTTGTTTTGTTTTTAACTCTTCCCCATGAAAATTGACTTGGCTGAAATGCACATCGGCTGTTAAAGATAACATTTTAATCCCCATGGGTAAATTCAAGGAGATTATTTCAGTTTGCAGATCAGCTGCTATTAAAGGACCTAGGCTCTAACAATCATATACATTTTTTAAGTTTCATTGTTATTTTGTTGTTTGTTTCTTTTTGTTGTTTTTATTTATTTGTTTATTTATTTGTTTCACTTTTATTCACTATTTTGTTTTTATTTCTTTGTTAGTTTGCTCAACAATGTGGTGGCACACCTTGATGTGGATATTCTGCA
Organism: Zeus faber; assembly: GCF_960531495.2. Classification (NCBI taxonomy): domain Eukaryota; kingdom Metazoa; phylum Chordata; class Actinopteri; order Zeiformes; family Zeidae; genus Zeus; species Zeus faber. The sequence goes on from NC_137193.1 coordinate 39,359,928, forward strand.
GCTCTTTGTGTTGTGTTTATTAATACACAACATGTAATCATACTGTAGTTTCTGTATAAACTTGAAAACCCATAAATAAATCATTCAAAACAATAATATCCACATTGTTCCATTGTCCATATTTTTCTATATAAATTTCAATCCTGTCACAGTCAGAAGAATGTCCCCAAACATCAAACAGGTTAGTTATTATTCTCCTTGACTTAAGCTCCCTCTGTCAAAAAATGTGATAACTGCATTTTTATCAAAATTAATCTCTCTATCTCTCTATCTATCTATCTATCTATCTATCTATCTATCTATCTATCTATCTATCTATCTATCTATCTATCTATCTATCTATCTATCTATCTATCTATCTATCTATCTATCTATCTGTCTCTCTGTCTGTCTGTCTGTCTGTCTGTCTGTCTGTCTGGCTGTCTGTTTGTCTGTCTGTCTGTCTGTCTGTCCATCCATCCAGGTCCTGGCTCAGTGTCTCTCCACCAGATGTCCCTCAAATCAAAAAGATAAACTCGTTCTCTGCTTTGTGTCAAATTAAAAGCGTGTGAAGCACAAGCGAAAGCAGTTTCAAACAGGAAGGGGACACATCAGCATCGCTTTCCCAACTCAATTACACTTTTTCTTAATTGCTTGAGCACATTTGTCCCAACAAAATTCACTTTTTCAAAACAATTAACACACAGGCCAAAACTTTAACACATTGGCCAAAATAACAATTTATTTTTGCAAAATGCGTCAAAACTCATATACATGACACAAAATCACCTACCTGCACCCAAACATATACAATAGCTAATGAAAAGCTATTGCAACCAATCGTTACATAATGGTCCAATAAATACAAACTAAAATATCAATATACCCTAACGCCATTTTCAGATATAGACTATAATTATAATATGTACTGTACCATAAAAGGCCAGGAAACATATCACAGTATGTATGTATTCCTTTCTCCTAAAATGATTTCACCAAAGATTACCAATGCAGAAAGAATCTCACTCAAGAGCATGAATGTCCAGAAACAAAAGGCTTCATTATACGTCTCCGACTTTGGAAACATTTACAAAACGTTTATCCTATCCAATGATGCTGTATAAACAGAGAATACATATGGTGTCTCTGCCCAAAGGGGTTTAGGGAGGAAGACGGAGTCGTTCTGGCCATGGGAGGGTTTTTATTATAACACTGAACACAAAGGCTGGCTGACCGCAGGATGAATGATAAACCGTAATGCTCAGATGACGCTCTGTCTCCTGTCGAGCCCGTGTGCCCATCCCCTCTGCAAGACGGACAAACACGTAGGGAGCGCCCGCCCCGAGGGAAAGGCAGCCATGCTGCCGTCTGCAGCCGCGGCTTGACCACGCCCCTTTGTCCGCCACAAAATATAATATAGAATAAATGATAAAAATAAAATGCGAAAACAAGGCGAAGTCAAAAAATGTGAAACTAATTCTTTACACACACAACCAGTCCATTCAGTCGTTGATCAGGCAACGACTGAATGGATGTCAACATAGCACTGGATGCAGCGAGGAAAGAATCTCTGACCTCTGTTCCTCTTTCATCCCCTCTTCCTCTATAATCACCTCTTCCTCTTCATCCCCTCTTTCTCTTTCATCCCCTCATCCTCTTTTACCCACTCTTGCTCTTTCATTCTCTCTTCCCGTTCCATCCCCTCTTGCGCTTTTATCCCCTCTTCCTCTATCATCCCCTCTTCCCCTTTCATCCCCTCTTCCTCTATCATCCCCTCTTCAACTTTCAAGCTCTCTTCTTCTTATAACCCCTCTTCCTTTTTCATCCCCTATTCCTCTATCAACCCCTCTTACTCTTTCACCCCCCCTTTCACTTGCATCCCCTCTTCCTCTTTCACCCCTCTTCCTCTTTCATCCCGTCTTCCTCCTTCATCCGATCTTCTACTTTCATCCCCACTTCCACTTCCACCCCCTCTTCCTCTGTCACCCCTGCTTTCTCTTTCATCCATTTCCCTCTTTCACCCCTCTTCCCATTTCAATCCCTCTTCTACTTTCCTTCCCTCTTCCTCTTTCACCCCCTCTCCCACTTTCAATCCCCCCTCCTCTTTCACCCCCTCTTTCGCTTGCATCCCCTTTTCCTCTTCTACCCCCTTCCTCTTTCATCCCATCTTCCTCTTTCACCCCCTCTTCCTCTGTCATCCCTCTTCAACTTTCACCCCCTCTTCCTCTTTGGGCCCCTCTATCTCTCCTTTGTCATTGCCCTCTGCCTCTTGCTTGGTCCATTCTTGAAAATGAACACTCAGAGGTAACCTCCTTTATGCTGAATAGGGACTGATTGCCGATTGAACAATTGTGCAAACAATTGTCTTCCTTCCTTCCTAATTTCCTCTGTCCATTCTTCTTTTCTTTCTTCCTCCCTCCCTCTCTCCCGTCTTCCTTCTTTCCTACATCCCCTGTCCCTTCTTTCCTCTCTTTGTTTCTATCATTCCCCTCCTTGTCTTCCTACCTTCCTTTCCCCTACCTTCTTTCCTTCTTTTCACTCCTCCTACCTTCTTCATTCCCTTCCTTCCTTCCTTCCTTCCTTCCTTCCTTCCTTCCTCACTCTTCCCTTCCATCCATCCCCTTTCCTCCCTTTCCTCTTTATTTCTTTCCTTCCTCCCTCCTTTCCCTGATTCCATCTCTTTCCCTGTCTCCTTCCTTCCAAACTCCCTTCCTTCTTTCTTCACTGCTTCCTTCCCTCATCCTCCTTTCTTTCCTTATTATTCCTTATCGTTCCTCTCTTCTTTCTTCCCATCCTTCCTTCCCTCCTCCCTTCTTAACTTCCTCTCTCTCTCCCTGCCTTGCTTCCTCCCCCCCCCCCCCCTCCCTCACTCCCTCACTCCCTTCCTTGAAGTCTTAGCATGCTGCTGTTTGCTTTCCTCACAGACCGAACTGGTTCTATTGATTTATATTCATATTGAGTATTGATATATTGATATATCAATACTCTATAGAAAGTATCAATACTTTCAATACTAACTTCTATTAATATCAATATTATTGAGTATTGATGTTTTTATATTGAATTAAGATACTTTCCATTGCATATAGATACTGTATGCTCTATTGAGTACTGAAGGGATTCCACCGTCCTTATGATTGACTTCTGGGAAGCTTTGCAATAAATCCCCACGAATACTTCTAAAAATGTGTCCGGACTTGAATTTCACAGAAACATAAAAATTAGGAGCGGGCAGGCAGAGAGCGGAGCCCACGCACGATACCACTCTACAGACCTACTTTCACTATCTTTCTATCTCTCTCTCTCTCTCTCTCTATCTCCACACAGATCCTCTCAAGAAGCAGTGAACCTCCCTCTCTTTTCCTCTTTCTGTCTCGTCGCCCGCCAGTCCATCGGCCTCCCTCTCTCTATCAGTGTCCCTCTATCTCTGCACATCATAATGAGTCATAATGAGTCACCCAGCAGAAGAAACAGGCCACAAAACCAGTCAGTTGCCTCCTCCACATCCATTACACTGGCAGGCGTAGGAGTTATGTCCAACAAATGTGCTGCTCGTCTTCATTGTGAATGAAATGGAAAGTGAGAAGACCCCGAATGCTTTACTGGAACATCGTCCCATGTAAGAAATAACACCAACACTAAAACTAAGAGTTTGATCACGTTGCATGATGGGAAGTTCCCTTGTGGTATCTCCTCAGGGCCCAGATAATTAGTATTACCAATAATGCAACATTTATTTTCTTATTTCCACAAAATGGCTCTATTCAAATGTATGGAACTGAGGTTTGGAGGACTTGTCACATAAGATTTATTGTTTAGATAAAGAAATGGGTTGATACTGTTAAAAATACTGTAGCGTGTTGGGGAATAGAGGTGGGGCGGAGATTCCCCAGCATGCTTTGTTATTGTGTGGTTTGGGGTTGTCGGGGAAAAGGATTGTTTTATGTGTTCTCAGTTACAGTAATGTTAATTGTTATGCTGTTGTTAATGTTAGCTAGCCAAATTGTTATTACTTTTATGTGTTGTGATTATGTTATGATTGTTGCACCAGGAGTGAGAGTGTGTGTGCCGTTAGTGACCTGCCTGCCGTGATAAGGGTAAGGTTATCATGGCAGTTGTTTTTTTTTGCTCTGGAACATATTTTCAGCAGGAGGCACGATTGTGGCAGCCCAAGGGGGCGTGGTCAAGCTGCCGCTACAGACAGGCGGTGCAAGTTCCCATCCCAGCGCCGGGATCATCTACTGCGAATCAACGGAGTCCGTGGATTTGTGTCTGTGCGAAAATAGGTGGAAGCCTCTTATTAATTTTACTCAAGTCACACTTTTTTTATAAAGCGCATTTCATACCATGGCAACACAATGTGCTTTACAGAGAAATACAATCAAAGATATAATATATATAATATATAAAATATAATATATAAAATGTCTGGGTAATCATAAGAACAGTCAGTGCAGTGAAGGCCAAGACAACCGCAAGGGTCTCGCTCATCCGCCGCCTTGCAGGCTCGACTTGGGGAGCTTCCCCCCAGACCCTACGCATATCCACGCAAGCCCTGGTCCTACCCGTAGCGGAATACTGTGCCCCTGCCTGGAGCAGAAGTCCACATGCGAACAAGGTGGATACTGTCATCAACAGCGCCCTCCGGATAGTAACTGGTTGTCTGAAACCCACCCCTGTGTCCTACCTGCCAGTCCTAGCTGGTATCGCCCCACCCAGTCTCCGACGGGAAGCAGCTACCCTCGCCCTGGCAAGGAAAGCCCAGAAGAACGACTGGCACATCCTACACAAAGCCACAACAACACCGGCACCACCATGCAGGCTCAAGTCTCGCCATCCCTACAACAAGGCAGCACAAGAGATGCTACAGTCGATCCCTGACGACTTGTCCAAGGACGCCTGGCTGGCAGCATCCTGGAGACAATCGTGGGAGTCAGCTGCGCCCTCCCGCATCCAACGATACATCCGGGACCCAGGAGGAGGTGTAAAAGGAGAAGACATGCCACGCCACCTATGGACCTCGCTGAACCGCCTTCGTACTGGCGTCGGGCGCTTCAAGTCCTCTCTGAAGAAGTGGGGCCTCTCCGACAGTGCGTCATGCGAGTGTGGCGAACCTGAACAGACTGCCGAGCACATAATCACCAGCTGCCCCCTATACAGCCCACCCTCAGAAGCTGGCCTTTTTGACCTAGGACTGGAGACGAGGGCGTGGCTATATGACACTGAGTTGGCCATCTGATGATATACGAAAGAAGAAGAAGTCAGTGCAGAATAAACAAATCTCACAGCGTACAGAACACACACACACACAGAACTCAGTCATAGACTGTCGTGAACAGTAAGCATTAAACCTGCTTTTCGAAGTGCTCAGTGTGGGGGGCCTCTCTCAGGTCCTCAGGCAGGGGGTTCCATCTACTTGGGGCATGGATACAGAAGGCAGCCTCCCCTGCTTTAGAGTTAGTACGAGGGCTGGTTAAAAGACCACTGCCTGTGGACCTGAGAGTTCTTGCTGGTTCGTATGTAATGAGCATTTCTCTTAGATACTGAGGTGCAAGGCCATTTAGAGCTTTATATTTATTATTATTTATTTATATTTATATTATCTATATATTTTTAGCAGAAACTGAAAATCAATCCTCGTTTTAATGGGGAGCCAATGTAAAGATCTAAGAACAGGCGTAATGTGTTCAAACTTGCAGCTGCATTTTGGATTGACTGTAGCCGCTGCAAGCTGATTTCGGGAGGCCGGTGAATTGGCTATTACAGTAGTCTTACTCGTTATGAATGCCTGGATTCATTTTTCCGAGTCTCCTTTTGACAGGAAGCCTCTTAATTTTGAAATACTTTTTAGATGGTAGAAAGCTGATTTGTGATGTGATTGATATGACTCTTAAAATTTAGATCGCCGTCTATGATTACCCCCAGATTTCTGGCTTCATTTTTGCTCTCCAGAGACAGAGAACTGAGATGAGCTGCAATTTTCTGTCTCTGAGCCTTTGGATCAAAGATGAGCATTTCTGTTTTATCGTTGTTCAGGTTTTAAAAGTTGGGTGACATCCATACATTAATATCATTAATACACTGAGTGAGGGAGTGTATGGAGTGTAGGTCATCAGGAGATAGGGATATGTACAGTTGTGAATCATCTGCATAATTATGGTAATTATTAATTATGGTATGTATCTGGTTTCTTCATAATATGTGCAAGTGGAAGCATATGTGACCCACCGCATACTTTAGGGTCATTTGGTGGCTTTCGACTTTTTATTTTTTCGCATAATTTGAAAGTGGAGAATCAGAGCTCCCAAACAAGGTGTCACTTGTGCAAATCAAGCAAATGTTTTTAAAGCTATGACTTGTTAATGACAAGGGTGTGGCAACCTGTGATTCTGAGATAATCACTCCCAAAGTTTTACCCACACCAGGTTCATTCAGCCAGCTCTCAGAATGCAAATGGGGTTGGCAGACAAACAAAGCCTCATGGCTAATTAACATACTGCTGAATGGACCAATCACCAACAGCGTTGAGTAGCGTCAACAACACACAACTATTTTTGTTTTTAATAAAGCTTTTAGTTAACAGAAAGAATATACATGTTTTGTAAGAGTAGAATTATTTTGGAGTTTAAAATACAGACAACACAACAAAATGTAGAGTCTATTAACAATATGAGTCTCAGAAAATCTGAAATCTGAAATCTGAAAATCTGGCACCTACCTCAACAGACTTCATCACGCCATCAACTTCTTCCGTTGTAACAACAACAGGCATATCGTCAGTCTCCTCTGGCGGTTCTTGATAATATTCCATTTCATCGTCACATTCAGGTTGAAATCTGCTGTTTGAAATGTTCTCCAAGTCCGGGATACTATCAGATTCAGCAGCGCTGTCGTTCTCGGCGTCGCTGTCGAAGAATTGACTATCATCGCGGAAAATTAAGTCCAGTATACACTGCTAACACTGACTTGGATCTATCACACTGGTCAGATTAAGGTCCGAGATAAGATTCAGAGCTTCCGCCACCCACTTTGCATAATCCATAACGATAGATAGGATAGGCATAGATAGATACATAGATGGGCCGACCCATTTTTGTAATCTCTCTAATAAAATATGATGGTCAACAGTGTCAGCAGCAGCATTGGAATCCAGGAGCAGAAGAACAGTTCATTTTTTAGAATCAGTGTTTATATGCTGATAATTTACAACTTTAATAAGTGCTGTTTCCGTATTATGGTGAGGTATCTGGTAAAACCAGATTGATAAATGTCTAAAAGGCTGTTTGATGTGAGATAGTTGTTCAGCTGAAGGTAAACAGTTTTTTCAAGTATTTTGCTGAGGAATGGCAGGTTGGAAATGGGCCTATAGTTGACAATAATTGTTGCATCAAGATTGCTCTTCTTCAGGAGTGGTTTAATGACAGCTGTTTTAAATGCTGCAGGAAATATATCTGGTTGAAGAGAGCTGTTTATCATTTCTAATACCTCATGTGCAAGGCAGTTAAAAACTATTTAAAAAAATGTGGTAGGGAAAGGGTCCAAGCAGCAGGTGGAGGACCTGAGCTGAGCAACAATATCGTCTTTTCGACAAGGACACACGTAAATTTTACGTCTCCAAAGCTGGGACACTGCAGCGGGCTGGAGACGATGAACCGCCGGTCTGACTGTAGAAGAATGTCAATAAACTTCATGAAGTCCTCTTTAAAAGTCTCTGATTGTTTGTTCCTGGTGTAGTTTAGTTTCTTGATGGGTGTGATGTGCTGAAGAATGAAGGAGTGACCGCTGACACTGACTTGAATAAAATAATAATTTTATTACACAAATCAGCATCAAACCAGACTTGCCATGGATGTCCTCGGAGAGACCCGAGCCGGATGGAATCTCTGCCAAGTGACGCTCTGCACTCGCTTTTAAAGCTGTACAGAGATAACATACCATCTCTGGTTCCAACCCATAGGTGCCTGCTCAGCCTATGTCCTGTCATAAATCTAAACTTTTCCTCCTCTGGTCGAGCTGGAGGAATAAACAAAATTCCTCTCCCATAGGACCTCTGAATAGACCCATTGTTGTTTTCGTTCTTCGTATGACATCGAGGCAATAAATCTAATACTAACATAGTTAATTAACATAGTTAATATTATGACCGCACTATATCTCAGCTTTGGGAGTAATTGAACATACGATGTTAATTGGCTTAATAGAAATCACTTAATAACAAACACAATTGGTTATAATATACCCCTCTGACCATGCTTAGTCATAGCAATACAGCAAATTTGTGGAGTGTGAGAGCGAAAAACCCATCTGGCAGCTTCCTTTCTTAGAACATCCATCAATCAATCAAGACAGGAAAATTCTCTCACGGTCCCTCTGCCCCACGCAACCACCTAAGGTACTCCAAATCAATTAACAGAAAAAGACGAAGGGTTTAGACTACTGTATAGGATGTTACATATAAATGCATACATTTAGAGCCTCAGAAATAAATCAAAAATGTTGTCCAAAGTCAGGCTGGTCGACCCATCGGTCCTTCCAGTGGACCTTTCCCTGCCTAGCACCAATGTCCCTCAAAAACCGCAAAAAAAGAAAATACCTGAGGTCCCAATGTATTCACTTCATCCTACTACAGATAACTCAAAGAAAACAATAGCAAATCAAAGTAATATGTCTTGCTAAAAATATCTAGCGTAGGGTACAGGATATTCATCAATAATACAGGTTACGTTGTAGTAAACAAACTCCAATATTATAAAAACATTCAGGACAAATATGTATGTATTGAACTGTTGCTTTTTAACACCATCAACTTTTAATGATATTTCACTCGACACTACTGATCATGATGTCCTCATTCAGGGTCCGCCGTCCATTTTCCTCCTCCATTTTCGAGTGTCCATGTTTGAATGTTCAAGTCCATTAGGCTGTTAGGATCTCTGGACACAGCCATCCTCTGACTGGTCCTGAAAGAAAGAATCACCAGCCAGTATCTTGCACAAACATCAAATACAGTAAAATAATTTCACTTTTGCATTATACTTTAACATTATTCCAATATATGATTAACTTTTTTCTTTTCCTCCTTTGCCCATGCATTTTCCTTGTTAACAATAGTGTTGAGTAAATGATGGAATCAGATATTTAGAATGGGTCTTTATCTATTAGTGTTAGCTCCTAACTACACACCTCTACCCAATTCAGACCTGTATGCTGACAGATTTTAACAATGCGATTTTTCAGCACACCATTCATTTTTTCACAAACTCCTTGGCTTTGTGGATGATAAACAGCTCCTAAACGTTGTTTAATTCCCAATTTTTGCAGAATTAATTTTACTGTTCTATCCACAAACTCTTTCCCATTATCTGAGGATATCCGATCTGGAAGTCCCCACCTGCTTATGACCTCACGACACAAGAACTTGGCAACCGACTGAGCATCTTAACGCTTGGTTGGACATGCCTCAGGCCACCGTGAAAATCTATCCACGACAACTAGCATGTATCTTTTACCTCCTATTGGTCTTATCATGTCAACAAAATCCACAACCAACTCACGCATAGGACCTGTCGGAGTTGGAATGTGACCGGGTGGACTCAACACACCCCTCCAAACGTTATTTTTAAGACAGATTGTGCATCTGCCTATGACATAATCAATTTGCTCAAGCAAGTACGGTGCCCAAAAACCATACTCTTTCGTGATCTTTCTCCTTACCTCCCCCCTTGCAACATGGGCTAACCCATGTGCTTCCTGAATCATCAGACCTAGTAGGTCAGGGGGTGCTACCATCAGTCCTTCATGATTTCTCCACAGACCAGCAGAATCTTGTGTGGCCCCTCGGTCCAACCATAATTGTTTATCGATGGCGGACGCCGCTTCTTGCATCGCGATCACATCTCTGAGCGTGATTTTATCTTCCAAGTCCACTTCATGAGTGACCAGAAAAACCTTGCCTGCTTTGTTTGCTCCTGTAACTGCTTTAGCAGCCTCATCAGCCGCTTTGTTACCTTGTGTGACCCTTGACGTGTCCATTTTGTGTGCTGCACACTTAGCTACAGCTATTTCCTTTGGTTTCATCATTGCATGCAACAATTTCATTTTTTGGGCATGATGCTGTATCGGAGAACCATCGGTTTTCTTAAATCCTCGATTTTTCCATACTGATCCAAATAAATGACACACATTATGTGCATATGCCGAATCTGTATATATTGTCACTCGCTTGCCTTCGGCCAATAGACAAGCTTCAGTCAGGCCCACAAGCTCAGCGAGCTGTGCAGAAGCAGGTTGTGGTATTACTTCTGCTTTCTCAACAACAAATTCAGTTCCTTGGGCTTTGACTACTGCATAACCAGCACTCAATGTGTCTCCTATTCGATAGCAGGACCCGTCAGTCCAATACTCCACATCTGACACATGCAGTGGGAAAGCTTGCAAGTCTGATCTGAGCTTTGCATATCTCTCTACTTCCTGAATACAATCATGTGGCTCTCCATCCCCTGGTGTTGGTAAATTATCAGCTGGATTTACCGTGACGCACCTTACTAAGGTGACATCTTCCTGCTCTAAGAGCCTATGATAGTCTCTTAGCCTAGACATAGTCAATGTACATTTACCGAAGTTCAAAAGATTTCTGAGACTATGATGGGTAAGAATTGTCACTGGGTAACCCATAGTTACTGATGATGCTTTCTCATACATTAGATAAACTCCCACCATTGCTCTGTAGCACAGTGGTAGCCCCGATTCTACTTCTGAATAGGCAGTAGAATAATACGACACAGGTTGAGGACTTGTCCCTGTACCTGTTGGCTGACAAAGAACTGCACATGCATATTTGCCTCACATGGACGTAGCCACATACAGCAAAAAGTTCTAAGAGTAGTCTGGCAGTGCTAGTGCTAGAGCTTCTTGTAGCCTCTGTTTGATCGTTTCAAATGCCATTAGACCTTCCTGCGTCCAGGTGAGGTTACAATGGAGTTGAGCATTCCCAGTCTCTTTTATCATGGCTCTCAAAGGCCCTGTTAGGCAGGCATAATCTTCTACCCAGGCTGAAGAATATCCCGCAATGCCAAGAAATGTCATCATGTCTCTGACTGTTTTAGGCTTTGGTGCGACTTTTTCTTGACAATACTGTAGCTTCTTCTGAGAGGCCTTGTGTCCTTTGTCTGCCAATAGCTGTAACAGTGTGATTGAGTCCTCATGGCATGTTTCCTTATATGGTGAACAGATGACGATGTCGTCCACATACTGAATGACAGTACTTTTCAAGATCTGATCAATCCCAGCCAAGTCATCTTGCAATACTTTATTGAAAATGTGAGGGCTATGTTTGAATCCTTGAGGGAGCCTCTTGTACTTGAAGGTTTGTCCTTTGTACGTGAATCCAAACAATCCTTGACTTTCTTCGCTCAGTGGAACACTGAAAAATGCTCCACACAAATCCAACACTGTGAAGTGTGTAGCCTCTGGAGGGATTTGGGCTAGCAAGGTATGTGGATCTGGTACATCTGCTGGAAAATCCTGCACCACTTCATTTATCGCTCTTAAATCATGTACCAAGCGATAGGACTCATCTGGTTTCTTTAAAGGCAATATAGGTGTATTGCTCTGAGGATCCAAAAATATTTCCACTACACCTGCTTTTAACAGTCCTTCAATTTGTGGTTCAATCCCTTTGATTGCCTCTTCCTTTAGTGGATATTGGTTCTTCCAAGGAGGTTTGGTTCCTGGTCTCAGTTCAACTCTCACCGGTTGGGCTGACTTCACAAGTCCGATGTCCGTACTATGTCGTGACCACAAACATTCTGGAATTTGTTGCAGCATCTCCTCTCTCATGCTGTCTGAGTCCAATTTAGCGCTGAACATTGACTCATGTGTCATCTGTATCACTTGTGGTTGTCCTTGTCCTTGAGCTGTAAGAGAAAATCATGATTTTCATGAACTTCTGTTCTTCACTTATCCAGATAGCAAGATTCTCCTTTATGGGTGAAAAAATGGCTTCCTCAGCTTCTGCCATCATTTCTCCTATTTGCTTCTGCTCAAATCCTTCAGCCACCATTAAAGTCACATGTGGCACACTTTTCACAATTTCATACTCTTTCTCAAGATATTCATTGGTGTTTATCTTCATAGCTGCTCCTTGTGGTCCCACAATTATGCAGCATGAGATCAGCTGAACATGCTTCGGTTGACTACTCAACCATTCTTCTGGATCCAATTGGTCAGCTTTCTTGAAATATTTCAACGTGCAATGATGTGGATACTCAGGGGGCTTAGCATCAGGCATATTTGGCACAATGAACTTCTCCCACATCTTGGCTGGCTCTAATAGCTCTGGACTAAGATTTCCAATCCAATATACTGAAGAAGTCTCGGTCTCTGGTGCGCTAAATAATTGGTGGTAGACATCAGGTGGCACATCCACCAGACAGCCGTCCGGTGTACACCGTATTGTGCAATTTAGTTTGCACATAGCATCTCTTCCCAAGAGTGCAATGGGCGTATGTTCTGACACCAAAATAGGTAGTGTGATTTTCCGATTTCTACAGCAGAGCTCAATTGGTTTTGTGAGAGGAATCAGCTGTTTCACACCCTCAAACCCGATTGTCCGTACCAATTGGTCAGACATGGGGAGATGCATAGCATCTTCAGGCTGAACACAGGTGAAAGCTGCTCCGCAATCTGCCATTACTTCCAATGACTTATCATTTATTTTCACCTCTATTTTTGGATCTTGCTCCGGCCCTGATACTACCAGCTGACACCTCCCTTTCGAGTCTTCTGGGCACCCCTAGAAACCAGGTTCCGGACCCCTGTAAGGGTTCGCTGGTCCCCTGGGTGGCTGTGGTTGTCCTCTGAAGCCTCCTCTGAAGCCTCCTCTGAACCTGTAGCAGTCACGTGCAAAATGACCTTGTCCACAATTATGACACGCTCCTTGAGACTGTTGGAAATTTCCTCCTCTTCCTCTTCCTATATTTCCTTGACCTCTTCCTCTCCATGTTTGTGGTTGGTCAAAAACTGGCTGTGGAAAGGAGACAGTGAAGACCACAGGTGGTAGTACCTGAATCTGTCCTTGCTGTGGTTGTGGTGGTAATTGATTTAGTTGTGACTGGCTCTGCATAACCACAGCTTGTTTCTTTTTCTTCTTCTTATTATCCACCAACTGTATTTGGTTGACTTTTCTGAGAGTCTCCTGATCCTGTTCCTTCTTCTTTGTACTGTTGGAGCTCGGGTACATCTTCATGGTTGTTTTAGCCTTGCCCATCTCTATTATTTGTTCATCCTCACCTTTGAAGAGATAGTTGCCCTCCTGTGTAATCACTGGGAGCTGGGGATGAGCATCAGTGCACTTCACCACCTTCTCATAAGGCGGGGGCTTCTGTAAAGATGCTGTATGTGAGAAGGGCGTGGTAATCTTCTCCATCAATTTTTCTGTTTCCTTTTCATTTTTCTTTATTTCTTGTCTACTTTGTTCTCTTTTTTCCGTTGCAGCTTCGAACCATGTCTGTCCCTCCTTTGCAAACAGTTGCAGAATGCCAAGTTCTGTTTGTCTTTTCTCCGTGCGTCTCTTTCCTTTCTTGCCTTTCTTTTGATTTACTTTATATGTGGACACAAGCACCTGCATTGTTTTAATCACATCCGGGTTAAGAGTTCCTTCAATTGGCCATGGTTGTTCAATGTCCGGCCAACGCTTGCTCCATTTTCCTGATATTTTTGCAATATCTTTAATAAGGGGATTGTTCTTTTGCACTACATCAATAGGAGTGATTACTTTTGTAATTTTAGTATCCATTTTTGACATCCTAATGACTCTCTTATTTTTCTTTAATTGTAAATCAAATTGAATTATTTTAAAAATGTCTTTATAAAGCACCGTGTAATCACACTCAACCAACAACAGCTGAATTTGCCAACCCCAAAGGAGACCAATCGCTTCCCACTTGTGAAAGCCAATTCACTTGTTCACCATCTGATGCATCTGATCACACTCATTTATGTTCAATTATCAAAATTACATCAGTGTTCATTCTCAAAACAGCATAGATAAATCATACCCAGATAATGAATGTTCCAATATTCACAGAACAGTATTTAAATTAAATCAGCTTTTCCCTATGTGATCAATCAATTAATCAATAATACTCCATTAATTAGGCAAATGCCTTAATTGGTCAGTCTGTTGCCAAGTCTCTCACTAAATAATTGCAAATGCAATGTATGAAAAAGAACTACTACAAACGCATATGTGAAGACAAGCTAAACACATTTATTATAACTAAATTTATAGGTATTTAGGTAAATGCAGGTGAGGTTTGTTGAAAGAGTTTGTGGATAAAACCGTACTGGCCTTTAATTGGTTTGGATGGATTCAGGATTCCAGAACGTTGTCATCCGCAAGCCTCAGTGTCTGTGAAGATCTGCCAGATGTCTTGTCATCTGCCCTATGGATGATTCAGTTCAGACTCATTCCATCTTCTCTGTCTTTCCCCCAGCTTTCACTCAGCTTTCACTCAGCATAGTAAAAGAGAGGAAGAAAGAAAAAAGAAAAAGAACCACAGAAGAGTTCAATGCCTTAGGCTCACTCTAAATTCTTATACACACTGTGATACAATTCAGTGTGACATACATTATCAGCTTTTTTATTTTGCGCACACTTGAAATAAAGCAATGGTTACTTTTAATCATGCAATGCATTTAAAGTCCAAAGAGTATATTAGTCAATCTGATATCACTTTTAATTTGTTATTTTTATTCTATTTATCTATTTATTTTTATTTTATTTAATTATTTTTATTCTATTTATCTATTTAATTGTATTTTATCCTTTTTATTCTTTCTTCTAACTACTGAGAGTACAGAGTAGAGAGGGGGGCTCACCAGCCCCTCTTGTCAGGAGGAGTTAACTAAATTCCACTCTTGTGTGAAGCACCACCCCTTGCTCCACCTCTTAAGTTTAGCAAAGACTTCCAGTATGGACTGGTCGTCAGCGAGTGAACATCCTGTTTTGGCTCCCGTAGGGACAGCCCAGCTCAATGCAGTTACGCGCACTCGTAAATCAAAACTGTTTTCTCTCAGCAGTCGAAACACAAAACCTCTTTTCTTGCATCAAGAACCAGAGTCTCCCTTCACCCCAACAAGACCATCTGCTCTTTTAACCAGACAGGATTCACAGAAATCACCGCCACACACACCCCAAGACAAAAAGAAAAAGAAAAAACCCACACGCCAATCAAACAAATCACAAATCCTCCTTCCAATTCAGAGCAGGAGATTTTCATGTATGTGTAGGCAGACTGTGGCTCTAGTCCTTCAGAAGGCTCATTTTGTTATCAACTATATAAAGTCCTGTAAAGGTTCATATCCTTTATCAAATGCACAAACGTCCTTGGAAAAAAGGCTCATATATATTTATCAAACGTCCTTAGAGAAAAAGGCTCATATATATTTATCAAAAGTCCTTAAAGAAAGGCTCATATATTTTTATCAACTTTACAAAGTCCGTAAACAGGCTCATATATGTTTATCACTAAAGGGGCAAGAAATGGTTCTCTTTATGTACTATTCAACTGCTCACCACATATGTATACCTATTAATAACACATATATTCTATATCACATACACAAAACATTACACAAAGCTCTTCTACCTCTGCAGCCGCGGCATTTTCACACTCACACACACAAAAAGAAAAAAAAAAAGAAAAAGATATGTCTGACCAGCAGAACATCTACACCCCCAGAGACTTTATCAGCGCTTAGCTTTATGTTTTACGTCGACTCATATATACTTTTCTAATTTCATCAACATTTTCACTTTGGCCAGACTTTTAAAATTTTACTTTGGCCACACTTTTAACAAATTCTTTTTAATCAGATTCTCTCATCATGCATGTTCACTAGTTCTCCAGAGCAGGTTCTGCCCTGTTTTTCCTCACTTTTCTTTACAAACTTTATTTTTTCATCTTTTGAGCCTTTAACTTGTAACTGTTTTTATTTCACTTTATCCTTTTCATCTTACTTTAGCTCAAACTTTATTTTTCATCTTTAGCCTTTAACTTGTAACTCTTTTTATTTGACTTTATCTTTTTCATCTTACTTTAGGCTTTTAACTTTTATCTCTTTTTCACTTTTCATCTTACTTTAGGCTTTTAACTTTTATCTCTGTTTCACTTTTCATATTTTCCATCTTACTTTTAGGCTTTTTTTCACTTTACTTTCTTCTTTTTCATCTTTATTCATATAATTTTATTTTGAGTCAATTCCCCTGGCCAGGGTTATTTCCTCTTGTTTTTTCCTACTTAGATTTGACTATATTATATCTTCATTCGGCCAACTTTCACACAGCATTTAATGTACACATGTCTTACTGTTTAACGAGATACGGGCCCTGTCTTCGTTTATCTTGCATGGTTATTTAAATAACTTTTGGCTACTAGTTCTGCCATTCTACAATTACTTTTTATTCCTACTTTCTCAACATCTTTTAAGCCTTTAACTTTTACTTTTAACTTCATTTTTCATTTCTCTCATCCCTATTCTCTATTTCAACTTTTAACTTTTAGCTTTTATTTCTCTCGTCTCTATTCTCTATTTCAACTTCTAACTTTTATTTCTCTTGTCTCTATTCTCTATTTCAACTTAATTCTCTTTTTCTTCACTTATTATTCTCTTATTCCCCTTATTTACGTCTTTTACATCTTAATTAATCCCAATTTAGACGGAAACTCACTTCACACATCAACACATCATCTCCATCGCCGCATAATCTCAGTGTAGTCTCCCTGCCAAAAACATACTGCTCCAGCCCACATAACAGCTCAATTTTGTGAGAGGTCACTCACCCTGAGAGCGGCAGTTCGCTGGAGCAGGCAGCATCGGCAGATGAGGCCCAACAGATCCTGATTCGTGACGCCACTTTGTAGTTTAGTTTCTTGATGGGTGTGATGTGCTGAAGAATGAAGGAGTGACCGCTGACACTGACTTGAATAAAATAATAATTTTATTACACAAATCAGCATCAAACCAGACTTGCCATGGATGTCCTGGGAGAGACCCGAGCCGGATGGAATCTCTGCCAAGTGACGCTCTGCACTCGCTTTTAAAGCTGTACAGAGATAACATACCATCTCTGGTTCCAACCCATAGGTGCCTGCTCAGCCTATGTCCTGTCATAAATCTAAACTTTTCCTCCTCTGGTCGAGCTGGAGGAATAAACAAAATTCCTCTCCCATAGGACCTCTGAATAGACCCATTGTTGTTTTCGTTCTTCGTATGACATCGAGGCAATAAATCTAATACTAACATAGTTAATTAACATAGTTAATATTATGACCGCACTATATCTCAGCTTTGGGAGCTCAGTGACCTATTCACCTCAAACCTTCCAGACACCTCACTGGGATTGTTGGTTCCGACGTTGGTGCCTCCACATTCCTAAACAGTGGAGGCAGACTGGTTTTGATCCAGCAGCTATGGGATTTTAAAGTCTATATCCTGGACACGGGCACCCGAGTAGCAGAGGGTTTTAACTGCAGGCATGGTGATGTGTCGAACCATGGAGGAGCCGATGACGAGCAAGGATGGAGGTCTGGCAACAGAGGAGCCTCGAGGGACAGCAGCAGCAGCCAAGCCAGGAGAGCACCATTCTCCCGGAGGGGGCGCAGGCAGCTGGTCAAAATCAGCCGCCCTGCAGCCACTGATTTTGACCAGCGGCTGCAGGGCGGCCCCAACGGGAAGAGATCCTGCTGCGGGAGCCGAGGTGGTGCTCCCTGGCATTGGAAACAGAGAGCAGCAGGATCAGGGTCCGCAGCGACAGGGTCAGCAGTGGCGGAGGCGCCACCAACCAGCTCGTAAGCGAAGGCCTAGGCAGACGATGGATGGTCTCCTCTGATTGGAGGAGAAGGGGAAGCTGGCGGTAGTGGAGATGAGGCTGGGGACAGTAGAGAGCATTCGGTGCCCCCGATGCCACGGTGGACTGTGACCACCCCCCAAAGGAGGAACTCTGTTATATCCCTGAAATTGACTGTGGGCTCCAGGACTTTGAATCTGTTCTCCTGCC
Organism: Zeus faber; assembly: GCF_960531495.2. Classification (NCBI taxonomy): domain Eukaryota; kingdom Metazoa; phylum Chordata; class Actinopteri; order Zeiformes; family Zeidae; genus Zeus; species Zeus faber. The sequence goes on from NC_137193.1 coordinate 39,377,968, forward strand.
AGAGAGACTCTTGCATCGGGCGTCACAAGGAGCGCTCGCATCACCGGCCACTGCTCGCCGCCAGAATCCATGGCTCTGGGGTGGAGTCGGTCCGGGACTTGGGCCATGGCTCCTCTATCAGAGCCGGCAGGGCATCAGATGGACCCCGACTCACCCACAGCGAGAATGGATCCGGGCGGGATGTGGAGTCAAAGTCCAGTCCGATCACAGCGGAGGACATGGAGTGGGAGATGTGCTTAGCCTGAGCGCTGGCGATGGAGGTCAGACCTTTTTCTTCACATCCTCACTCAGACTGTGGATGTCTTTAAAGACCGACTTCTCTGGAGCATTGAGTCTGTCGATCTGGCACAAACAGTTCTCCCAGTCTGAGGATGTAGGCATCGATGCTGGCATAGTTAGCAATATGCTTAGATAAGAGGCTAACAAGCGCTAGCCGAACACTAACCAAGCCAAAGTCCATGTGCCAAGATCCGAAAAAACAGTTCAGGCGCGGGTCAAAGCCAGGAAATAGTAAGGATATCACAGTGCGAACAATCCGAAATCCGTAATCAGATAAAGTTATCAGGTAAAGTTGGGAGCAATTCAGCGAAGTAACACACTGACGTGAAAAGCAGGAAGTCAATTCATTTTAAAAGGTTAACTTTTATTGCAGAGTGAAAGATGCAGGGGCTGCAGCCATGACTGCAGCCCTGGCACCCCCCTCCCCCCAGGCTATTGTCCCTTTCCAATGTTTAGGTCTTTAATTCCTAAATTTCCCATGAGAGTGATATTCTATAAAATGACATAAAGCATCAGAAAAGCAGAAACTAAATGTGGTAATTGTTTTGGTGCCATCTGCAGTTGGGGAGAACTAGCACTGGCAACCAAAAGGGGATGCAGCTTCTTTGTACCGGCCGCCTGGTCCCCATGAAGACAGGAGGACTTGTTACATTGGGCACCACTGTAAAAAGTCCTCTTCTCTTCCCTGTGAGGAGAGAGGTGAAACGACCACAGCTTTTGAAGTCTACAAATAACCTCAATCTCCTGCAGCTGCATTCTCTTTTGTTTGCCAGTGCTCTCTCTCCCACTTGCAGACGACATCAAAACCTCTCCCCACTACCACACTGTATTATTGAAATATACAGTATATATTATTTTCAATAAGATTTAAAGATTTAATAAAATACAACTTTTTTCCAAACTATTGACAGAACTTTTTTTGCTGTCTCACTGCTTTTGTACAATCGTGACACTTTACTTGTCAATGTATGTGGATCAACAGGAACAAATGAGCTTCATCAGGTATTAAACTGGAACTATGGCTGATTCACTCACTCACATTTGGATAATTGTGCTGATGATTAAAGTTCTTAATGGAGGTACAAGTAACTAATATATCTTTATTATAGGACTTTTTACTCATGGTCAAATAATTCACTTAATCAATATTTACTTGTAACCAGGTGCAACATTCAGGAAGTAACTGTTTGCCGTTTCACGTCTCTCCAGCCAGGGTCAGGTCGTGTACAAGAGGGTTAAGTTCAAAAGTGTTAAGGTTTCATTTTGTTTTTTAGCAGGTGAACAGGAAGTCAGCTGACCTGTGTGGTAAGCAGTCTGGGGTTCAACACAGACTATCACAGGCAAACAATGGACAAAACACAACAGAAACCTTCTTCTGTTCACCTCCAGATCATTCACGCACTGGGTGAATTTTTTTTTTCCCCATTTTGGGGGAAAATTGGGGTGATATTGATTTGTTATATATATACTATATATTTTTTGGGGGGTATTGTTTTATGTGAATACAATTTTTTTTTTAATTTCTCTTATTTCACTATTTTTATTGATATTGATTTGTTAGATATATATATTGTGATTTGTTAATTGATTTGTGATATTTATTTATTCTGTCAATAGGCATACATTTTTTTTTTTTAAACCTGTGCTGTCAGTATGCTGGGCATTCAACACAGAGTATTTGTGCCATTGCATCTAGGACAGAGTTAGTCTGCAAGTGGACTGCAAGTTTTCAACCTGCAATGCAACTCTTTATTTATTCTTAAATCATCAAGAACTGCTGCAATAACTCTGTTCTGTGGATGACCTGTAGAATGACAAGAGCACAGTTTTTGGTTATAGAGAACAACCACCAACCCCCCTCTTTGGAGAACAATTTATCGTGTCTATAAACAGCTGATCACTACTCCAAGAGGGGGAGGACAACCAGGGGTGAGACAAATAAACATAGAACCAAACAATATTTACACACAAATATAATCATTGGACGACAACAATTATTGAAGAAGAGTAAATTAGGTCCAGGAAAACTAGACTACAACTGGTCTCGTGGCCTCTTCCTATCATAGTTATGGCAGTAAATAAGGGAGCTGCAGGAAAGCCCTGAGCACCCTGCCCTGAGGCCATAGAAGACCCCTGGGCTCCCAGAGAAGCCAGAGGGCCGTGGAGCAACCCCCACGCCCAGCGCCAAGGGTCATTACCCAGTTCCAGGGAGCACAAGGAGAACCCGCACCCCAGGGGCGCACACATACAACCAACCCCCAGGTGCAGGCACAAGACGCAGCCACAGGCAGAGAACCCGGGCTCAGAACAGGAAGTGATGCCACAGCGGGAACAGGTACCAGAACAGGATGGTAGGGTCAGAATAATTCATGTGCCCACCTGGCCCAGTAGCAGTGGTTCAGGCTGGTGGTGGTGTTGTCATGGTGTGGTGGAGGACCTTAACACCAAGTCAGCATGTTTAAATGCCACAGCCCACAGAGTGTTGTTTCTGACCATGTGCATCCCTTTATAGTCACTTTGTGACCTGGTTATAAAGGTGGTATATAAATAAAGTAACTATTATTATATTATTATTATTATTTTGGCCAAGATGGCCAATGTAATATGTCTACAACAGCTTCTTATGAAGGAAGAGCCAGTGAAAAACAAATAAAGAGAATGGGTGTTTCCTGGAGACGGTAGCCCTGTGTCTAAATATAGCAAATGTCATCATTGCACCATTAACAGTAAGATTGCACAATTACACATTATCAACAACTCCCTACCTGCCTGGAAGAGGTCTCAGATCCGCTGTAGGGCAGAACAATTGGTTTCTCAGTCAGAGATATATTTTTTTATGTTTCCCTGTGCTAAATATAGACTTGGGCCTCAGGGTGCAGTTACCCAGAAATACGTGTAAAATAAGTTTTCTTTTGTTGTTGTGTTGAACAAACATATGTTGACATCGAACTATGACGGATGGAATCTCTAGCTGTCTGTATGTCCTTTGATTAACTCGACAACCGTTTATCCGATCTACTTCACACTTGGCGGATGTATCAGGGCTCTGCAACTGAGTCACTTAGGGGCTGCACTGAGTCACAGTGCAGCTCCTTCCGAACAGGCATGTTTTGAGCGAGCTGCATTTGTATAATTAAAAAGGGAAAAAGGCAGGGACTCAGTCAATGTTTTGCAATACATGCCAAGAATTTACTAATAATACTCATTTTTCTTTCGTAATATCTCACATAATATGATGACAGTACATCAACTATTTTTATATTAGACATATTTTCCGTTAATCCTTTTTGCTTCTAAATGCCTCTTGATTATAATAGTTAGGTGTCTGGGAATGTTTGGCGTCCCATTTGGCCAACGTTCATGAGCGGAATATTGTCCGATTATTTTAACGTCTGTCATTAGCATTTATGTGGCTTTAAGTGTTTGAAATTCTAAAGAGCCAAATCATACCTGAATTGAAAACCTCCTGGGTGTTTGCCAACCAATACCAGAAACATAGTGGCAAGATCAGATTAAAAACACAGGAGAGCCAGAGAGTGAGACATCTGTCAGAACGATTCACTGGATGCTGGTTGTGATGAAGGTTAAACAGAAGAAAAGTACAATAACACAAAAAAAACTATATATTTGGGATCTGGATGAGGTCAGAACAGTATTTAAATATAAATTTGCTTTCTGTTTCTGAATGTTCACTTTCAAAGGACAAATTAAATAAAAAGTTCACTTTCATCTTTTATTTCACTCTTGAAAAAACTGTAGTTTCTTGATGAATTTGATGTGTTGATGAAGAAGGAGTGACCGCTGATGCTGACTTGAGTAAAATAATAGATTTATTACAAAAGAACAGCATCAGACCAGATGTTCCATGGTTCGCCTGGGAGAGAACAGAGCTGGATGGATTCTCTATCGAATGAAACTCGGACGGGTGCTTTTAAGCTTGTCCAAAGACAACGCTGACCATTTGGTTCCCATACATAGGTCACAGATCACATTTCAGCTCCCTTATCACCGGGACCCCTGGCGAAGTGCTCTCTCTCTCGGGACCCCTGGCACCGTCTGTTAGTAATTATTTTATACAATGGGGGCTGTCTTGGGACGCCACACATTCCAAGAAACCTCATATTTCCCCCCTTCGAGACTACACAAAGTCTCGACAGGGAGAAGAGTAATTGACCTTATGACGTTAATTGGCATAATAGAAATCACATACTAACAAACAAAATGATTATAATATACCCTTCTGAACATGCTAAGTCGTAGCAATACAATAAATTTGTGGAGTGTGAGACCGAAAAACCCATCTGGCAGCTTCCTTTCTTAGTTCTTTCATCAAACAATCAAGACAGGAAAATTCTCTCACGGTCCCTCCGCCCCAGGCAACCACCTACTGCACTCCAAATCAATTAACCGCAAAGATAAAGGGTATAGAAAACTGTACAGGGTGTTAAATATAAATGCACACATTAAGAACCTCAGAAATAAATCAAAAATTTGGTCCAAAGTCAGGCTGGTCGACCCATCGGACCTTCCAATGAACCTTTCCATGCCTATCATCAATGTCCCTCAAAACCCGCAAAAAAAGAATAACACCTGAGGTCCCAATATATTAATTTCACCCTGTTACAGAAACCTTCAAAGAAAACAATACTAAATCAAAGTAATATGTCTTGCCAAAAATATCTGCTGTTGAGTACAGACTTTTCATCCATAATACAGGTTACATTGTAATAAACAAACTCAAATATTATAAAAACCTGCATAACACATATGTATGTATTGAACTGTTGCTTTTTAACACCATCAACTTTTAATGATTTTTCACGTGACACTCCTGATCACGATGACCTCATTCAGGGTCCGTCGTCCATTTTCATCCTCCATTCTTGAATGTCTATGTTTGAGTGTTCAAGTCCATTAGGCTGTTAGGATCTGTGGACACAGCCACCTTCTGACTGGTCCTGAAAGAAATATTCACCAGCCAGTATCTTGCACACACATCAAATACAGTAAAACAATTTCACTTTTGCAATACACTTTAAGGTCCAAGGTTAAGGTTTAACATTTACACTTTATTCCAATATATGTTTAACATTTTCCTTTTCCCCCCTTTGTCCATGCATTTTCCCCGTCAAAAATAGACTTGAGTATATGACGGAATCAGATATTCAGAATGGATATTTCTCTACTAGTGTTAGCTCCTAACTACACACCATTAATGCCAATGGAAGCGCCTCTACCCAATTCAGACCTGTATGCTGACAGATTTTAACAATCAGCACACCATTCATTTTTTCACAAACACCTTGACTTTGCGGATGATAAACAGCTCCTAGACGTTGTTTAAGTCCCAATTTTTGCAGAATTAATTTTACTGTTTTATCCACAAACTCTTTCCCATTATCTGAAGATATGCGATCTGGAAGTCCCCACCTGCTTATGACCTCATGACACAAGAACTTGGCTCGGCAACTGACTGAGCATCTTTACGCTTTATTGGACATGCTTCAGTTCCCCGTGAAAATCTATCCACGATGACTAACATGTATCTTTTACCTCCTACTGGTCTTATCATGTCAACAAAATCCACAACCAACTCACGCATGGGACCTGTCGGAGTTGGAATGTGACCGGGTGGACTCTTCACACCCCTCTCAACATTGTTTTTAAAACAGGTTGTACATCTGTCTATACATAATCAATTTGCTCAAGCAAGTACGGTGCCCAAAAACCAAACTCTTTCGTGATTTTTCTCCTTACCTCCCCCCTTGCAACATGGGCTAACCCATGTGCTTCCTGAATCATCAGACCTAGTACGTCGGGGGGTACTACCATCAGTCCTTCATGATTTCTCCACAGACCAGTAGACTCTTGTGTGGCCCCTCGGTCCAACCATAATTGTTTATCTATGGCTTCTTGCGTCGAGATTACATCTCCAAACGTGATTTTATCTTCCAAGTCCACTTCATGGGTGACAAGAAGAACTTTGCCTGCTTTGTTTGCTCCTGTAGCTGCTTTTGCAGCCTCATCCGCTGCTTTGTTACCTTGAGTAACCCTTGATGTGTCCATTTTGTGTGCTGCACACTTAGCTACAGCTATTTCCTTTGGTTTCATCATTGCATGCAGCAATTTCCTTATCTGAGCATGATACTTCTGTGTCCATGGGTTATTGTTTGACCCCAATAAGCTACTTTTTCTTGACAATACTGCAGCTTCTTCCATCATTTCTCCTATATGCTTCTGCTCAAATCCTTCAGCCACCATTAAAGTCATATGTGGCACACTCGTTGCTCCTTTACTTCCCCATTCCACCACCAAGAATCCTCTTCTTTCGGCTGCTCCCCTTAGGGGGCACCGCAGTGCATTATCTACCAACAATACCTTCTGTTCTGCACATCTATAAACCTTCTCTTTGGCCTTCTTCTCCTCATTCTTCTTATCCACCAACTGTATTTGTTTGAGTTTTCTGAGAGTCTCCTGGTCCTGTTCCTTCCGGTCATGCTCCTTTTTCCTCCGCTTTAGCCAACATCCGTCTAACTGCTGGGTCGTATCCGCCAATAGCTTCGTCAAAGTCACTCACACTCTCTTCTCCTATTTCCAGGCTTCTGACTTGTTGTCTGTTCCCAAACGGTTCCTTCTCTTGGTACTGTTAGAGCTCGGATACATCTTCATGGTTGTTGTAGCCTTGCCCATCTCTATTATTTGCTCATCCTCATCTCTGAAGAGATAGTTGCCCTCCGTTGTCATTACTGGGACAAAACCTCTTCTCTTGCATCAAAAACCCAGCTTTTCCTTCTATTTCAACAAGACTATCTGCTCTTTTAACCAACAGGACTCACAGAAAGCACTGTCACACACACTCCAAGCACAAAAAGACAAAGAAAAAACCCACACACCAATCAAACAATCCACAAATCCTACCCATAACTCAGAGAAGGAGATTTTCTTTTCTTTTCTGAATGTGTACATGCATGTGTAGGCAGACTGTTTCTGGTGATTCTAGTCCTTCTCTCAAGAAGGCTCATTTTGCTATCAAATATATAAAGTCCTGTGAAGGTTCATATCCTTTATCAAATGTACAAAACGTTATTGAAAGAAAAAGGCTCATATATATTTATCAAACGTCCTTATAGAAAGGCTCATATATATTTATCAAACGTCCTTAAAGAAAGGCTCATAATCTGTATTATCAACTTTATAAAGTCTGTAAACAGGCTCATATATATTTATCACTAAAGGGGCAGGAAATGTTTCTCTTTATGTATTATTCAACTGCTCACCACATATGTATACCTATTTAATAACCCATATATTATATATATTATTTATACATATACACGAACAATACACAAATCTCTTCACACCTCTTTAGCCGCGGCACACTCACACACCAAAAGGAAAAAGACATGTCTGTCCATCTGATTCTCCAAAAACTTCAACAGCGCTTAACTTTATAGTTTAACGTCGACTCATTTATACTTTTCTAATTTCATCAAGATTTTCACTTTGGCCAGACTTTTAAATTTTCACTTTGGCCAAACTTTTAACAACTTATCTTTTTAATCAGATTCTTTCAGCATGCACGTTCAATGTGCACTCATTCTCCTAGGCTGGTTCAGCCCTGCTTTTCCCCATTTTTTCTCAAACTTTATTTTTCATCTTTGAAGCCTTTGACTTGTAACTCTTTTTACCTCACTTTTCATCTTTTTCATCTTACTTTAGGCTTTTAACTTTTATCTCTTTTTCACTTTTCACCTTTTTTTTAATCTTCATTCATATCATTATATATTAAGCCAATTCCCCTAGATTTGACTATATTATATTTTCATACGGCCAACTTTCACACAGCATTTAATGTACACATGTCTTACTGTTTAAGGAGATACGGGCCCTGTCTTCATTAATCTTGCATGGTTAATTTTTGGCTACTAGTTCTGCCATTCTACAATTACTTTTTACTTCAACTTTCTCCACATCTTTTAAGCCTTTAACGTTTACTTTAAACTTCATCTTTTATTTCTCTCGTCTCTATTCTCTATTTCAACTTAATTATCTTTTTCTTTGTTTATTATTCTCTTATTCCCCCTATTTATGTCTTTTACAACTTAATAAACCCCAATTTAGACAGAAACTCACTTCACACATCAACACATCCTCTCCATCTTGAAAAAACAAAATGAAAAAAATAAATAAAAACAAAAAAGGTGTATAGCAGAGTGGTATCACCTCCGGAAGGATATCAGCAAACATTTATTAGTTTGCTAGTTTGTTTAGTTTGTGGAGAATTCATATTTTTATCCAGTGGTTGGGGCTGAACATGGGTATATCAGACGTGGCTGCGGTACTGAAATATTACACTCCAGTAAAAGCACTGTTACTTTAAAACAATGATTCAAATCAGTAAAAATAAAAAATAAAACAACTTTATTCAGAGTAATGGGGATTATACAATTACATTTGAATAGCACATTTCATACACAATCACAATTCAAGTTGCTTTAAATCCAGCATAAAATTAATGCTATCAAACAAAGAAGAATAAAAGCATAGAAATTGTCCCGCACACCACACGTCAGGAATCAAACCCAATAAGCTACTACAGTCCTACCCAAATCCTACGTTGTTACTTTCAGTCAAATCCTCTCTTAATAATCTTAATCCAATCAATAATTTCCGAATAACGTTCAGAGCTGAATCAAGTGCTTTCATATTCATATAAACTATTGTCTGTTTGCACTACACAGCACCAACTATCCCCATGACACTATTACCATGACCAACTATCTCAATGACGACCCATGTCAGCACCGAATATCACCATGATTCCTTGTGCACAACAGATGTAATTTGCCCAATTGTGAGATTCTGATTCTGAATCTTTTAAGACAGCTAGTTAGCTCAAGTTGCTTGAGAATCACAGTGTAATGTGGAGTTTAAGGGATTCCCTTTACTTTTCTTAAGATGTAGTGATAATAGAAGAAAATGATACATTTGATTTATTGATATAAATCAAGTTAATAGCGTATTTACCGGGTCAGAGCTCGTAGACGTGGAACAGCATGTCTGCGTAGCTGTTTTGACCATCGTTGAACATCAGGTAAACTGTGCTGCCCTGATGGAGATTGACCTCAGCGACGAATATCACCTCGGCCCTGCAGCTGCTCTTCGTCTGCAGCCTGGTGATCCTCTCCTTCCAGCGGTACTCCAGGAAAACCAGGTCCTCCCCGCCACCGCCGTCGCCCAGCAGCTTCACCTGGCCATAGATCAGGAAGGTGGCGTACTTCTGAGCCATGAAGATGTTGCACTCCCCCTCAGGACTCTGCTCTGAGGAGGGAGGGCAGTGGGGGGGGCTTTGGTCAGTCCACAGACACCGCAGACAAACCCACAGTCAAACAGTAAAAACTGTACTAAGATGTGAACGGTTAAAACCTTTCAGCCGGCAGGTCATGTTTACTTTCTGAATGGTACTTTCTGCTCCAGGCTCCTACAACCAGAAAGCCAGCCAGACAGACAGACAGAGAGAAACGGAGACAGACAGACAGAAAAACAGACACAAGCACAGACATACATACATGTAGAGTTGAAGTAGATATAACCAGTAAACAAAGCAAATTAAGGACAATTATATTATTATATACTTATATATACATAAACTGACATATATATTTATCTACCTGGCATGTTGGTTTGAACAGCACTCCTTGGAGGACCAAGCCAACCACCACGGCCAGGACGAGCAGAGCTGCTACAGCGACCCCGGCCCTGAGGCCCCATCTCGGGTTTGCAGGTGGGGCAGGTCCCTGTAGTGTCAGGTCCTCCGGCTCCTCCTCAATGCTGATCTTCACCTGGGTGTGCATAACTGAAGTGAGGAGCAATGCAAGACTCAGGGCTTTTTAAAGGAGGTGTGAGATTAAATTACATTAGCAAAAAATGTATCAACCCACATCCTCCCACACACAGAGAAAGATGCCACTCCTAAATCAATAAACAGATGTCGAAGCGAATTTCTTCAGAGTGACGCAGTAAAAAGCTGGAATCCTCTGCTCCATAAGGCTGAACTTAGTCCGTTGTACATGGGGGCCTTGAAACACACAGACAAGTAGTCTTTGTGGAGGAGCCTCAGCTCCACCACTAGAGAACATATTAAACAAAGCCAAACTTTAAAACTTTGTGTTGCAGAGCAGCACGTGTAAACCTTACACACAGAATACAGCAGGGGTGCCCAATACGTCGATCGCGATCGACCGGTAGATCGCAAAGGTAGTGCGGGTAGATCGCACACCATTCAAAAAAATATATATATACAGTGGGGCAAAAAAGTATTTAGTCAGCCACCAATTGTGCAAGTTCTCCCACTTAAAAAGATGAGAGAGGCCTGTAATTTTCATCATAGGTACACTTCGACTATGAGAGACAGAATGGGGGGAAAGAATCCAGGAAATCACATTGTAGGATTTTTAATGAATTAATTGGTAAATTCCTTGGTAAAATAAGTATTTGGTCACCTACAAACAAGCAAGATTTCTGGCTTTCACAGACCTGTTACTTTTTCTTTAAGAGGCTCCTCTGTCCTCCACTCGTTACCTGTATTAATGGCACCTGTTTGAACTCGTTATCAGTATAAAAGACACCTGTCCACAACCTCAAACAGTCACACTCCAAACTCCACTATGGCCAAGACCAAAGAGCTGTCAAAGGACACCAGAAACAAAATTGTAGACCTGCACCAGGCTGGGAAGACTGAATCTGCAATAGGTAAGCAGCTTGTTGTGAAGAAATCAACTGTGGGAGCAATTATTAGAAAATGGAAGACATACAAGACCACTGATAATCTCCCTCGATCTGGGGCTCCACGCAAGATCTCACCTCGTGGGGTCAAAATGATCACAAGAACGGTGAGCAAACATCCCAGAACCACACGGGGGGACCTAGTGAATGACCTGCAGAGAGCTGGGACCAAAGTAACAAAGGCTACCATCAGTAACACACTACGCCGCCAGGGACTCAAATCCTGCAGTGCCAGACGTGTCCCCCTGCTTAAGCCAGTACATGTCCAGGCCCGTCTGAAGTTTGCTAGAGAGCATTTGGATGATCCAGAAGAGGATTGGGAGAATGTCATATGGTCAGATAAAACCAAAATATAACTTTTTGGTAAAACCTCAACTTGTCGTGTTTGGAGGAGAAAGAAAGCTGAGTTGCATCCAAAGAACACCATACCTACTGTGAAGCATGGGGGTGGAAACATCATGCTTTGGGGCTGTTTTTCTGCAACGGACCAGGACGACTGATCCGTGTAAAGGAAAGAATGAATGGGGCCATGTATCGTGATATTTTGAGTGAAAACCTCCTTCCATCAGCAAGGGCATTGAAGATGAAACATGGCTGGGTCTTTCAGCATGACAATGATCCTAAACACACCGCCCGGGTAACGAAGGAGTGGCTTCGTAAGAAGCATTTCAAGGTCCTGGAGTGGCCTAGCCAGTCTCCAGATCTCAACCCCATAGAAAATCTTTGGAGGGAGTTGAAAGTCCGTGTTGCCCAGCGACAGCCCCAAAACATCACTGCTCCAGAGGAGATCTGCATGGAGGAATGGACCAAACTACCAGCAACAGTGGGTGAAAATCTTGTGAAGACTTACAGAAAACGTTTGACCTCTGTCATTGCAAACAAAGGGTATATAACAAAGTATTGAGATGAACTTTTGTTATTGACCAAATACTTATTTTCCACCATAATTTGCAAATAAATTCTTTAAAAATCAGACAATGTGATTTTCTGGATTTTTTTTCTCATTTTGTCTCTCATAGTTGAGGTATACCTATGATGAAAATAACAGGCCTCTCTCATCTTTTTAAGTGGGAGAACTTGCACAATTGGTGGCTGACTAAATACTTTTTTTCCCCACTGTATATAAATAAATAAATCTGCAAGGAAAAGACAAAACCGTGGTCAACATGATCAGTTCAGTTCAGTAGTGCAACGTCCGTCCTCAAAGCTGCAGCGCCATGATTTGGGGAACTTTCAAAACCTTGCATCAAAGCTGGAGACCCAAGGGAAGGCAGGGAGGGGAGGGGTGCGAGGAGCGCCCCGACAGTGCGCGCTACACAGAGCAGATTGAAAACTGTCTGTCAGACTTTGACAAACGGTTTCAAGGTGCTTTACTCAGCTTCCCATTTAGGGAAGATGTTGAGGTTGATTCACTCGCATCAAAAATGTCAACACTGTTTAACCTGAACTCGTCTGCAGTGGAGGATGAGATGTTGGCACTACAGGCTGACATTCAGCTCAAGTCCAGGGCTCATGGACCGTTTTTGGAACTTACTCACAGAGGAAAATTACCCAAACATGAGGAAATGTGCTACCTCCTTGACTGCATTATTCGGCTCTACTTATTTATGTGAGTCAGCCTTTTCCACACATGAAGATTATTGAGTCGAAATAGCGTTCCACCGTGACTGATGATCATTTGGAAGCCTGCTTGGGGCTGGCTACCAGCAGCTACTGTCCGGGCTATGCAACCCTGGCCAGCTCCATTCAGTGCAAGTCATCAGAGTAAGGTAGTGACCATAAATTTATTTAATGCTATTGTGCCGTAAGGGTTCATTTTAAAAGTAGCTCGCAAGCCGAAAAAGAATGGGCACCCCTGGTATAGAGTATGTGCAGATTTTTATGCAAAATTGCACATTTTCTTACTTTCGTCAAAATGTGAATTGTTGATACGGATATTTATTGTTTTCAAAATGTATGAAATACATACTCTCACCAAGTATATTTATTTGATAGTTGTACATTCTTATGCTTTTGTTAATAACATATATAATACAATATAAATTAGATCTTTATATATATAGTGCCCCTCTTCTCACTGGCCATGAACATGATTGTCAAATCAGCGGAGATGGAATGCAGAGGCCCCATGTCTAGATCTGGTACTATGCAGCCCCCGATAAGGGCCTTCATGGACGACCTTACGGTGACAGCAACATCTGTTCCTGGGTGCAGATGGCTCCTTCAGGGGCTTGAACGAATCATCTCATGAGCAAGGATGAGTTTCAAGCCAGCCAAGTCCAGGTCTCTGGTGCTGAAGAAAGGTAAAGTGGCTGACCGGTTCCGCTTTACCGTGGGAGGGACACAGATTCCATCAGTTACAGAGAGACCAGTCAAGAGCCTAGGAAAGATCTTTGATAGCTCCCTGAGGGATACAGCCGCACTCCAACAAACCAGGAGCGACCTGGCAAACTGGCTCACTGCAATCGACAAGTCAGGGCTCCCAGGGAAATACAAAGCCTGGATGTAGTCCTGGAGTCCTGCCGAGGTTACTCCGGCACCTTCTTGTTTATGAGGTGCCTATGACAACTGTGGAGGCTCCGGAGAAGACCATCAGCCAGTTTCTGCGGAGGTGGTTGGGGCTCCCTTGGTCCCTATGCCGCCTCGCCCTGTATGGGAATTCCACCAAGCTGCAGCTTCCCTTTAGCGGTTTGACAGAGGAATTCAAGGTGACACACGCCAGAAAGGTGATGATGTATAGAGATTCCTCTGATGTTAAAGTTGCCACAGCAGGAATCTGTGTGAAGATTGGTAGGAAGTGGCAGGCACAGGAATCAGTCGACAGAGCGGAGGCACGGCTGCGGCACAGCACTTTGGTCGGCAATGTGGCAGATGGGGCGGGCAGGACTGGACAGTTTTCCCAAGTGCTTTGCCAACATTTTCACCTAATACCCAGCAGGAAATCCTTGAAGTGTTGCATCACACCAGTTCTCAACACGAGGCAAGAAACCTCCTGCAACTTATGGCAACTGAGTCCAATCCAGCTCATTAAACAAACAAACACACCCACACTGTTAATGGCCCAATTTCCAGTGACAGCATTTGTTGTTTGAAATGCTCTGAATGAAACACACATGAGCTTATATTGGTTTATTTTAACTGAAGTACTTTGACTAACTCGCTTCTTATACACATACAAATACAACAGCCATAGTCACAAATTTGAAAACAATCCTTGTAGTTTCTCATTATTTTCGTTGTTTGTGAATGTGACTTTGTGGCTCTGTAATAGAGCTATCAGTTGCCCTTTATGCTGATTCACAATCAAATAATTTCTCAGCATGCGAGTTAATGATCTATGAGATGAGACCTTGACCTTTATTTGACAATATACTTCCAAACTCATGCTGCACATACCATGCCAAAGAATACAGTACAGAACAAAAAACAATACAGAATTAAACAGAACATAAGAACGTTTCTTTGATCATTACCTGCCTATTTTTAACAGATATACAGTCTGATCAGGCAGTTCACTAATGAGCGCTGTAATAAAAAAAAGGATGCAGGACAGTTTGCTTTTTCCTCAATACTCAACACAGAGTATACAACCCCCCCAGAGGCCCCCATGGTACTTTAGACAACGTGTGTACAGGCATATGTTTTCATGTTGAATCTTGGCCTTAAAGTGACACTCATGATCGCTTCTGTCTGAAATAGTGGTGACACATCATGGCACAGTGCTGAGAGCTATTCCCTCACTGTTCACGCACCTCTCTTTACTACTAAGAAACTTACCACTTCCCTGCAGCTTCTTACTGTGTTTAAATACAGTTCAGTGGCGCAAACGTTGGGGGACAATGACATTATGTCAGTCACACATCTGTTAGCGTTTGAGCATGTTTCAAAACAACACTCTTTCACTCATCGGGCGAAAAAATTAAGCAATGTAACTTGCAACTGTTGTGTTCAAAATTTCCAAAACCAGAATGATGCGATGAAACTGGAACTTTGAGCTACGGAGAGTTTATTGGACGGTTTGAGAATCTACCAAAAAAAACCCAAAAAACTTTATACGTCGACATAGTGAGTCCTAAGCTGCGTGTCTCATCTAGCAGACATTTCACCCAGGAGTCCGCTCAAGCTTTTTTTCGCTCATCCCTTTGTTACAAACGACACACCCCCCTTTGCGGGGCGGTCCCTCCTTTGTTATTTCTCATCCCCCGAGTATCTAGTTTCAGACTCCCCGCTGTGTGTGCACCAGATTAACCCTTTCAGTGCCGGTTTCAAACTGGTTGCGTAGTTACACCCAGTGTCTTTATACGTGTTTTAATTTTGGCTCTGACTGATCAATGAAACTGTATTTCATAATTACCCACAATATGAATGATAGTAATGTATATAAATACATTTATGTAATGTATACTGTAGTATACACACATATAGTTTTGCTATTGAGGATTAGTTCAATCTGATATGTAGTATGTTATAGTTATTGTATATGTATATATATATTTTTCTCACACAACCTGTTACTTCCTGTCTCTTATGTTAGCGTAGGTGTAGCCAAAATAACTGATCAGTGTAAGTGTAACAGTCAATAAAACCCAGAAAAACTAGCATAGCATATAAACACTTTCTGACTATAATGCAAGTTTCTCTTTTTTCAAAGAGGAGATTTTATGATTTTCTTTTTGAGGCTTAAACGTTTGCCCCATTGGATCGCAGCAGAGTGGTAAGTTTCTTAATAGTAAAGCGTTCATCGAGGTTATTGCTATTATTGAAATCAATGATTATGTAGTTATGTACCCTATAAATCTACCCTTTAGGTTTTGTAGTGGGATTTTCAAAGAGAATAAATAAAAATCGATACTGGCCCTTCTATTACCTACATAAACAAGTTTTGAAAAGACAAAACAAGATAAGATTGCAGAAAAACCTATCAAAGCGGTGTTCTTACAGAAAACAAAATTGTGCTTGTTTGTCGCCTTGAAGAGTCCAAACATGGTTCTTTAAAAAGATTGGTCCTCCATGTTAAAGGAAAGCTTGGCAGCAGAATTTCAATTCGAGGAAACGAACCAGGGCCCAGGGTCCCCAGGTATCAAACTGAGTAGTTCACACTGAATTAATATTAAAACAAGAATAAATTAAATCAAGCAAATAAACCAACAATATGTTATATATAAAATGTTTTATATCATATCTAATAGTTCTAATAATTCTCAACTTAAACCTAATTCAATCACCCTATTAGTTTGAAGGAACGTTCTGAGGAGCTCAATTGCTTCAACGTCGTCCTTGTCCATTCAGACCGAGACGAGGGTGCCCTCATGTTTTGTGGATGTCGGTAATACCCATTCACTGCGTCAGTATATGCATGAATGTAGGACTGTGGTTGTGTCACATTTCTTTGGCCCACTTAGACTAACTTCCTATGTTTGATGTCGGCCAACACTGATATATCACGCTAACATGTGGCCTCATCTCAATGTATCAGGTCAAACTTGGACTTTGACTTTGATTCTGCAAAATTAAATTCATAGTAAAAAACTCGGAGTGAATGAGAGTGAAAAAAAGGCTAAACATTTGAAGTGAAAAAGGGAGATAAAAAGACAGATGATGAGGAGGAGGGGAGACTGAAATACACAGGAATGGAAATATAGAAACCTATTCTATGAAGTTTATGAACTTAAGCTGGTTGGTGCTCACATAAGTTATTACACAATATTCATGGCAGTTAAATGTTATATTTTAATATAATGGCATCCTATATAACACACAACATTTACTATTAATGTGCATTCATTACATTATGGTGCAAAGCTAATGAGTAGAACATATTATATCTAATATTTGATTGCCTTATTTTAATGTGAAGCACTTTGAGTTGCACGTCCTGTATGAAAGGTGCTATAAAATAAAGGTTATTGTTATTATAATTCATATCGTACTAATGCATTTTTTTTAATCCATATTCCATTTTGTTTGTCACTATGCATTGACCCCAAGAGCCTTGCACCGAAAGGACAATGTTACACCCTCACACTGTCTCCGAGGTAGGTTCAGAGTTGGTTCTAAGGTTTTATCGCTCTTCTATTTATGTTTTATTTATCTTTTTTCACCTTCATATCTCTGACCTCCCTTGCACCCACTCTACTTCAACATCACTTGGGTTCTCTGACCAGATGCTTCTGGTTGTCTCTTTTAGTCCAGTTCTAGCTAAAGGGAGATATTTGCTGCTGTGCTATGCTATGGAATGGTTTACCCCTTTTAATCATGATTAAAAATAAATAAAGGCTATCTATTCTCTTTGGCTTTTTAAATGCAATATTTTTTTTAGTTGAACATGGAGTGGAAAGCAGAGTTCAGTGGAGACAGAGTTGGAAAGCAGGGCATTGTGTGATCAAACCAGATCCGGTCAAAGAACCGTCAACACCAAATCACGAGTTCCATCTGCCATCTCGTCGGCTTCAGCCTTCCTTCTTCGGTAGTAAAATCAATACGCACAGCACAACAACGCAGCAGCACCAGAACAGTTCCAGTGAACCTCTAGAACTGACACTTCCTCCCCAGCAGGTAGCTGAGGCCGAGGGTCACGTTCACGATTTTCAGGTATTCATCTGGTGAGTAGAAGTGCAGTGTGACCTCTTCCCTACGCCTCAGGTAGACCGTGCTGTGAAGCCCGCTGCAGGTGTCGGCTTTTCCCTGCAGCTGGAAAGAGCCCGGGAGGGGTTTCCTTCCCGCCACCTGCAGCTCCAGGGCCCCGTGGCCCTCCTTGCCGTCCAATCCCCGGAAACACACCTCCATGTACAGGACGTACGGCCCCGTACAGCTGACCAGGATTTGGCTCCGGTTGTTCTCTGTCAGCTTAACCTTGTGGCTGGAGTACTGATCAAATTCTAGTACCTCATTGTTGTTAATATCTGGAGACAGAGGGAGGTTGGGACGGAAGGGTGGATGGATGGATGGATGGATGCAAGGATGTATATTTGAATGGATGGATAGATTAATGGATGGAGTAATGGAGGGAGGGAGGGCGCAAGGAAGGGAAGGAGAGATAGAATGATGGATGAATGTTTGAATGAATGGATGGATACATGGATGGATACATGGATGGATAGATGGCGTGATGATGGATTGATGCATGCATTGATGGGTGGAGGGATGATGTGTTGGATGGATTGTTGATGAGTGATAGATGGATTGATGCATGGATTGAGTGATTGATTGTTAAATGGATGGAAGGATGTTTGAATTAATGGATGATGGATGGATGGATGGATGGATGGATGGATGGATGGATAGAGTGATGGATGGGGTGATGGATGTTTGAAAAGAGCGATGGATGGATGGATGGTGAGATGGACAGGTGGATGATGATGGATGAAGTGAGAGATGGGTAGATGGATGAAAGTAAGAAAGAAAGAAAGAAAGTAATAAAGAAAGAAGGAAAGAAAGAGTGGGGAACACTATTTTGGATTATTAGTATTTCAATAATGCAAATTAAATGGTTGAACTGAAAACCATGAACGTTTTTTCTCTCACATTAACAATAAAAATAATAATATTATGCACTTAATGACATACAACTTCACTACAAAAAATCAAGCTTAATGCAAAAACAACAAAACAAAAGGAGAAGTTGTCCTCAAGAAAGAGAGCCGCTGTGTCTGCTCACCTGCGATGGCATCAAAGTGGATGTAGATGTCTCTGTCGTCAGGTCTGTGCGAGTCCCCCTGAAAGACAAAATGAGGGATGAGGACTGTAACAATAATAATTCAGCTTCTTGTGCTTTGTGTGTTTATCCATCTTCCTACTGTGTTGCTACTGGAGGAGGAGCAGGACCCTCTAAACTCACCTACTTACACACACACACACACACACACACACACACACACACACACACACACACACACACACACACACACACACACACACACACACACACACACACACACACACACACACACACACACACACACTTGAGCAATAATATAGTCAAATATACTGTACTCAAATTAACACTTTACAAACAATAATAACTGAGTAAACACATATCAAAAATTTATATTCATAATTCATACCCTATTTAGCCACACAAATAACTTTGTTTAATCCTGTGCATAGCATCGCGTTTGTATAGTCTGTATATTTCTATATATTTTATTATTTCTGGTTTGTATTATTTTTATTTGATTTCTTTACTTTACTACTTACTTTTAGTATTATTTTAGTTTTTCGTTTTTTTTTTAGACTGTTAAAAGCCTGGTGAACTTCATAGAAGAAAAGTGTTACAAACTTTAGGATTATTGAATATTATCGAATTTTTCTTATCTTTAGGTTAATCTTTCTGGTTCACTGGCAGTGGTATGTTTATTCCATTAAGGGATTAAGGGAGAGAGGAACAAAACAAAACAAAGGGATAGCTAAACTAACTAACTAATGGGGAAAGGCCATGGTGAAACGGTGGGTCTTGAGAGTTGTTTTGAAAGTGTCCAGGGCCGGTGTGTTACGGGTTACGGGAGGGAGAGAGTTCCAGAGGGTGGATCAAATCGCTGCCGCACAGAAACCTTTGAACCCACAGACACGAATGAATGATAGTTGTATTCGGGGCAGTCCACACACAACGTGGTCCAAGTTTGATCCACATCGGACTATATTTGAAGAAGAAGTTAGTAAAAAAAAGTGTTTCTGTCCAAGGGTGTCGTTATGGGGGGAAACCCTGAATGATTCATAGAGCCCTAGGCTGGTAGGGGCCACTAAATGTTTTGTTTGTTAGACAAAAATGTTGAATGACAATATGTGATGAAAATTAAAACGTACAACCACAATCAGATCTCTACCCAAACATCCCGTTTGTACCCCCCTCCCCCAACCATAATGCACATGGTTTGGCATATGCATTCTGACACATCTGACATTTGCTCCAGCATGTAGCAGCATTCACGAGCGATAACCACTATGCCCACCTCAAAAACGAAATCGGGTTTCCAGTAAGGTAAAGTAAGGAAACAGGGGAGATACAGCAAAATTCAGGAAAACAATTACTCACCATGATTTTTCCCAGAAAACAAAACAAGGAGAAGGATTTAAATGGTGAGTCAGTGCAGACAGAACTGACTCACTCGGCTCGGTCAGAGCGGTAATTATTAACATGATGATGATGAGCTACCACTACAAGCTATGGCTAGCTAATTAGCTATTATTTACATATTATTATAACTATTCCCCAATATTTGTGTAGTATTTGTTAGCTAGCTAGACTAAAAATAAAACCTACCTGTCCATACTGTTGATTCTACTACTACTACTTCTGTAGTTGACAAAGATCCCAATGTTTGTCTACTATATGAAGTTGAAACAGCGGACCTTGGCGGTGAGGCAGTTGTTTTTTAGCAGCAGAAGCATAACTAGAACATTTTTAAATTGTAAAGTTAGGCAAATGATGACTTAGACACACTTTAATATGTATTCTATTGGATATGTATACTACTAAAAAGTTTTTACTTTCATTAGTAGACAGACTGAGGCAGAGGAGATCAGGGAGGAGGAAGAGGAGTTAAAGAGCAGCAGCAGTGCCAGTGAAGGGATGACAGAAGAGATTGAACAAGCAAGTAATAAGGGAAAGGAAGAGCATGGATGGATTCAAAGTGAGGAAGATGAGGTTTTACATGATCCAGCACCGTGGCCAGAGAAAGTGCAAGACCATGAAAGAGAAGCTATTGTTCACAGACTAGCCAACAGTTGTGGTGAGGAGACAGAACTGTATAAAATCATGCCCCCAGACTCAGAAGGCAAGCCATTCCCCAACTATTTACAGGGCAGTGAGTCAGAAAACGGAAGAGAAAAGGTGCAGAGAGACTGGCTTATTTATGGTAAGAGTGTAAAGGCATTATATTGCATTCCATGTGTTCTTTTTTTCTCATGAGCAAAGTAAACCATCACCCAGTTCTCTGAATAGTAAGGATGGCTATAAGATATCATCCGTGAAATAGCAGAGAATATATGAAAAACCACCAGAGTATAAGGGTGGGGTGCCTCACACGAACTGTTACTGGAAATGGAAAAATCTGTAACATACCTTAACAACAGCAACAGGTATAGACTAGTCAGCTGCACGAACAAATCAGATCAGAAATTGATAAAAAACAGGTGGAGTGTTCTCATCGGCTGCAGTGAGGCGGGCCTCGCTGTCATGAATCCTCACTGAGACCCATGACTTTGCCATGACTTCACCTAGGTTTACCACTATTCTCTTCTCCTGCAGCTCATCTCCTCATTTGTCACTCTGTACTTTTACTGGTCTACTTCCTCTGTTCTGTGCCAGATTGTCTTTGCTTAGGCTGAGCTCTCCAGCGTGTCGCCGTGAGCGCTGTCTGTTACTGTGTGGATCCCCGGTTTGTTGACCCTCTGCCCGTCTCACAGATTTTGATTCCCTGCCTGTTCATTGCTGGACTTGTTTGCCCTTGCTGATGTATATTCTGGTTTTGACTCCCTGCCTGTTCCTTGCTGGACTTGTTTGCCCTCACTGACGGACATCCTGTTTTTTTTCACCCTGGCCTGTTTGTTCGAATAAGCCCCTGCTTCATGAACTTTCACCCACTTCTCTGTGTCGTGTTTTTGGGTTCACCTCTGGTCTGAGTCAGTGAGACTAACACTCGCTCTCACGCGGGGCGTGGGTGGGCATGGGAGTCGGGCGGTTCGAGCGGGGTGTCGGTCTGTTGGCACTGGGCCGGGATCCCAGCCTGCTGTCCGTGCCTGGTGCCTGCAGCCCTGGTTCTGTGCAGGCGGCAATGTCTTGAGCCTGCACCTGGGGGTTGGTTGGATGTGTGCGCCCCTGGGGTGCGGGATCTCCTCGTGCTCCCTGGGACTGGGTTATGCTCCTCCGGCCCGGCGTGGGAGCTCCACGGCCCTCTGGCTTCTCTGGGGGCCCGGGGGTCTTCTGTGGCCGCAGGGCAGGGTACTCTGGGCTTTCCTGCAGCCGTCGGGTGTCTACAATGCTGCGGAGTTTGGGGGGGCTTGGAGGCCCTTTCCGAGGCTTGGAAGCGTCACGACATAATACCGACCTTCTATACCAGTACCAATTGGGATAAGTCATGTACACTCACCGGTGGACACTTTACACACACATACACATACAGGCAGTCCCATCACACACACACACGCACACACCACCACACCTGCTTGGAGTGCACCCCAGCACCCTCCTGGTTGCATTCTTCTCCTTTCCTCCCTCATTTACTGCCATAACTATGACAGGAAGAGGCCACTTGATCAGTTGTAGTGCCAGTTTTCCTGGACCTAATTAACTGTTTTTCAATAAATGTTGTCGTCCAATGTTCATGTTTTTGTGTAAATGTTGTTTGTTTCTATGTTTATTTGTCTCACCCGTGGTGATTCTCCCCCTCTTGGAGTAGTGATCAGTTGTTTATAGACCCAAACATGATAAATAGTTCTCCATAGAGGGGGGTTGGTGGTGGTTCTCTATAACCAAAAACTGCTCTTGTCATTCTACCGGTCATCCACAGGACAGCGTTATTGCAGCAGTTCTTGATGATTTCAGACTTAATAAAGAGTTGCATTGCAGATTGAGAACTCTTTCCTGGATGCAAAAGCATACAAATACTCTTTGTTGTACGCCCAGCATGCTGACAGCACAGGTTAGAAAAAAAAAAAAAAAGATAAAAACAGAGCACTTCTAGAAAGAATTATGGATGTGATACTGTACTTAGCATCTCGGAATCTTCCATTCCTGGGGAAATCACTCAATCTTGATGATGTGCATAATGGAAATTACCTAGGCTAACTTGAACTGTTATCAAATTATGACCCCCCCCTATTACGTGAGCACTTACAGAAAGTCAGGGACAAAAAGAAAGGAGCACGACTGACTCATTACCTCAGCCCTGAGAGCCAAAACGAGCTCATAGGAATATGAAGTCTTTATGAAAGAGAAGTGGACTATGATGGTCACAGATGACATTGTGATCTGTAGCGAGAGTAGGGAGCAGGTTGAGGAGAGCCTGGAGAAGTGGAGGCATGCATTAGAGAGAAGAGGAATGAAGGTCAGCAGGAGCAAGACAGAATACATGTGCCTGAATGGGAGGGAGGGCGGCAAAAAGCTCAGAATGCAAGGAGTGGAGGTGCGGGAGAGAGGTGAAGAAGAGAGTACAGGCAGGGTGGAGTGGGTGGAGAAGAGTGTCCGGAGTGATCTGTGACACAAGGGTTCCAGCAAGAGTGAAGGGGAAGGTCTACAGGACGGTAGTGAGACCAGCCATGTTGTACGGTTTAGAGGCGGTGGCTCTGACAAAAAGGCAGGTGGCTGAACTGGAGGTGGCAGAGTTGAGGATGTTGAGATTTTCATTGGGAGTGACAAGGATGGACAGGATTATGAATGAGTACATTAGAGGGACAGTTCATGTTAAACAGTTTGGTGAAAAAGTGAGAGAGGCGAGATTGAGATGGTTTGGACACGTGTGTACAAGGGATGAGAGTTACATTGGGAGAAGGATGCTGAGGTTGGAGCTGCCAGGCAAGAGGAAAGGAGGAAGGCCAAAGAGAAGGTTTATGGATGTGGTGAGGGAGGACATGCAGGCGGTTGGTGTAAGGGAGGAAAATGCGCAGAACAGAAGGTGTTGGAGGCAGATGATCCGCTGTAGGGACCCCTGACGGGAGAAGCCGAAAGAAGAAGAAGAAGACTTTATGAAAGAGAAGATGTAATGGAGGTCATCATCCGAGCCTCAAAGTGGATTGTAGGTGGACAGCGGGTTGACTCTGGTCTGCGCCTCCCTCCGCTCAGAGCTTACATGGATGACATTACAACATTGACCACCACTGTGCCATGCACCAGGAGGCTGCTCAGGAAGCTGGAAGAGAACATCAGTTGGGCCCGTATGAAGATCAAACCATCCAAGTCACGAAGCATCTCAATTGTGAAGGGAGTGCTCTCTGACCTGAAATTCTTCATCGGAGAAGACCCAATCCCAACAGTGTCTGAGCAGCCTGTAAAAAGCCTTGGGAGGTGGTATGATGCAAGCCTGAAGGACAAAGACCAGGTGCAACAACTGCGTAAGGACATCAGCAGTGGCCTACAGTCCATTGACAGCACCCAACTGCCTGGGAAGCTAAAGGCCTGGTGCTTGCAGTTTGGACTCCTACCCCGGATGTTGTGGCCCCTCGCAGTTTATGAGGTACCATTCTCAACTGTAGAGAAGTTGGAAAGAACAGTCACAGGATACATCAAGAAGTGGCTTGGAGTTCCACGATGCCTTACCACCATCAAGCTGCCCCTCACCAGTCTCACAGAGGAGTTCAAGTGTGCAAAAACAAGACTCCAGATGACACTGAATGAATCCAGAGACATAGTGGTGAGCAACAATGCACCAACCTTAGCCACTGGCCGCAAATGGAGACCAGCCAAAGCAGTGGAGGAGGCAACAGCAGCCCTCAAACATGCTGACATTGTGGGCCATGTTCAGCAAGGAAGAGGAGGCTTTGGGCTAACAGCTAGCCCCCCAGCGTGGAGTAAGGCAACAGCACGAGAACGGAGGAAGATGGTGGTGGAGGAAGTACGTCACCAGGAGGATGCTGCACGATGGGCCAAGGCAGTCTCTCTTGGCAAACAAGGACAGTGGACAAGATGGGACACTGTGGAGAGGAGGAAGATCAGCTGGAAAGACATGTGGGCCATGGAAGCGAGACAGTTGAGCTTCTCCATCAGAGCTACATACGACGTCCTTCCAACACCAGTCAACCTTCACCAGTGGTTTGGTGAAGACCCGGGGTGTGCCCTATGTTCTATGCCAGCCACCCTCAGACACAGGGTGTAAAACCAGTCTCACCCAAGGACATTATACGTGGCGTCACAACCAAGTCCTGAAGGTCCTTGCATCCACTCTGGAGGACAAACGAACTGCCACCAACTCCCTACCACCACCAGCATCCAACCAACAACGGGTAACTATCTTTGTCCGTGAGGGGGCTAAGGTAACCAGAAGCTGCTCTACACCATCTGAGCGAGGCCAGCTACGCTTAGCCCGTGACTGGAAGATGCTGGCTGACATTGGCCGACAGCTGGTTTTTCCTCCAGAGATTGCTACAACTACCCTGAGACCTGACCTGATGCTGTGGTCTCCTTCTCTGAAGAAGGTGTACATCATCGAACTCACAGTACCCTGGGAGGACACAGTGGATGAGGCTTATGAGCGAAAACACCTACGCTACGCCGAGCTCGCTGCTGAAGCACAACACGGTGGCTGGAACGCTGAGGTCCGCCCAGTGGAGGTGGGATGCAAAGGGTTTGTGGCAAGATCTACCACCAGACTGTTCGCTGACCTGGGAGTTAGAGGCCAGAACCAGCGCTCAGCCATCAAAGCTGCATCAGAGGCAGCCGAAAGGAGCAGCCAGTGGCTTTTTATGAGGAGGAAAGACCCCTGTTGGGCCTCAAAGTAGTAAACCAGTAGGTATGCGGTCAGCTTTGGCTTGACTCAGGGAGTAGGACGCCCCTGCCATGCATAGTACCTCGAGAAGTCTGCAATCAATATGGCTTTCTTTCTCGTGACGAGTCTGGACTCACGCAAGCTCAGGTCCGATCAGCCTGTAGCTGGCCACATTTTGGGAGGGTGTATAGTGTAGAGGCCGAAACATCCCAAGATCCAAGGATACACTACTGATGATGCGTATCCAGCTCCCACCATTCACCACCATTCATCACCAAGACGACAAGATGACATCAAGACGTTCTACCATTCATCACGACACTCTTAGGTATGTGCTTGCAAAAAGGAATTTACATCTTATCCTGTGTTTGATAAACTATGAAAGAGAATATGTAATCTTGGTTATATGTGATGCAACTCCAGACATGTGATGCAACTCCAGACATGTGATGCAACTCCAGACATTCCCATACTGAGCAAAATGTATTATTGGTGAGAAATGTATGACTGTATGTATATTTATGTGAAAAATAATCTCTTGAACTTGAACTTGTACACAGAGATAAAGTTCAGGGAAAAGGTGAATGGGAAATAATTGAATGTTTTCTTGAATTTAAAGACTTTGCTAGAAAGACAGGCAATGAAATTTCCAAAATGATTTTGAGTGCATTGGAAGGGCCTGGTATTGACATAGCAGATTGCTGTGGTCAAGGCTCTGCTAATGGTGCAAATATGTCAGGGAAATTGAAGGGAATTCAATCACACATACTGCAAAATAATCCACTGGCCGTATACTAACCCTGTGCCTCCCATACTCTTAATCCTATGGGTGTACATGCAGCTCAGTCGTCCCCAGAAGCATCAACCATTTTTGGCTGTGTGAATCGTCTTTACAATCTGTTCAGTGCCAGCCCAGAGTGATGGGCCATTCTCAAGGAAAAGACTGGCTGCTGTCTTAACCGCCTATCAGACACGCAATGGAATGTGTGTATTGCTGCGGTCCAACCAGTGGCAACTCATTTACGGTCCGTCATCAAGGCCTAAGACATGCTTCCTGCTACCTGCAGCCTGACAAACAAAGCCAAATCGGAGGCAAAAGGTCTGAAAAGCTACCTCATGTCTTTTTAGGCAATCTTCCTGCTCAGTTTCTGGGTAAAAGTTTTGCAGTGTATTGAGAAGGGAAGCCTTATTCTTCAGTCAGGAAATATTTCTCTGGACACTGAAGCAGCTCACATGAATGCACTACAGGAAGAAATGCAGGCTCTGCGTAATCAATTGGACGCTCTTCTGGCAGAAGCCTCTATGGTGGCAAATGAAATAGGTGTAAATAGACAGTTTCACAGTGAACGGAGGAGTCGCCAGCAAAAAAATAAAACGTTTCCCGGAGACACTGTCAGGCACAGAGTCAGAGTCAGACACTGGATTTCGCAACAAAGTGTTTTATGTCTCTGAATAATATAATCAGTAATTTGGACATGCGGTTCCACAAAATTGCAGCTATATGCGAGGAGTTTTCACCAATACTTACATTTAGGAAAATGACAAAAAAAAACAAATTCATGTATGTTTCACAGATGGATTTGAAAATGCAGTGCCACATCTAAAGACGATATATGGTGCCACTTTTTCAGATGGTCACCTTAACCCGTTCAACCCAAGCCTGCCTGGGGATGGGCAAAATACTGTTTCAGAGTGTTTACTGATATGATTTATCTCCTGTTGAACTTACTCAGGAATGCCCACATAATGTCTTGACACTGCAGTTGCAGTTTCACAGATACTTGTTCTCTGTAGGTACCACATGAATGCCTGCATGAATGCACATAGTTCAAGATTTTTTTTTTATTTTGGGTATGTTATTTAGACATGTATTAAGGAATTATGCATAGAGCAGAAGAGAGTTAGCCTTGTTTTTAAGAATTGGTAATAAATGATTTAATCTCAAACATGGATCATTGGTAATTTTTCATTAAAACTGACTTCAATAATATATATTATAAATAAGTCACCAATTGTGTAGTTATTTATAATAAAGCATCATAAAAATCTCATGCCACATAAAGCTTTTGTTAACATTGGAAACCAAAAATGTTTGCAAATATGTTGCAAACTGCTTATATAGGCAAAGGACGAAGGTGGAAACTAGAATCTTCACAATTGTAGTATAGAGCAGCAGAAGCTTATAATAGAACATTTAATAACACATATTGTTCAGTATGTTATTTTAACCGGAAGAATTCTGATTTCTATGTTCGTTTTTTCTATGGTAGTTTTTTTTTTTTCATGGGGCCCCAAAATTCTGGCAACCCCCCTGTTTCTGTCACCTCTGCCAAGTGAGCTGAGGTGATACCAAAAGGTCACGTGAAAACACTGCAGACTTAAAGCAGGTAACACGCATTTGGCAAGCCGGTGACATACTGTAGCGTCCTGGGGGTAATAGTGGATTGCACTATTGATTCCTCGGGTGCCCCGGGGTGAAGGGGAAGGAGATGAGATGAGGGGGTTTGGCTAAGACCTGCTTCCTGTGGAAGTTCGTCAGGAGTTGTTTGAGTGTTTGCATTATAAACACGTTGTGTTACCACTGAAACAACTCGTCTGAGTCATTGTCCATCTCCCCTCGCTGCGCGCTACAGTTGCATTAGTCCTTAGATATTAAGCAGAATCCCAAATGAATGGTAGTCTACAATAAACGTTATACCTCGTATTCAAAGGCAGATTTGTTGCCATTATATCAAAATGGTGTACTCCATTACAGACAATTACTTTGGTTCCATGTAATCTTGAATTGTAGTTAGTTATAACATTAACATACTTTTTCTGACGCTGAAAACCTGTCGAAGCCGCCGCATAGCGCACCTAATATGTGGCTTGTCCTTAAAAGGCTTGTAAATGTATTTATTGTTATGTATTTATTATTCCCAGGCCACCAAGGGGTGGGGCACATCAAACAAGAGGTATTTAAAATATTGATATTTTTCACAAGGGCTGCCAGAGTTTTACCCAAACGCACCACTTTTACTTTCACTTTCAATTTCAGAATGGCGGAGAACGAGGCTCCAACCTGCTGCAACTCTCCCTCTAGAGTCTCCATGGTTTATTAAACCATCTACTGTCGCGCTCCCGTTTAGTAGCGTCTCCCGGAAAACTTTACGTCGGTAAAAGCGCGTTTCACCCTGGAGGACTTTGGCCCAAGCTGCCGAAACGGTATCAGATGCTATCTGTGACGTGTTAGAAACCGTCTACAACGTCACACAACACAGATTTTAAAATGCGATAACTCTTTGACTGCAATATATATTTAACCAACAATCGAATTACAATGTTTAAACATGAAACGCTTCAGGTTAAACAGACTTCATTTTAGATCTTCAAGGAGTTGCCAATGCGGCGGTCTGTGGCCCCCTATGGGCCCCACTGGGAAGGGCAGGGGGTCCACAGCAAAATGATGTATTTATTTTATTAATTTATGTTTTTGTTTCATTGTCTTTCATATTTAAAGACAGAATTCCATGTAAAGAGGCTCGTTTGTCTTAGCGACTGGCTCATTGCAAAGGAACACGAGAAAGAGCGGCTTGTTTATGGTGAAAATGCCATTAAATACAATTTGAAGGATTATTTAGTGTTTCTGTTCTCAATAATCAAATCATAGTATGGCCATAACTGGATGCACTGCTTTTGGAATAAATATTTGAATCAATTAAATAACTGCGGTGAATCAATTGACAGCCATAACCTTTATAGATAATATTTATTTTGTTAAGTGGGGGGACATTATTTCATCAATTCTCTTGATTGGTGCCTGTCTTGGAGGATTAAAAATGACTCATTCTGAGAATAAGCTCAAAGTTGAGTCCTTTAAAATGTCACCACCATACTGGATGAGTGCGGGAGGTGGAAGGGTAAGTGTGAAGTTGGTGGTCAAAAGGGGGAAAAAAAAGGTTAATTCCACCGTTTGATATGAGTCATTACTGTAGTGAGAACAGAGAGTGGGTATTTAGTTCTTATAGTTATCATGAGATGGATTTCTTTTCAATTGTTGTTTTCCACTGTTACACTTTATTTCCGTAGCTGAATTGCTTGCTATGGAAAATTGTATGGTGTATGGTCTAAATTGCTACCCCCACAAAAACATAGGTCAAGTGTTTTTAACGTCTCTGACACTGTAACAGCAATGAAGGCACATACAAATAAATGTGACCCATAAAAACAAAGCACAAGGAATAAGGTTATTTAGTGGGCATAAGCTCATACAGGTGTACATTAAAAAGGAAGAATAATACTGCCTCACTAGGACACAGAGAAAAAAAATCATGATATTCATGAACCAACAAAACCCTAATTTAGGAATCTTTCATGAATTCAACAATTTCAAGCAACAAAATAGAAAAAGAAAACTGACATGGTAATTGAATAGGCATAACAAGTGTCGTCATTCTCGAACATGTATGTACATATATGATTATGTACTTACAAATAATTAAACAAAAAAATACTTAAACTATACGAATGTCCATCACATAAACCTAGTTTGTTTGAAAAATATATATTTTCTTATCTTTCTATTTTCAAATCATTGTCTTTTTACAAATGACAGAGAAATTAAGAAATAAAGTAGTATTGGGTTTGAAAGCACTTGATTCACCCCTGTGGTTGCTCATTTGTCTGTTTACACTGTTTAACCTCTCATAATAAAAAAAACCCACAGCCATCAGAAAAAGACGAGGTCTGATTTACCTACCATCTGCCATGACAACCAATAAATGTGCACGGAGATGGCCAGACAGGCGGCCATGGCCACAGCGTGCATGCTGAGCAGCAGCGCCAGCCGCCTAGAAGTGCGGTGAGCCCGGTCCTGCTCGGCCATGATGCTCCACAGAGTCCCAGGCAGAGTGTGTGAGTGTGTGAGGATACCGGCAGACTGAAATGTTTTGAATTTCACATTGAGCGAGTCGTATGGAGGATAGGGAGGTCCCACCGTCATGTGGTTTGGGTTTTAACCTTTCAGTTTTTTTCTGATACAAAGAAATGTGGAGAACATGGGAAAACACCACCACCAAGTCGCTGAGAGAAGCCCTATAGACATTCAACACACACACACACACACACACACACACACACACACACACACACACACACTTTATACATGTTTTCTGTACTGTATAAATGATGGTTCTAAACAACTGTCAACTTCATTCAATTCTATATACTCTGTGTATATAAATACGCTACTCACAAAAAGTGAGGGATATTCGGCTTTCAGGTGAAATTTCAGGATGAACCTAAAATGCACTATAACCTTTACAGGTGAACTTAATTTGACCTTCTCTAAACTTTTGAATGCACATGTCCAACTGTTCAATGTTTCAGTACTTTTTGCACAACTTGCTGTTCTCTAACAAGGAGCTGAACGGCAAAATTCACAACAGGTGTTTGATCCATGAATCAACCAATACATTTCCTGGTTCAATTAGAATTGGTATTTAAACAGTCCTCTTCATCATGCTGTTCACATTTTGTCTCAGTGCTGTTCTCTGATGAAAGTCGATTCACGTTGAGCAGAAATGATGGCCGCCAACGATGTTGGAGACTTCATGGAGAGCGCTATGCATCAGCCACTGTTGTCACCAGACGAGCCTTTGGTGGTGGTGTAACAGTGTGGGCAGGTGTGTCTAGTCAATACAGAACTGCCCTACACTTTGTGAATGGTACAGTGACAAGCCCATACTACCTGAATAACATCATTAATCCAGTCATTGTGCCCCTGCATGAACAACACAGGCCTCATTTCATCTTCATGGACGACAATGCTCCAGCTCATCGAGGTGGCATCATTAGGGAACGGCTGCTGGAGACTGGGGCACCTCAAATGGAGAGGCCTGCACTTTCTCCAGACCTGAATCCCATAGAAAACCTATGGGATCAGCTGAGTCGCCGTGTAGAGGCTCGTTACTCTGTACCCCAGAACCTCAATGACCTGAGGGCCGCCCTTCAAGAAGAGTGGGGGGCCAGGCCTCAGCAGACAATAAGTCGACTTGTGAACAGCATGAGACGTGGTTGTCAAGCTGTAATTGATGCTCAAGGGCACATGACAAGTTATTGAGACGTTGACATTTTTTGTTGTGGTAAACCCACCACTGTTGTTGGCTTTGTTTCAATAGGAGATTTCCACTGGAGGAGAAGGCGACGTCTGGTTAGTAAAGATGTGAAACAAATCATTTCTTTTTGCACAGAATCTAATCAAAAAATAACGGACTAAAAATTATGTAACTGTGGGCAGAAGAGAAACATACGCCTCAAATGACAGTGTGGATTCAAACATCTATCACATTTATCCTCTACCTCTGGGTACATTTCAGACAATCTTGATTCATAAAAATGGACCCAAGTATAAGACAAGCACAAGATGAGACAGTACATAGCCAACCTACAACTTTCTTCCACCACTCCTCACTAAGTCAAAGTCCCAGCTCTCCCTCCCAAGCAGCCCTTGTTTTACAGTTGGACCGATCGAAAAGATCCAAAATGCAATTATACATCTCTGAAACAATCCCTCTTTAATGCCTCTTGAACCTAAACAAACCATCCTATGATTGCTAAGAGGTGAAGAGGGAAAAGTAGAAAAACATTTAGAAACAAAATGTCCAACTTAAAAGTACCTTAAAAGATAGTTTGCAGGCAAGCCATAGAGTGACGACAAAGTGGTATCCAAATATGAGGGAGGTAACAGGGGATTGTTACATAATGGACCGAAAGGAGACGCAGCTACAAATTTGAAATGTTGTGCCTAAATTTTTCCAAGTCTTTAAAGTGTTGAGCGCA
This sequence comes from Zeus faber, assembly GCF_960531495.2. NCBI lineage: Eukaryota > Metazoa > Chordata > Actinopteri > Zeiformes > Zeidae > Zeus > Zeus faber. The sequence continues at coordinate 39,410,268 of NC_137193.1, forward strand.
ACAGTATTTTTGTCGTAAATTGAAATCTTAGTTGTGAAAGAGGAATATATAATAGCAGATACAGGATGAAGGACAGCAAGACCAGGCTTCCAGTTTGTACAAAGTTGAATAAGGAAAACCTACCCAACAATGTATTTCAGGATTGTGTGTAGCCAATAGTAGAATTCAAAGTTTGGTACTGTAGGGCGAGACCACCACTGAACTTACACTGTTGGAGTAATAAAGAGGTGGATTGACATTTCAACTGGTGTGCCAGTAATCGATTTGCTGTGTCACCATGTCCATAATAAGTTCCACGAGTTCCTTATAACAGGCGTTCAACGCTTCTGGTAGAAATAAGACCCAACTCCAAAGATTAAGATGCTTCTGAGTTCTGGAGAGGGATCGGATGCTTCATTCTTGATCGAGGCTACTAATAGCAGATGTTATTTTTCCAAGCCTGGTATTGCGTTTCTAATTAGAATAGTGGAGTATGAAATAATCTTTCCTCTGAGAAAAAATTTCAGCGACTCCCAAAGTAATGAGTAAGTAAGTAAAATGTAGATTCATTTTGATTAACGAGAGAAACTCATCGATAGAATGTGAAACAAATTCTCATAATGTTTTATCTGCCAACAATAAGAAGTTACATCCTTAAAGGGGACATAAGTATACATTTTTATATATCTATCTACCCATCCATCATCTATCTATTGATCCATCCACCATCAATCCATCCATCATCACACAAACTTCAAAATACTGTACGACAATACAACTGAGGCCTGATCAACACCAGAATATAATTCATAGACAAAATATTATGATTTGTGATGTTTATCTGTCTCCGTCAGAAAAAAACAATTCATTAATAGCAAACAAAAGTATAGCACATGGTCAAAGGAGAGAGAAGGGGAGATAAGACCGAGGAGGTGTGCGGTGGATTGGGGCCACTGATGGATGACTGAGCAACTGGTCCGAGCCATGGACCGACCACGGACAGACCAGGAACAGACCAGGGTGGACCACGGATGGACCCGGGACAAACCAGGGATGGACCACTGAGCAACTGGTCCAGACCATAGACAGACCACGGACAGACCAGGGATTCTCTTGAATATACCTATTCTCTTCTTTATCCACTGGACAACTGACTCTAATGGGTAAACCTCTGCTTCTAGTGAGGCGATGCATTCTGTTCCAGTGGATCAGGAAGGCAGCTCCCTCAGTCACACAGTAGTACAGAGAATCCTCTAAGGTTTTTCCTATGGAACACCTCAGTGCTACATTAAAGGGTAATAACTTATTTTGTAATATTTGGCAACCCTTCCTTGATATCTTCCTGGTGATCTTGTTGGCCTACTGCTGATAGGGTGCCCACGCTTTGTTTTCACAGATAAGTCAGAAACAGTTTTTTTTCCCTTTGACATGGTACAAATGTACACAAAAATGTATATAATGTAATTCATATGCATGTAATGCAACCCATGTATGTTGAATAATTTATCAATTCTTGTTTTGCAATTTGCCGATATCTGTGCTGTCAGGTTCTTGTTTAATTGTGTAAAAAATGTGTAAAATATTGTATTTAAAAAAAATAAAATAAAGAATTAGATCAGAATGTTCTGAAACTTTATGGGTGATGTCTTCAGGTTGTATACAACCATTCAGAGGTGGAAATATTCTGTGGAAACGTGGCGCTTTCTTATAATCCTAATCTGAATTAGCCGTAATACACATATACTATACACCGATGAGATATTCACAACATCACAACATTAAAACAACTGACAGGTGATGTGAATAACATTGCTCATCTCATTCCAATGGCACCTGTCAAGGCGTGTGATATATTTAGCAGCAAGTGAACAGTCAGTTCTTGATGATGTGTTGATGTTGGAAGCAGGGAAAATGGGCCAGCGTAAGGATCTGAGCGACTTTGACAAGGGACAAATTGTGATGGATTGACGACTGGTTCAGAACATCCAAAACAGCAGGTCTTGTGGGGTGTTCCCGGTATGCAGTGGTTAGTACTGATTAAAAGTGGTCCAAGGAAGGACAACCGGTGAACCGACGACAGGGTCAATGATGCATGTGGGAAGCAAACTCCAGTCCGTCTGGTCGAATCCCACAGAAGAGCTACTGTAGCACAAATTACTGAAAAAGTTAATGCTGCTATGATAGAAAGGTGTCAGAACACACAGTGCATCACAACTTGCTGCGTATGGGGCTGCATAGCTGCAGACCAGTCAGAGTGCCCATGCTGACCCCTGTTCACCACCAAAAGCACCTACAATGGGCGTGTGAGCGTCAGAACTGGACCGTGGAGCAATGGAAGAAGGTGGCCTGGTCTGATGAATCACGTTTTCTTTTACATCATGTTGATGGCTGAGGTTAGGCTCCAATCCGATCGAGCATCTGTGGGATGTGCTGGAACAACAAGCCCGATTCATGGGGGCCCCACCTCAACCTACAGGACTTAAAGCATCTGCTGCTAACGTCTTGGTGCCAGATACCACCGGACACCTTCAGAGGTCTTGTGGAGTCCATGACGCGACAGGTCAGAGCTGTTCTGGTGGCACGAGAGGGAGCTACACAATATTAGTGGTGGTTTTAATGTTGTGGCTGTACAGTATATAAAAACAGGAACTCTGAGTTTGAAATTAAAAGCCTGTGCAATGTAGTCTAGGTCCTAGTACTATATAAACATAGTCTAGGTGTCATATGACAGAAAAGTTATTACAATTGGATCATGTAATTTGTAGACTGTCTATAACGCGATTGAAACAGCGACAGACTCAGCGCTGTCGTTTTCCCAAACCTTACTGGTTGATCAACTATTAGTCCCGGCAGGTTTTATGAACACTTCGAACGATCTCAGGCCACCTGGGATGGTTGATTTACACCATCAAACAAAATGTATGTTTTATTTGGACATTATTTAGAGTATATTGACCCATTGACAAATATTTGTTAATGTTTGGCCATTGGTAGATATTCATATGCATATAAACTGATTAGCCTCCAATCTCTTATATTATTTACCAAATGGTCCTATGCAATGTATTTATATTTTCAATGTAAATGGTTGTTATAAAATGAAAAAATTCAGATTTGATCTTTGTCAGTAACTGCTATAGCTTGTCACTGCTCGCTACTGCCCCTTACTGCTGCTTCATTAAATACCCCCTGTACTGTGTTTTCTTCAATCTAGAACTATATCACAATTAACTGCAGCGTCTGCTCTCTGACTGGAGCTCCACCACTGGATACGCCTGTGTCACTTATTACTGTCACAACTACCAGACCGCTTTTTCACCTGAAAGCTACCCACAAACCAAAGCAAAAAGAGTGAGTTCAAAAGGCCCGGTATTGTAAGCAGTGTGTGTAAAAATAACTGAATTACCTTTTAGTCCAACTGCCAGTGTGAAAGCAAAGAGAACAGTCCTTTTTTTTTTTTTTTTTTTTTAGTTGGTACACTCAGAGGACTTAGTTTGGTTCGTTTAAAAGGGACCCGTATCTTATACTGTATGTGAAAACACCCTTGACTGGAGTCCTGGACACTTACCATCACATTTCAAAGTAAGAGCCTTCCTTTACACACTCCAGGTCCCAAATTAAAAGTCCTAACATTGAATTCTCGCAGAAATCGCTAGGGGTCAGTTTCCTTTTGTTCTCAACCAGTCAAACAGAACCGGAAGCATAGCACACATTGCACAAATGCACGTGTACGCTTAGTTGTCCGCATTGAGAATGTGCACAAGCACAGACATGTTTAAATAGATCATAATTTATTGTTGAAAATGTCCTCGTACATCTGACGCCTCAGTTCGAACACCTTTAATATCAGTAGCATTTTCACATGATGTACAGTATGGCCTCCTTCCTCGCGCACACGCACGCACGCACGCACACACGCACACACCCCTTAATATTATAATTCTGGAAATGTATCCTCGATGCTGGGTCCTTGATGCTATTTAACACGTGTTTAATGTGTCTGCGCTGGGCCGGTCACAGGCTCTCTTTTCTCCCAGTTCAGTAGACGACAAAAAAAGTGCCATTTCAAAATAAAGGTCTGTATATTTCATTCAGTCAGGAATCAGGAGTCGAGACAGAAAAAACACATTCACAGTTCAGTAAAAAAGAAAACTAAATGGCCGATCGTCGCATAGCAGCCGCTGTCTTTCTCTTGGGGGGGGGGGGGAACTCTGAGCTCTGTCTGTTTATTCTCCCCCAGAGGGAGATGTGTATATCCTGTGTGTGTGGGGGGGGGGGCTTTTTGGCACATGGCAGCGTGTCACTCCGTTGTCCTCCTGCGACCACAACCATCCTGAGGGAAAAGAGACCGAATGGCCAGAACCCCAACAGCATCTGGTCCCAAGTGAAGGAACGAGGGAAGAAAGGTGTGGAACCGGTACCGGTGTGAGATACGGATCTGAAACAAGGTCAGCGTCATTCCATCCCACATCCTCCCCTGGAACGTTCATTGAAGATCCCAGACAAACGAGGCGTCGCACGCCCATCCATGTGAAAATAAACTGGCTTCTCCGTGAAAGTAAAACTCTGGTACATCTTTAAAGCTAAACCTTACTTTTTCCGATCATTAGGAGTGAGTAAAAACTAGAGTGATAAGTGTCAGAATCATTTAAATTGATCCAGTACTCAAGTTTTTAACCGCTTTAAAAAGATTCCTTAAAAGATCAACTCGACGACCAATGATGAAAAAAACAGGTTTAGGTTAAGAAATACCCCGGTTATCCTTTAACATCCGAAACGTTTGATGTGGTTCTCTCTCTGTATGGCACTGGAGATATTCTCCCTTTTGGTCGCTGTCTGAACGTCCCAGTTTTCCTTATTATTAAAGTCTTATCTCATATCTTAAACCTCTGGCTTCACATCTCGCCTCGCTACGGGTGAGGCAGGTTCACCCTGTCCTCTATCAGGGTGTTGTCGGCCCCCTGCGTCTCAATGCACTGCTTCACGGTTGACATGACGCCCGCCAGGCGCCGGTCCAGCGCCGCCAGGTGGGGCTCAGCCAGGACCGGCTGGATGGGGTCAAAGGTCAGCGCCTGCCGCATGGCTGAGCTCAGAGTGCCGCCGCTCAACAGGTTCAGCCTGTTCCAGGTGGAGACACGGATCCTGAGGGGGAGAGAGGGAGAGAGATTGAGGGGAGAGAGAGAGAGAGAGAGGCAGGGAGACAAGGAGACAGATTGATTGTAAATAGTAAAGGAAACTTCAAATGACTAAAACACACTAAATACTCTCAAATTTAAAATTGGTACACAGTCAATTTTAAACCAAATTCATCTTTTATTATAGATGAATTAATATATTGTTATAATTAAACAAACATTTAATTTATGATTTCATAATTTGATTTGTAATTTATAATAAAACAATTTAGAAGGATCTTGTTTTTTTTTTGAGGATGGAACATCATTTTACAGAAAGTGTAGAACTGAAGACGTACATGCAGCACTGGTAGAGCGGTGCCAGGATGCTGCGCTCGTCCAGAGCAGCGTTCCCGAAGCTACAGGAAAATAAAAACATGACAGTCACATCATCATATGTTTTCATCAATATCTGGACAAAGACCTATGATAAGTTCGCTGATCACTTGAGAGGGTAGGAAGGTAGTAAACAAACTAGGTCAGAATAAAGCAAAAAGCTCTCTCTCCTTTTAAATTAGGATGAATTTGATCTCATAGGACTTTGTTATCTTATTTATCTATTAGAAAGTCATTGCTTCAGTTCAGCATGCATTGTTGGCAAGCAGCAAGACTCAAAGTAAAATTAATAAATCCTTTATTCAATTTATAAAAAGGGCAAGACAGCTAGTCTACAAACCTTTAAATATAGTTTTTGATGAAGGGATAACATACTAAACCAGGTATCAAACAAAGCTGTTATGTAATGTAAGGTTATGATTCTTAATGCTTCAGTGCAGAATTGATTGTATTTTGACAGCATGACCCATGACCTTCACCTGAGCACTAGGACTGACTGGTGGAAAATAAGATGTGTGTGTGTGTGTGTGTGTGTGTGTGTGTGTCTGCACCTCTTGGCGTTGTCCAGCAGGATGAGCATGCTGGCTCCGCCGTCGTCCTGGAAACTCTCGTAGTGATGGCGGTCGGCGTTCCCGATCAGATAGTCAAACACGGCCGTGTCGATGACGTCCAGCAGCCGCGGGCCGGCATCGTACGGAGGCATCTTCTTCACCGCCTCGCAGTAGCTCTCATCATACTCCCACCTGCAAAATGTTAATAATATTGTTCATATTTTACTTTTTGTTGTAATATTGGAGAGATATCAGGACGTGCACTGATACAGACAAAATACATGAAAAAAAAAATACAGATACTGGGGAATTCTTTTGACATCAGTTCATATTTCATTGTAAATTCCACTGGGTATATTCCTATATTTTGTCTCAATTTTATATATATACTGATAAGTTAGTGTGCATATTATAACATTCCACACACACACACACACACACACACACACACACACACACACACACACACACACACACACACACACACACACACACACACACACACACACACACACACACACACACACACACCATAACAATACTTCTCATTAAAAAATATGAACTGTGATTAGTCAGGTTTATTGTTGTGATAACCAGCTCTGTCCACCAGCGGGCACACCTACCCAAGCTCCACTCAAACACAATGCAGCGGAAAGGAGGATACACAACATTTTGATGCAATTCATGAGGAAATACATTAAAGCCACCTTAAAATCTGGAAGAAACTGTTTTCTCAAACTGCATGATATTGTGCTGAAATGATTATTATATTAAAAGGGCCAAGCTGTTTTACATTCATTTCTGATTGAGCAGTGGAATAGTTTGTTTAAAATAATTATTGTAAAATAGTGACATTTTGACTTGACGCTTTGCAATAATTACTATGTTATGGGATATTCTATTTCGTTATTTCAAAAAATGTTTTAAGCCTGTCCCCTTTATAGAGCTCAACAGTAACCGCCAAATTTTTTGAAGTGAATGTGTAATTCACTTGAATGAATTTCCCATTCATTCACTCCATTGATGTTTCAGAAAATCCTTATACAAGGAGTTATAAGCCTGGAACCAAGCCAAGCAACTACCAGATGAATTGTGACCGTTGCTACTATGTTTTGTTGTATGTGTTTTTAATGATTGCGTGTATGTTGTTAGAAACACTGTATTGGTGCTATCTTGGCCAGGGCTCCCTCGAAAAAGTGACTTGTAATCTCAATGGAATTTACCTAGCAAAATAAAGGTTTGCTAATAAAAAATAAAAATAAAACATTGTGACTGGTGCAATTTTTTTTATTAAATTGGGAAAATGGAAAAAAGGTACAAGACTGTGTACATTTTTTTATTTTTAAGAGTGAAGGATCTACTCATCCCATAAACCATTGCGAATGATAGCTTTCTAACAACTTCCAACGTAACAAGTTTTGCGTGCTTCTTCTTGAATTTAACCTTTGTCATTGTTATATTATATTGTGTGTACTCAGTGTTTCAGTTCAGTGGTAGCCGTAACTCACTGCCGACAGTGATGTTCGCCGGTGCGGTAAACATTTCCATGGTAACAGTGAGCTCCATCAATCAGAGACGTCGCTGTTACACTTTTCCATGACATTGCGAACAAAACATCCTCGAAACAAGGTTGATATCATTCAGGCTTGTGGCTTCTACAGGCGCATATACCATCGTTTCACAACCTCATAGCTCGTGCTAAGTCTACCTTGGATGGTTACTACAATATGGCTAATTATCAAAACCTTGATTCAGAATATGAATGGGGTTTTCACTTCCGGAAACTCACTGCTGAGCTCTATATCTCAGCTATTGATGAAAATACGGTCTGTGCAAATCAAACTTTTGATGCAGCCGGGGTCAGAAACAAACCGACCATTCCCAGCATGCTTTGCAGCAGACAACCTGCTTGGAACACTGAAGCGCAGCTCTGCTCAACATTCAGAAGTAAACCCCCGTTTGAAACACTGTGCGTCTGCAAACTTTATTGAACACTTTCAACACGTATTTCACACTGGTTGTGGTGACGTTTAAGACCATTTGTTTTTGCCACAAATACATTCTACAACTGGATATTTTTGCTCTTGTTTCTAGGTACTGGCAACATTTCTACCGTTAATTGTTAATTGCATTTTATTTAGTTTCGATTTTTTTCCCTTCAATCAAACAATTTGAATAAGGACTATTCAAAAGAACTATTGTCCTTTTAGTTTTGTCTTTTTTTTTTTTTTTTTTTTTTTAAAGAAAATTGTGATTCAAAGTAATTTTTACTCTACTACATTTCTCACACGTTACTTAAAAGAAGTCAAGGCATGGATCCATCAAAATACTCATCCGTGGTCCAGCAGCTCCATATCCTTGTAAATGACTATGACATCACCTCTACTATTTAATTATAATGAGGATCTGCATGAGCATCATGTGCAGAAAAACACCTACAGTAGTACTTTACGAACTATTATAGACTCTGTTGTATCAGGGCACGGGATATGTCAATGTGGCACTTTCACTTTTACTAGAGTCATTCTGCTTCAGGGTATTAGTACTTTTACTTCAGTAGAATCTCGGGGTACTTCCTCCACCCACCTGGCCAGCTTGCCCTCCCGGTACGTGCGGCCCCAGGGGTGGCGGTGCTTCTGCAGGGGCCAAACGTCCGGGAGCCACAGCGTCACGGAGCCTTCCATCAGATCAGCTTCCGCACAGGCCGGCTCACTCTCCCTGCAGTAGTAACACTTCCCATAGAAACAGGAGTTATTACCTGGAGGGAGAGGGGGGGGGTGTGGAGAGGGAGAGAAGGTGTAGGAGAGGGAGATGGAGAGAGTGAAGATGAGGGAGGGAGGGAGGGAGAGGGGGAGGGGAGGTAGGAAGGGAGCGAAGGTGAGGGAGGGAGGGGGAGATGGGGAAAAGGAGGAGGGAGAGCACGAAGGGAGAGGGGGAAGGAGGGTAGGGGAGGGAGTGGCGGAAAGAGAGAGGGAGGTAGAGGAAGCAAGGCGCGGGAGGGGGAGAGAGAGGGAGGTAGAGGGAGCAAGGTGAGGGAGGGGGAGAGAGAGGGAGGTAGAGGAAGCAAGGCGCGGGAGGGGGAGAGAGAGGGAGGTAGAGGAAGCAAGGCGCGGGAGGGGGAGAGAGAGGGAGGTAGAGGGAGCAAGGTGTGGGAGGGGGAGGGGCGGCGAGAGAGACGGAGTAAGGGAGGGGGAGAGAAGGAGAAGGAGGGGGAGGGAGAGAGATGAGGGAGTGGGGAAGAGGGATGGGGGGGCAGAGAAGGAGAAGGAGGGAGGGAGGGAAAGAATTGAGAAGGAGAGGGGGGAGGAGGAGATGGAGAGAGAGAAGGAGGGGGGAGGAAGCAAGGTGGGGGAGGGGGAGAGAGGGAGAGAAGGTGAGGGATGGAGGGGGAGAAGGGACGAGAGGGAGAGGAAGGAGAGATAAAGGAGGGTGAGTTCAAGAGGAAGGAGAGACAGTAAATGAAATGAAATGAAAATAAAAACCGCTCCAAAACTCAATATTGATAACAGAATGAATGCACTTTTCACTTTTACTTTTTTTGTGAAAATCTTCCAGCTGCTCCCATCGATCTATTTTTAGCGGTTTTATTTGGGTTTATCTCGGTTTCCCACAGATACAGAGACGGACAGCAAACTGCCGACAGGACGGATTTATCTTGTATCCGACGTTATCTGCTGAGGGAGCGTCAGCGGAACGGAGAGAGAGCGGATGTGGGAATAAAAAGGGAAAGTCAACACGGAGGAGAGACCCTCCCTTGAGCCACGCCGACACGGTGGCAGACGCTCGCTACAGTTCCTGGACGTAATAAATAACACCTTGTAAATAAACTGACAGATTTCTCTACTTGAAAAATCTATTTCTTGACAAGTCAGTTTGACTAGAGCCCACACGTAGTGACTCCAAGCAGCAAGGACACATATTTTCCCTTCATGATCACTGTCCTCCGTGTTGCCGACAGGTACAGGACGCAGGACCAATAAAGTTTATAAAACTACTTCCCAAGTATGAAGTCAAATATAAAGTATATTCCTGGGTGTGATATTTGTTTTCCTGCTGGAATGATAATATTTTCTTTACATAGAGGTTTAATTTGTTGTGGGGGAAACTGTACGAGTTTGTTAATTTAACTCAGTAATCCGCATTAGGACGGCAACGTTCAACGATTTTATATACGTGGTTGATGAACACCAGGCTTGGTAATTCAATATTTTCAACACATACATCTTTTGAATGGGCCTCTATGGGAATTCACATTCTAGTTAAGGCGTGCCGCCTGGAAAAAGAGCCCAGGCGTAAAAAACACAAGGGGTCTAGGAGCCTCGCAGCATGACACCAGGCACCCAATGTGTAGTTGCGCGCCTGACGGAGCCGGTGTGAATGGCAACGTATCTGAAGCGTCAACGTGACGCCCTAGATGAGAATTGGGGGTTATTATGACACTCTTGCATTTTCAACGTGCTCCACTTCTCTATTGACTTAATTAAACCTGTTTTTTTTAAGCCGCTGCAGTTTTTCAGATCTTATCACGCAGGCGGGTCACACCCAGAGCAAACTAATACCAGCACGAGCCTCTCAACTCCTTTCTGGGCGGACAAGGCTCTGACACGTTCCTGTTGTTTTCTTGCTATAGTGCCCCCTCGCGGTGATGCTTGGTACTGCAACTTGAGCTTGCGTTGCATAAAATAATTCCAGGGGATGCATTTTAGGACGCAAGGACACTTGATATCAACTTTGCGAAACTCAAGGTGAGTGAACTCACTCAGTTCACCCCTAAGTGTGAATGACCAGCACTCACCATGGGTGAGGAAGGTGCCAAGCAGCTGGTCGGTCGCCACAGGTTTGATCTCTGTGCGCAGGTTGACAAACCTCCCCACCACCAGGGGCGCTCTCCTGAAGCCCAAGATCCTGCAGCGATGAACAAAGAAATAATAATGTTAAGAATAAGAATGTTGCAGACGGGACAGAGTAAGGGACAGAGTGAGGGACAGAGTGAGGGACTGAACCGACGCTGCTGTACCTGTCGAGGTGAAAAGCCGCCACCTCAGCGTTGTGTCGGTCGTAGCCGGCGTACGGCTCTCCGTCCACCACGTAGTCCCTGCTGTACCTGTTTGATGAGTTCAAATAGTTCGAATAAGATGAGATAAGATCTCATATCTGAATAAGGGTGCGGTGAGACGCAAACTGGAAGCTGCACAGTGAGTTAAGTGCATGAATGAAAACGCTGGTCTGGTGTGAGCTTCAAGAAACTTTACTACTGTGGGGTGAACGTCCCGATCAGGCGAGGAGAAATATATTCAGAAAAACAGAAAAGAGAGATGGTAGTGATCCACCAGAAGACTTTCTAAAGACAGCATCACATATTTAAAGCCCCCCGCCCACCACTGGAGGAGCTTCAGATGAAATCAAACCAACCAACAGTTTCTGAACATCTCAAACCAAAGATCTGCCTCCCAACGACCATTAGGACAAGAGGTTTCCTTCTGATTCTCTTAGGATTTAAAAAATTTGTCTGGGAATCGAAAATCCTTTGGTGTCTATGAGGCCTATATTTTATTTTTTCCTTTTAGAACATAAAACAAATCAGTGGAGACATTTATTCAAAAGTATGGATTCCATTTCTTTGATTCCTGAATCGCTTTAACAGAGCTCAACATAGCAGTGATGGTTCTGTGAGTTGAATTGAACTAAATTAAAAAAAACAAAAAAACGTATGCTTCCACTCAGGGTTCCACTCCATGATGAAGACAAGACGCCAAACTTTCAATTTGGTTGTATAATTAAAGTGTTATTAAATATTAAAACCTTTTTCATGTTGTTCCTTTGAGCCAATATAATAGAAGGCATTTTAGAAGTTTGGTGCCGTCCTTTCTGCTCCTCACAATTGCTCCAACAAAATGTTATTTAAAGCAGCGCTGTGTGAGCTTCGCTGATATTTACACAGAACTTTGAATATATTGAACACCTTATCTCCCTGCAGCCTAGGAGGCAAACCTGAAGTTTGGTACTTGGATTTATTTTGGAGAGAGTGAGCTAGTTTATTATGAGATAGTTCATAATAAACATAGAACACTTATTTATCATAATTCAATTTTCTTCATTTATTCAATGTGTGAACAGCCAGACGAGAGAGTCTTACACAGTGCTGCTTCAAATATGTATTTAAATAAAAGGAATTAAATCTCCCCGCCTCCAAGGCCAGGATTCTTTGGAGGAGCCAAGATACAAGTCAGCTTTGGTCAACATGGCTCAGAAAGCAGAGAAATGTCCACAAGCCTGTCCAGCTGTCTCAAACTTCAAACTACCCTTTTGCACCGTTCGCGAATGACCTAATCAGAATGAGGGTTTTTTGGCCAGGTGTATTTACATGTACAAGGAATTTGTCATGGTCAGGATTAATGCGTTTCTGCAGACAATTAGCATTTGTAAAAAGCTTGAGTCTGAAAAAAAAATTAATGTATACTAAAAAATAAATAAAAGAAATATACACAAATAGCTGAAAAATACAAAACAGAAATGGCAAATATATAAAAATTTGACATTTCACTGCATATATGTATGACCGTATGTATATGTATGTGACAAATAATCTCTTGAACTTGAACTTCATTATACAAATAAGATTCTATGCACAATAATATGAGGAAAAAAAAATCGTTATTCTACTTTATTCTGTGATTGTGATTTTAAAATTAATTTGCGGGCCGCATCAAATTGTCTCACGGGCCTGGATGTGGCCCCTGGACCCCAGAGATCAACCCCCTCTGGCCTACGCCCTCAGTGGTCCAACCCCCCCTCACGGCTCCAGCCCCAGACCCCGTACCTCTTTGGTTTGAAGACCACCTTCTGGCCCCCGTCCAGCACCAGCAGGGCCTTGAGCTGCGTGCCTTTGTAGCCCACATCGGCCCTCTCCACGCGGGCCGCGCTCAGTGCTGTCAGCACAGCTGCCAGCTCGGGCGTGTCCTCGGGGTACACCTCCCGGGGACCCACCCACTGGCCCGCGATCTCCCACGGAGACTGCAGGGTGTGGGAGAGACGGGCCCCGCGAGACAGTGACAGGCCGGCTTCCATCTGCAACACAAACACTTTGACTTATGCCGACACATTGACCGGATATGAGAGAGAGAGAAATGAGAAACATGGTCTGAACCTGCTTCAGAACGGGTGGAAACTTTTCGAGTCAGGGATCGACATTAACGGTTGCCCACTTGCCCGGGGGCAACCAGATTTGGGCCATTGTCAACCATCCAGTGCAGTCTGCCCCCCCCCACCCAAGTTCGACTTCAGTCAAGATATTGGTGAGTGTCTTATTGACCTTAAAACCAGACAAACTGTTAAAATAATAATAATAATTTTGAATTTACATTCATTAATTTGTTTCCCCTTTCTTGTCAGTCTTGTAATATTGAAAAATATGTTATATGTAGGCGCATTATCACTCATAATAAACTCATCATACATTTATTATAAAGTCGATTATTATTATTATTACGATGGTTGACAATAGCAAAAGCCCAAATCTGGAAACCGTTATTGTCAACAGTGTATGGTAATGATTGCTGGGCCGTAGCGGAACCCTGGCCCGGCGGATCCCCCAACCCATGATGCTTGCCGGTCTTTGGCCAACTACTGTGACAGAAACTAGTTTCCCTGGTTCCACTGGGTCAGGTTCAGACTGCTCCCATTGGGTCCCAGCACCCGCTACCCTCTGACCTTGCGGAACGCCCGGAGGTCTCTGCGGCTGGAGGCAGAGCCCTCGCCACCGTCAAGCAGGAAGATCTTGGCCAGGCCCAGCAGCAGCAGGACGGCGCACAGCACCACCACGCGCTGTTTCAGCTTCATCTCAGTAGGAAGCGGCGCCGAGCCCTCACCCCTGCACCCCCGCACACGTCCCCGGACAGCGGCTCTCCTCACCCCTGGCGCATGGCCGCCGCCAGACGGCCTCACCCGCCGCTGAAGCACCGGGTAGTGGCCTCAAACTGGGGTGATGGTAGGACCCGACCCAGGAGAGGGTCAGGGGCTGTTTTTAGGAGGAGACGTGCGATGGCTGGGATGGAGACAAGAGAGCGAGAGAGAGAGAGAGAGAGAGAGAGAGAGAGAGAGAGAGAGAGAGAGAGAGAGAGAGAGAGAGAGAGAGAGAGAGAGAGAGAGAGAGACCGAGTCAGAGTCTTGGTACCATGCTTTGGAAGAGCAGATGTGCTGGCCGGGAGGCGGTGGAGGCCGCCTGTCACTAGAAAGCAAGTGGAGCAGGTTACATTCTGGTTGTGAAATGCCAGTGGTTCAATCTACATTCAGAGGCGCTGAACCCTTTAACCTTGTTTGAAAAAACACACAGAAATGAATAATGTGGCCAACTACGGGATTCAAGATTGGACAGCAGCTACAACGAAAGATGGAGCAGTATTCCTCCAACAAAGGCCACAAACATGTTGAACCATCCACAGCCCAAGCAGCTGGTCCGTCCTGTTCTGGACCAAAAGTTATTAAAAAACAACCACATTGCTTGATCACGATTGATTGTGGCTTAAATACATTTAAAAAAAAAACAAAAACAAAAAAAAAAACATCCCAGAGGTTAGCAGATCAGAGTGTTGAACACTAAATTCCAACTTGGACCTCAACATCAATCCAAAAATACAAAACATTAAATCACATCATTCAGACACAATTACAGATTATAGACAGAGGTAAACACCAACCTTTATCACATCGAGGAACCTGGGCCCCAGTCCCCACTTAATTCAATTTAGTGTATGACCCCAATCAGAGCAATACGTATTATCAGAATTTACTCTAGTTAGGGAGATGACAGTGAAACTAGGATCAAAACAGTCGCTGTCGTGCATTCTGTTATGGTGTTAAATTCTTGTAAAACAACAAAAATAATGAGATAACTGTGAGTAACTGTGATAAGTTTTAACTAAGAATAATCTTTCTGGGGACCTCCCATGGAGCCTCCTGAGAGACCAGACCAGACGTTGAGAACCACTGCACTAAATAACCTACAAAATTGGTGACCTGCTCCAATATAAATGCAATTCAATGTCAATGTGTCCACCCTGGTTAAATAAAGGATCATGTTGTCACACCTCCATAATAAACACAGTCAAGGCTGTCATTGTTATTTACATTACCAAATACTACAATGCGCATAGCTTTATTTTATATTTCTACAAATGTTTAAAATGACTCCGGAATCATTTCTAAAATACTTTTCACCAAGTGAAAATAATAACAGAACTAAATTCAAGCCTAAGGCATTCGGCATAATTGATATTGAATGTGACTGACTTGCACTTTTACATTCGAAATCGCCACTAAATTATTTCTGCGACTGACACTTTGCATTTCTCTGACAAAATACATATTTTCTCTAGAATATTTTTCTGGGATCCACAGTTTGCATTTGACATTTCATTCAACTGTGCATTTCACTGAAAATAACCACACTATCTTTACTGAGGTGTTTACAAGTTCTTTTTTTTATTCCGCATGTTTACACTCACGTGTGTATTTCAATTCCCAGCTGAATAAAGTACTATCTTAAACTTAATAACTGAATTCACTATTTTTGCCAGCACCAAAGATCTAAACAAACATTTAGCTCCATGTGGCGATATGAGCGTCAACTGGCCCAACCTCAATCACAACATCGATCAGACCACCCCCCCCAGGTCTCCATTAATCCAGTGAGTTGTGTTGCCCTGGTATGAAATGCGCTTTATAAATAAAGTGTGACTCGACTCGAATCCGGCAGCGTCGCGTCGCGTCGCGTCGCGTCCCCCCCCCCGCCCCGCAGCAGCAGCGTGGATCCGCAGCCCAGCTCGGTGGAGCAGCCTCTGTCCACGCAGGCAGCCCGCTCCACAATCAGCCTTTCATCAGCCTCCCTCTCCGGCGGCTAGGGCTGCTAGCCTGCCCGGGGCCGCCGGGAGCCCCGTGTGCGTGGGACTGTTCTCGGGTCATTCCCGCCTTCGTCGGGTGGTTTCGGTGTTACCGAACCATCCCCAACACCGACATTCGCGCTGGGTTCAGCGCAGGGGGAGAGAAGCACGGACTGAAAGCCCCGGGTCAGAGCTCTCTGAGCGGCTAGCCGCCGCCGGGGCAGCGGCAGGGGGAGCGCACTTACCGGACCGAGTCCCGGGCTTCAACCCGAGGGACGAACTTCAAATGTCCGTCGCACGAGTCGGTTATGGAAGCTGGGACGGGGCTGATCGCCGCGAGTCCAGGCCGGTCGGCGCTCCGCGCTTGTTCATCCCCGTCCGCGGCTCCTTCCTCCTCTTCCGTCTCGGCCTGGCGTGGAGTGAGTGACACGGGACCCGCGAGCGACGCGTTCGTCGGGAACGAAATGTTCAAAGTGACTCGGGAGCCACTCCGACGAGAGAGCTTCTCTTCATTACGGGAGGACAAACAATGACAGCAACACAACACACAAAAAGAAAAAAACACATGCGCCCGTTGTTCATATTGAATATGACTGATTTATACTTAACAATCCGCCAAAATAAATAATGTTGACAGAAGTAAATTATTTTTGTGATACACGCATTTCTCTGTCAAAATTTTTATTTTTATTTTTATAAATGATTCAAGATTCAAGATTTTTATTTGTCACATACATATACATACTTTCATACATATATGCAGTGAAATGTAATGCAACGCACCCGGTGATAGCACACAATATGTCCTAGGAAAAAAAGAAATAAAAGTAGAAAATTCCTTTCTAATAGGCCGACAAACTGACTCCTAAAACGTAATACAGTAAGTTGAATACTTATAGAATAAGATAAAAATATATAGAATAAAATACAATAAAAATAAAATGAAATAAAATGGAATAGATAGAGGGAACATGCCTATGTATATACAGATATGTGCATTAAAGTGGCATGTGAATTAAAGTGGCATGTGAATTAAAGTGGCATGTGAATGACATAATGAATGACATGACTTAGCTGAAGCTTTCCCAGGACAAATCATCGTGACGGAATGAAATCATTCTTGTGAGGATTGCATTCGCAGTTCAGAGCCGCGTCGACTCTTCTCTCGTTCACCTTCAGGTCCTCCCTGCTCCCCGTAAGGAACTGGAACGACTGTTTTTTTAGTCACTCGCCGAGGAACGATTCTCTCAGTAAGAGCCGAACCGCCCGTCGTCGTCGTCGTCGTCGTCGTCGTCTTTGCTTCCTGGTGCTGTAATGCCCCGTGTGTCCTCCAGGGGGCGCGTCTGCACCGCGGGCGGAGAACAGCCTCATGGAGACTGAAGGGGTGGATGTACTTTAAAGTACTTCAATGGACTTTAATGGAGTTGAACGCACTTAAAGGTACTTTATTGTAGTTCAATGTGCTTGAATGTAGTTGAATGTACTTTTATGTACTTTAATGTAGTTTATTGCACTTTAAGTCGTTTAAAGTACTTTAATGTATTTTTATGTACTTTAATGAACTTTAATGTAGTTTATGTAATTTTATGTACTTCAATGAACTTAAATGTAGTTTATGTAATTGTATGTACTTTAATGTAGTTTATGTAATTTTATGTACTTCAATGAACTTAAATGTAGTTTATGTAATTGTATGTACTTTAATGTAGCTTTATGTCGTTTAATGTACTTAAATGTCGTTTCATGTAGTTTCATTTATTTTAATGTAGTTTAATGTGCTGTCATGTCGATTTTTATGTCATTTCATGTACTTTAATGTACCTTAATGTCGTTCAATGTACTTTAACGTATTTTAATGTAGTTTATGTACTTTAACTTAGTATAATGTACTTTTAAGTACTTTAATGTCGTTTATTGTACTTTAAAGTAGTTTTATGTCGTTTTGTCATTTAATGTACTTTAAAGTACTTTATAATTTAATGTATTTTAATGTACTTAAATGTACTTCAATGTATTTTAATGTAGTTTATGCAATTGATTGTAGTTTAAAGTACTTTATGCAATTGATTGCAGTTTAAAGTACTTTCATGTAGTTGAATGTACTTCAAAGTACTTTAATATAGTTTCATGTACTTTAATGTACATAAATGTGCATCAATGTATTTGAATGTAGTTTATTGATTGTACTTTAATGTACAGGTACTCCTCACTTAACAACCTACCTGTCTAACGCCCCGCTGGACTTGAGGACCAGCTCTCTGACCAGTCTGTATTGTACCCTGCGTACAATACCACGGCGTCTCAGCATCAAGTATCTCATCGCGCACCACCCTTTATACACTATACATACACACTGTATATACTATACACACTATATTCAGTGTATACATTTCATCTCAGTCTCGTTCCCGCAGTCTGTCAGTATTCACTACACTAACCTTTAGCAATGGCCACTCTCCCTTACCGTGAAATTACACGGCTCCTCGCTTACCACCCAATTTGCTTGACGACCTGGTTGTAGGAACGGAACTTTTAATGGACTTAAATGTAGTTTTATGTCGTTGAATGCACTTTAACGTAGTTGAAGTAGTTGAATGTACTTTAATCTACTTAAATGTCATTGAATGTTCCGTAATGTACTTTAATGTTCCGTAATGTACATTAATGTTCTGCAATGTACTTTAATATTTAATGTCGTTTAATGTATTTAACATCCTGAAATGTAGTTTAATGTACTTTAATGTCGTTTAATGAACTTTAATGTAGTTGAATGTACTTTAATGTAGCTTAAAGTAGCCATATTCCTTCAACCTATTCCATTTTATTTCAATTTATTTTTTATTGTATTTTATTCTATATATTTTTTATCTTATTCTATAAGTATTCCACTTACTGTATTACGTTTTAGGAGTCAGTTAGTCGGTCTATTAGAAAGTAATTTTCTACTTTTTATTTTATTTTATTTTAGTACTTTTTCCTAGGACTTCTTGTGTGCTATCACCGGGTGCGTTGCATTACATTTCACTGCATATATGTATGGAAGTATGTATATGTATGTGACAAATAAAAATCTTGAATCTTGAATCTTGAATCTTGAAAAGTACTTTAATGTACTGTACTGTACTTGAATGTAGTTTCGTGTAGCTTAATGCACTTTTAAGTATTTCAATGTACTTTGTTCTTTTATGTATTTTCATGTACTTTAATGTCGTTTAATGTATTTACATTACTTTAATATACTTTGTGAATTTAATGTGTTCAATGTAGCGTAATGTACATTCATTTTGTATAATATATATTTCATGTAGTTTCATGTACTTTAATGTCATTTAATGTATTTAATTTACTTTAATGTAGTTGAATGTCGTTTAATGTACTTTAATGAAGTTTAATGTACTTTAAAGTACAAATGTAGCTTAAAGTACTTTAATGCACTGTAATATACTTTAATGTATTTAATGTAGTTGAATGTCGTTTAATGTACTTTAATGTGTTTTTGAATCGAATTCATGTAGCTTAATGTACTTTAAAGTACTTTAATATAGTTTTGTGGGAAGTTGTGGGACCTGTAATGTTGTTCCAAATGTTATCTCGTTGTAATCGGACACCATAGGCGCCATAAATGAAAAGATAAACATAAATACTCTATATATTACCTCTCTAACCCTAACTGCGTTTGATGAAACAATATGGCACAGAAAAACATTTAGATATTATACCAGAAACTGGAGGTGATATGACTCAAAGTAGATGGGTTTGAGATATTGGGGAATTCATTATATTGTTTGAATGAAACTATGTTTTTCCCATATTGACTGAGATATGCAAAACAATAGACCCCGGTTTTTAATTCGGCTCTGATGTGAACAGAACACCCGGGTCGACCCGCTAATTTTGGCCACTGCCTGATGCGACGCGCCTTGAAATTCTGGACGCTGGCGCAGAAATACACAGGAATATCCGTCTACCATTCCAGCATTTCATATCTCATTTAGAATCCAAAATCAAAATCGGAAGTTATTGACTTGCCTTGCATTGGACCATGACATGTGAGTGTGGGGATCGCACCGTGGGGAGCACAGCGGAGAACCGTGCACCTTTTTGTCAAGCCTAATTTTGCACTCCATACAAGATTTTTTCATGGATAGAAAATTTATAGAAAACATATGTAACATATATGTAACGTTATTCAAATAGTAATTTCAATTGGGCAAATTGAAATTAAAATTAAAAAAAATCTACAATTTCAAAGCACATGATCAACAATTTTATGTTCATTAAAATTGATTTAAAAAAATATGGCAGCCATCTTATTTGAATTGTTCTTCTTATTCTATAAGTGATGCCCATACAGTCTGGAAGCGCGGTTGTGTATAATGTGCAGATAAAGCATCTTTCATGCCTTAATTTTGTAACTCTGATTTCATTAAAACAAAGCAGGGGGGAAAAAAACACTAATACCGTTTTTACAACATTATCAGTGTGTATACCCGTTTTATTTTATTGTAATTCTTTTATGCGAGTAAACCCACTGAAAAATAGGTAATTTATACGCCAACGTCCGGAACTTCGACGTGCGTCGCATTACTCAGGAAAAGTGGCCAAAATTTGCATGTCACTCCGGGTGTCCTGTTCACATCAGAACCGATCGGAGGTGGAGCCGATTAAAACCCAGGTCTATTGCAGGGTAATTTGAACTGGGACTGAGACCCGGGTTTTTCCTTTCCAACTGGTGACAAACGCCGGATGTTCACGGGTGTTACCGGGTTTTTGGTGCAGTGGGAAAGGGGTATAAATTACTTTAAAATAGTGTCTTCAAAATCATTCATCTTGATATTATCGTGTTTGCAAATTTCAGTATTCATATTTGCACTTAAGTGTTAAGAGGGAGCACTCTGCACACATAAGCCCCTTTCCCACATGGAATCGGTAACATTGCTGCATAAAAAATATCCGGCAGAGGCAGTAGGTAATCATTCCCATATTGGCCTCCTTCACGGGGAAGTTCCCTATGGAGTCTGTTCCCACATAATGACCGTTCTGATACGTTACGTCACGCTCACGCGAGAGGTGTAGAATATTCCGCGAGACGAGGCAACAGAATCGGATTTTAGACCAGCGCTTTGCTCCCCGTCTCCCTGGGCCGCAGACTCCTCCCTCCGCTGACTGAGAGAGGACAGAGCCCCCGTTGTCCAGACGCAATATCCCTCAACCCAAAATATATTAAATCTGTGTGATCATTTTAAACCAGTCCTACATTCTCTGCCTCTGGAGAATGAACGTTCTCCTCCCGTTCTCCCTGTCGGCTCGCTCAAGCTCCGTGCCCGATGCCACCACACAGGCGCACAGCACCCCTAACTGTAAAAGACACGTCTAGTGTCGGAGTGGCATTTTTAGGAAGCAAAACAATACAATTTAAGAATTTAAAAGCCCTATTTCTGTAGAGACTGCACATTTTACAGCTTCTCGTCTTTGCAGCCGTGCGCCACGGTGCTGATCGGACTCGCTTTTTTACCCAAATGTTTTTTTAATATTTATATGAAATCGATGAAACCCCCTCGTGCTTCAGTTGGATTCAGTTCCACCTCTACTTTACGCAAATGTAACTGCTTTCATTCCACACACTTGAATTTACAGTCGTTTCGGCAATTTGCCGGAAATGACACTAATTCGAGAGTGGGGAAATTTACGAAACAACTTTTACGAAACATCGTCACCGGCTCCCATTCCCACATGACCCCATTACGGAACATTGCCGGTAGATTTACCCCTTTCTGTGCGAGTGGGAAAGGGGCTATACACCCGCTCCGCACTGAGATTGGGCGAGCGAATTGGCGGCGAAACCTCTCGGAAAGCTGTCCTGATACGTAAAGTTGGTAAATAGACACAGCGAGCGATTTCCCAGGGCTCGGTGGCAGGTCAAGACAGGCTCATTGAAACTAACTCATTTTAATACTTTTTTGTCGCTCACAATCGCTGGCAGTCAGGAACGGGTGTTACTCATCAGTGAATAATGCTGTTGGTACATTCCAGTGCTGGTCATACTCACTCAAATGGAAAATCACACAATATCCAACTTTAAGTTAAAAAAACGAGTGGGATGCAGATAAATGGAGTAAAAAAAAGGGCAGAGTGTTTATTGGTTCAGTCTTTGTGCCTGGGAGCACATCGCTCAGGTCAGAGGTCATGGTGCTCGCCCTGGTCACGAGGTGCGCAGACAAGGACACACATTCACACACAGAGCTGCACTAGGGTGAAGGTCAAAGGTCAAAACACCTTAAAACAGAGCTCGGTTACATCCTGAACACATCGTTAAATGACAACTGTCCAACGTAGAGGGATGGAGGGAAAAAGACAAGACATTTCACCAGTTCACACTGGTTTCATTTCTCAACCCAAACCTAGAACAGAAAAAACGCATTGCATCCTTACGAGCTAGCAACCCCCTCTGGCGGAAGTCTGGTCTTGTGACTTGATGTGAACTGCCAAACATTTGCAAATGACAAAATCTGACCGTATGGATTCTTCATTTAGAACTGGTTCTGTGTTTCCACAGAGCTGAAGTCAAAGCAAAGTAAACTACCAGAAGTTAGAACTACCACAAGGTTTTGGTGGTTTTGTAATTTGGTGCTTGTTTTTGAAGCGGGGATAGACTGATTTTGGGTGGCTTGTCAACCATCACTGCTGCCAAAAATAACCTGACCTCCGTCTGGGTGACCAGGGCCTTCTTAAGGTGCTGATCTCCCTTGAGCAATCACATTGTGATAGTGGAGGTTAGCGCCCCAACCTGCAGCGTACAGTAGGTAACGACACAGACTCGCCCGTAAAATCACCCCATCCCATGACAAATCCAGGGCAAGATCAGTGGAAACTTTCACAGCATAGATTTCAATTATTTTAACTTCACAATGTTCATAGAACAGAAGGAAAACCATGTAAACACCATGTTACAATAAAGAAAAGCACACCAAAACGTACTTAGTTATAGTGGGACTTCTGGATCAGAAAGGAGCTGTGGTTAGTTATGGTAGTTAGTAACCAACTAGTCACATCCAATCCATTACTCTTTGACTCCAGTCGACACTAAATTAAAAGCCAACAGATGAAGTGGATTTTAAATGGCGGGGTTCGACGTGAGATGAGGCTGAACCAGACAGATTTGCCACTTATCAGGTGAAGCCATTTGGCTTTTTAAGATTGCATTCGCTGTAATCTGCCCCGAGCTTCCTCTGCGCAGCACTAGTGTTTACAACTGGATGATGCTTATTTAGATGATGCCTAATAGAACGCTGCCAAACTGGCAGAGCTTCAGCGTTTTGGGATCTCGCTCATTGGACATAATTGCAGTTCAAACGGGTCTCTACTAGCGTATCAACGAGCTGGAGCGATGCCACACCGCTCTGGTGGCTGTGCACGGATCAACACTCTCTCTCCGTCCACCTCTCTTCTCTATTGCTCTTGTCTCTCGCTCTCTCCGCAGCCCATGGCCTCCTGACCCAACTATTCTCTAAAGAAACCTCTTTATCGCTCGGCCATGCTTGTTACTACCAGTTGTCCTGGAGTGAGTATGCTGTTGGAACTTGGTTTACAAAAGCACCCGTTCTTGGGAAGCTGTTCAACATCTTCAGGATGAAGGTCGCTCTGGATTTACACAGTAAATTCAAAACCTTCCAATCGTACTGTCCTCAAAAGCCACACATTTCAGCCATTGAGAGATTTGGGGTTTTAGCAACTTGGGACTAGTGAAACTCTTTGCCTCTTGGTTCTCACCTGCTACAATCCACATCAAGCTTCTTTCATTTTCACACTTTTACCTTTTCAAGAGACTTCACACTTGAACCTTAAAAAAAAAGACAAAAAAAAAACCAAAATGCTGGCATGGCGCTCTAGTGTGAACTGGCAGCCACACTGATGCTAGCGGTAGCAGCTGACAAGCGCTTTAAATATCCGTGTTAAACAGAAGCAAAGTTCACAACGCTGCAGCGCTCCCTCTTTTCGTTGGCCAAACTGCCAACTCTCTCCATCCACAGGTTGATCCACCATGATCTCGCTGAAGAGGAGAACGACATCCACACAAAGCTGCCTCTGACAAAATATCTGAACCGCCCGGAAACTAAAGACAGAAAATTAAAAATAACACCTCCGGAGGCCAGCAGGTCACAAGCCGGTTCGTCTTAGTCTGAAGTGTCAACATTTCATTGGTGTCGAGCGACTAGATGTCACAGGGTCGTTTAAACGGTTTGCGTAATTGATCAGAGGAATAAGAGTGAGGACTCACTGATTCGACTCGCTGAAGACGAATGCTGATTTGTGATTTTAGGGCAAAGGATCGTGTAAACATACAATGTAAACAGTTGATTTAACAACGGAGATGGCTCAGCGACAACCCGCCGTCATCCTCTTTACCTGTGAGATGCTTTTGTTCTTCGCTTTGTTTCTAACGCTGGTAGATACAAAAACGTCCGTCCTGCGTTTCCCAGGGTCTGAGGATCATAAAGGATGACAGCGATGCCGCTTGGCATAGGTTGTAACCAAGGGGCTCAAAGTAATTCATAAAAAGAGGTTAGAACCCTTCTAGATGAGCATTTCAAACCATTGGAGGGGGTTAGCAAAAAAAATAAAATTCAAACAACTAAAATAACAAAAGGTACAAAAAAAAAAAGGAGAAAAACGAAAAACTCAAACATAAAAATGTAACAGACGAAGGGACGTGTTGACGCCTTCAACCACGTCGTAATACTGCAACCGCCTCAAACCAAAACAAGAGGAAACAAAATGTAGCGACGCTAAACATCAAAACGACAAAGGGGATTTAAAACGGTTCCAACGTGGCTCCGGACCAAAGCCACCGAGGGACGAGGAGACAAGTTCTGACTGTTCCTCTCCTGTCGTCTCTTCACAGCTTTCAAGTCTTAGTCTTTCGTGTTTAGTCAACGTGTGTGTGTGTGTGTGTGTGTGTGTGTGTATTGGGGGGGACTGGGTGTTAGACAGTTAAGCATCTATTTAGGCAAAAGCAGAGAGAGAGAGAGAGAAAAAGAGAGCGAGCGACAGCACTCTGGAAAACACAGAAAGGACAGTTTTATGTTTAAAAAAAAAAAAAATGTATAAGCATGTTTACATAATCACGAAAAAAATAAGCTCCGATTAGGTACTGGAATTATTATCGTACCTTAACAAAGACGGAAGACTGCTGCGACCGAGCAGACATTAAAGATTTTCTTCCACCCCCCGCAATGCAGTTGCAAAACACACGCGCACACACACGCGCGCGCGCACGCACACACGCACACACACACACACACACACACACACACACACACACACACACACACACACACACACACACACACACACACACACACACACACACACACACACACACACACACACACACACACACCGAGTATCTAGGAGAAGTAAGAATTCTGTAATAAAATAGACACATTCAAGAAGGGTAAGAGTTATTTCTGCTGGAATCAATTGAGAATCAAAGCCCTTACGATAATAATGCTGCATTCACACAGGCCAGAGTGTGTCTCTGTGTGTGTGTGAAAGTACAGAATAGTGTGTGTGATTCTAGAAAGCTGGAGTAAAACCTGTCGTTCCAAATCAAAGTACGTGAAAGAACAGACTTAGTCTGTGAAAGAGTGAATCAAGTTTAAATAATGCTTTTCCTCCGCCAACCTCAAGAGTGTGTGTGTGTGTGTGTGTGTGTGTGTGTGTGTGTGTGTGTGTGTGTGTGTGTGTGTGAAGAAACAAAGCATCCAGCTCTCTTTGGAAGTGGAAACTTCCTATGACAACATGGAGAGGATGCCAATAATAATAATAATAATAATAATAATAATAATAATAATATCATTAATCATAATAATAATCCTGCCACCAGGGGGCAGTCTGAGGAGAACGGACTCAAAGCGGCTTCGGTAGTGGTGCAGATCCTCGATCAGTAGTCAATGCAGTCCAATCAGTGGCTTCCATTCAGACTCGTGCACATGAACGCAGACGCACAGGGTTCTGTGGTTAAGGCAGTGGGTGGCAGGTGAGACTGTGGCGAGGCCGTGGGGTGGGGGGGCCCGGGGGGGCTCATGGCAGTGACGGCTCCCAACACTGAGTCTTAACTCCTCCTCTTCCTCATCCTCCTCTTCACACCAAATCTAAACTCGACCTCCTCTTCATACCGATTCCTCACCCCTCGGTCGGTCCCGCTCTCCTCCGTCATTCACTCAAATGACATCAGATTGGCTGGCACCTGGCGGGGGAGGGGTATCTGATATGTTATCATGGTTCAGAAGCCCCCAACATATAACAGGTCTATATTTTGAGTCATAAGTCTTATGTTTGACCATGATGTATGTATCAGTGGGGGTTTAATTGACGCCATGACCAAACATGCAGTCCAGTCCATTGGCGTTCCACCGTGTGTGTGTGTGTGTGTGTGTGTGTGTGTGTGTGTGTGTGTGTGTGTGTGTGTGTGTGTGTCCATACCGGTTGCCTGTTGCTCTGGCAGGCAGCACTCAGGTGTTTAAACCACACGGAAGCGTTGTTTTTGTTTCCCGCCTGGTACTTGTAGGTGTTGCCTGGAAAAGGGGTCGACAAAAGAGCGTCAGAGGAAAAAAATGATTTCTGGGAACAATTTTCCTTCTGCCATAATCCCCACCACGGCTAATTCCACTTAGACCTCCACCTCGCTCAGAACAGTCGAAAGCAAATCAATTTCACAGACCACATGGGAGTGAGGAAAAGTGTAAAATACTGCAGGACGTGTGTGTGTGTGTGTGTGTGTGTGTGTGTGTGTGTGTGTGTGTGTGTGTGTGTGTGTGTGTGTGTGTGTGTGTGAGTAAAAAACAGTGAAACCAGTAAAAGGAGGCCAGATATTACGACAGCAATGTCGGGTCGTAAATCCACAAATTACAAACTGCTCATCACTGAATCCTTTCCACCATAGTCATGGAGATCAAACCATTTGATGATTTTTAAGGAAAATCAAACTCATATAAGCAGATGTAGATGTTTTGACATCAGCCTCCTGCCAAGTTAAAAAGAACTACAATGTTTTTCAGCCAGAAAGGAAACCACTACAGTCTCCAAAGGCTTTACAAGCCCACATTTCACATATAAATCGACGACATCCCATAATATTTAGGAAAAATTCTGAATAACAATCAGGGAGGGGAACACAAATGGAGGGATCCCCCTCACAGGATGGCCAGCATGCAGTGGAAGCCGAGTGGGAAACATTATCATAACAAATGAATAACACTGTTGGCTTTCACACTGGAATAGAGGGCATTGTAGCGGACCTCCCTTGGTTGTAATCTGTGGCAGGAAAGGAGGTTACATGCAGCGGTAACACCACTGGACCTACTTTATGGAGAGAACTGGATGACAGACTGTTCTACTGGAGCAGTGGTTCTCAACCTGGGGTCTGGGTCCTCTAGGAGTCCTTCCAGAGGCTCCAGGGGTCCCCCCCTTTAATCGTTTCAGCAAAACGATTAAAGGGGACCTATTATGCTCCTTTTAACACATGTTAATATACATCACTGAGGTCCCCAAAAACATGTTTTTCAACTTTTTTCCGGAAAATACCACTCAGATAATGCATTCTAGCCATTGTGACATGCCTCTATATGTGTGCATAAGCAGCTAAGCCCCTAGTTCTGAGCCAATGGGGTTTGAGCACAAGTTCTAGGTTCTGTGAGCCAATGGGGTTTGGGGTTTACTCAGGGCTCCATTTAATTTACCCGGTACACTTTCACTGATTTCACCTCATCAGTACACTAAAATCTGTTTCTGAACAAATTTGATGCAAGAAATAAGCAAGGCCTCATTTAAAAGTTAGTTCCGACTTTGGTTCCTGGGCTCCAGGCTTGTAGGGGAGACAGACATCGCAGCACGGTGCACCAGGACTCACTGGGGGATTTTTTGTTTCATGTAAACGTTGGAAAATAAAATAAATAAATACATCTACAATAAAAACCCACTACTTTTATTGGTTTTGTTTGAAATAACGCCCAATGGATCGGATAGAGCAGATGACCACATAAAGAAATTCGTCACGACCTGAAGTCAGCTCGCGCCAAGAGTCGAAAAAAACCCTTTGAAAACAGTGCGTTCAGAAGTCTGAGTGTTTTGCTCACAGCGAATACTCAATATTTGACACTTTGACCACGTCTAATATGAACATCAGACATTGTAACGATATGACAGGAAATAAGGAAAAGCGTAGTGTGGGGGTGGTGTGGTTTGAGCAGCCACACCTGTCTTGGGTCTTGGTGACTGGGCCCAGGATCAGTGTGGCTGTACACCTGTTGCTCATTAGAATAATCAACTAGACACACACAGACACAGACACAGACACACACACACACACACACACACACACACACACACACACACACACACACACACACACACACACACACACACACACACACACACACACACACACACACACACACACACACACACACACACACACACACACACGCGAGAGGAGCCTTGTCATGACATGCTGTCCAGGTCTTGGTTCCACCTAGCCCCCTTGCTACAATAAAGTGGTGTGCCTTGTCTCTGTGTCGGAAAACCCAAAAGCCACTCGGGTGGCGTGTGGGAGGCTAAACTGCCACAGCATAATAGGTCCATTTTAATAGTTAAACTTCAACATTATCTAATATAATACAAGAGGTAAGAACCATGAGAAAATGTACAATAACGACTGTTTTGATCATTTTGTCTCTGTTATTCGCTTAGTATAGACTGGTATGGAAGATTGGACTCAATTACTTCTAACAATAAATCATTTCCCAAATTGGGGTCCCAGAGACGAAATCTTATAAAATGGGGTCAGTGGCCTAATGCATATCATATCGAGGGTCCTTGATATGAAACAGGTCGAGAACCACTGTAGTAGAGGTGGAGAGACAGAGAAGGGTATATATCTCCAGCATAAATATTACCCTCAAAAGCCCAGACAGTGAATGTGTGTGTGTGTGAGTGTGTGTGTGTGTCTCACCGTGCTCCGAGTCCGTCAGCAGGAAAACATCGAGATGCTCGGGGTCGTTGTCCATTATGGCCATCAGACCCACCATGCACATACTCTTACTGGACGTCGACTTGAACTGGGCACAGAAAGAGGAAACAACATTCAGTCAGTGTGTGTATGTGTGAAAGATGCAAGTACAGTTAAAACGGTAATCCATAGGTGTTTGAGGTCATTTTAATATAATTTTATTATAATTTTATGGGTTTTTTTCACTTGAGGTGTTGGGGATATTTTTTTTGCAAGTTCTTTCTTGTGAATGTTTATCCATACTGATATCCAGTTTACTGAACAGAACTAGCTATCCTGCCTTGTCACATTCACCGTGGCGGCCTTTCCCTTCTTGTTGATATCGTTTCTTTCCTTCTTAGGGGGAAAGGCGGACCTCGCCATCAACAATGGAAACAGCATATACAGGAGCACATGCATAACGCAAACACATCGAATGGCTGTTTCCTATCAAGTGCCAGCCAAATAAAGTATCAAATATGGGATTTTTTGGAAACAACAATCTTGTGGAATTACCCTCAAAAAGGGACATGTTTTTTTACCCTATTTCACCCTAGTTGCCGGGTCAAACCCAGCTTAAAAATTGTTTTGGTTTGTAAATATTATTTAATTAATACTTAATAAAACAAATTGTGGAAACAACAAGTTCACATCACCAAAAACACTTCAATTACAGTAGGGAATCCCTGGAATTTTAGATGATTACAATTACTACTACGATATGCATCTAGGGTTAAAGGCTGAAGTATACAGTTTGTTTTCTTGTCCTGCTGCTGCAGTGTGCACTCCAGGAGAGAGCTCCACATGGTTCCCATTACCCTGAGTGGCACGCTGGACCACACTGATGTCATGGCTTCATTATTCAATGAGTGCTACCATCTGTATCCATGCCTGCACCTTCTTAGCATCCCGCCTTTCTGTCCTCATTATGCCTCTCACTGCCCTCGCGATCAGTAAACGCTTCCCTCTCGAACAGATACGCTCCAAGCATACGCACGTCTTTACATTTGCGCTACAGGGGCGTCAGGCACTTGTATTGAGAGGAACGCTCTGAAATAGATTTGTAAAAATATGTAAGAAAATAAGGAAAAACAATGTGATAACCGAGCTGTGTGTTCAGTGACCGAGCTTCAGTTTGTCTCTGCGCTCTATCCCTGTCTTTTACAGCTTCCTTTGGAAAAGATGTTTTAGGCACTTTTAACAACTACCATATATTCAAATCTCCATCTAACTATAAATCCAGGAATCTCTGTGTCTATGTATATTGGCGGGTGTATCGCTGGGGATCTGAGGACGTCCAGAATTTGGTGCAATTTGGACACGCGACACTTGTAATATTAATAAACAAGTGGAACGGCGAGCCGCTCAGCTCAGCCGCTCAGCTCTGCGCAGCAGATGAACAAAGGTACCCGGGGTGGTCGAGTGGGGCGCTTTGTGACATCATCATCCAATTCCACCCAATGTCAAACATGCACGTTAGTGGAGGAGACCCCTGTGCCAGGCATCTGGCCTTCAATCACACACACACACACACACACACACACACACACACACACACACACACACACACACACACACACACACACACACACACACACACACACACACACACACACACACACACACACACACACACACACACACACACACAGCGTGGCCAGCGGAGCATTTCATACCAGGGAAACACAATGCGCTTTACAAAGGAATACAAAACAGAAAGAGAGAACGTAGTTGTCAGCTGGTCATTACAAAAGAATGCCCATGAAACAACAGCAACAACAAATGCAACAATAAAAGCGACTCCAACCACAGTAGCAACAACAGCAGCAGCAACAGAAAACAACAAGAGCAGCAACAGCACGCAAAGACATCACCAGAACCGGAAGTGGTAGTTCTCACATGAACTGGAAAAGTCACTCAGGTTAGAGATGGTTGAGTTGAGGTACAAGGTTAGAGATGTTTATCAATACCAGCAACAAAAACAGCAGCAACGGCAAATGTAGCAGGAACAGTGCACAAGGGAAGATATCACCGGAACCGGAAGTGGTAGCTCTCACCGGAACCAGAAATCTCCTAAACTGTATTGAGTCAACAGTGTGTACCATCTCATCTCAACGAAGTAAAGCACAGCAAAGACGTCACCTGAACCGGAAGTGTTAGCCCTCACCCGAAACGGAAATTTAAACTGCGTGCAACATCTCATCTTAATCCAGTCACAGTCCTTAAATTAGCATCCCAAAGTTACGGATCAAGTTTTTAAATCAGACCTCGGGCGGGAGGGGTGTCCTCCATGATCTCGACAACGGTTCATCTGATCTACTTTGCACTTGGCAGGTGTATTGCTGGGGACCACAGGACGTACAGTGTCAAATATGGTGCACATTTGACACGCGACACATGTTATATTAATAAACTTTCAATAACCACAGAATGGCGAGCCAGCGGGGGTAGGGCTTCCCTTGAAAGCACATGCAATGTTAATAAACTTTGAATAAACAAGCAAACAGCGAGTTTATCCAAAAGCGCGACTTGGATGTGTTTTTTCCCGTGAGAAATTGGATGTGTATTTCCCCGGTGTTTTTCACCGCGAGACGCCTCAACTTTCACGAACGGTCATTTTTGAACCGGCACTGCACTAATATGCTTAAACGTGAGGAACTGGTAATCAAGTGAAAATATCGGTATCGTTACCTTTTCAAATTGTGTTACTTACATGCTTTCTTTCTGTAGCCTTCAGAGACTTGGCAGGGTAGTAGTAGAGCTGTGTGCCACAGAGAGCCACCCAGTACTTGGTCCAGGAAGCCACCTGAGTGGGCAAAAACCAGGCAAGTTTATTCGTACTGCACATTTCCTACACACACACACGAAAAAAAATTAAAGCATATAAATACAAAGCTAAAAACACATGAACACATAATAGATACCAAAGATAAAAGGTTAAGGTTAATAGGCATACACACTTACACAAGGCAGGACTAGCCACTTCAGTCATTCGGACTTAAACACTTCCACCTTAAATAAAGTGTTGATATTAAATCCAATGAGAAACTCAGTAGGACTGTTACCTACACACTTAAGCATTGCAGAACTCGAACCACATCCATTCTGGTTGTTAGGACAAAGCATAGAAACAAAAATAAAAAAAAAAACGCAAAAAAATTCAAAAATCTGATATAGGAGGTTAAAGTGCAATTTGAAATCTGATAAGTCCCAAGACCTGAGACATTCTGAAAGTTTGTTACACAGTAATAAAACACTTCACCTTGTTGCGTGGACTGGACCCAGATTTGTAAATGAGCAGAAGCCCCTTATAACCAATTCTGCTGCACACTGGAAGCCAGTGCAGAGACCTATGAATGTGTGTGATGTGTGCATTTTTCATGGTCTTTGTTCGAAGACACCACCATTTTTGTCCAACCAGTTGTAAAAAAATCAAATCAAAGTGGGGGGGGTGCAGAGGTTGTGGCGTGGCCCGGGGAGAAACTGAGGTTTTGGAGCAGCCTGATGGCTGGCTAAGATGGAGTGGGGAAGGGATTGGGCTGTGATTTTCATACTAGTATTCACCAGTTTTTCCATGTTATCTGTAAAACCTAAATGGTTGTGGTGTCTCATCAAAGTCATCTTGGGGCGGAGTGTTACTCGCAGCGTTCCTACACATTTTCCATTTGAAAATTCCATACTTTTACAGACTCAAATTTACAGACTGTAGATTTTTTCAACTGTTAACATGCATGTTACATTCTGACTATGTACACTATTATGTTGCCAAATAATTGCCAGAAAACCGTAGCTAGGTACTGTAGCTCATACAAATCAATCAACACCAAACCCAGACAAGTTCACTTGGGGCAGAGCTGTTCTGCAGGCGGTGTTCTGTGTACAGGCGTAGGAGTGTGCCTTCAGTCACACGCCATACTTCTTGCCTTGCTTTCTATGACATCGAGCTCGGTCTGGCCCGCGCTCTGTCACAGTGTTAACATTTTGGCAGCACTGACTGCCTGCTTCAAACGTCATGAAAAACACTGCTTGCATGATCAATTTATTTTCAAATATTCTGATTATGTATTTTAGAAAACAGAATAGGGGGAATAGTCACAATTTTTTTCCCATCATCACTTTCTTTACTTATCAACTCGAGTTCTTGAGGTCCCTTGTAAAAATTGTTGGAAAATATGCAAAAGGTCCCTTGTAGTGTAAACAGTCAGTTTGTGGCTCCACATACCCTGAAGGCCTCAAGGTGAGGAGGGAAATGGACAAAAATACATTAAAAAGACACCAAGACGGATAGAGACAGGAGGGGAAAGAGCGACCTCATGCTTGTTGGCGGTTTTGGTGAAGAGAAAATACAGATCCAGCCTTCCGCCCTGTTGGACGATGATGAGAGCATCTTAGCGCAAACTGGCATCAAGTTGTAAGGAGATGACACAAAGCCTCTCAGGCTAATAGAGGGGAAAATAATGCGGGTGAGGAGATCGATGAATGGAATGTGAAAAAAAGCTGCAAAGACTAGAGAACAGAGCGAGATCTTTGGCTACGAGGCCCAACCAGAGATAAAAAGAGAGAGAGAATAAAAAAGGAGGTTGTCCTTGTGTCATAACCAGAGGCTCATATATCACCTTCAAGATCGCCTGGGTCTTATGTAAGTTGTGGTAACCCAATTAAGCCCACCATATTTGTCTTGAGCCAAAAGGAGTCCAATAAATAGGTAAAGCCTACTCGTAATTAAATTGCCAATATTAGTAGCTTCATTTATTATTGCAAAAAAATAAAAAATAAATAATCAATCTCAAAATGCATAAGAAACAGCCAATATGCAGAGGAAATAAACATTGAATAACAGATAAAAGTGAAAACATTACAAGCGAAAAAGAGGAAGTTCTGTGTGTTTATGGGTCTCTGAGGTCCAATGTATGTTAACAGATGGCCTTGAGAGTCTGTCTGCCCTGGAACTCACCCCAGACTGACCTGTGCACATGTGTGTGTTACAGAGAGATTTTCTTTCCCATGCCTTAGATGACCATGTGCGATATACAGTAGGTTGAAGTTGCCCTTAAACCCCAGCCCCCCCATAGAGAATAAAGAAAAAAAACAAAAACTAATAAGAGTAATATGTTGTATGCTTCTAGGCTTTTAATTTGTCCATCGATACCATTTAGCTTCTAAGCTTGGTAAATGTCCAAGAGCAGGTTCTGGCTTGCTTGTGGCATCAGGAAATGATCTGCTTTCAACAAAGGGGAACCTGATGGGTTCATAACACTTCTGATTCGCTTAAGAGCACCAAACTGTCTTAAATCCACAATTCCACAACCGGAATTCCAAACATTAATTCAAATGTTTTTGTAGTTCAGCATCTCACCGTTGGCTTCTTGCCTTCCTTGAGGACAGTTTTGCGTCTTAAAACCCCCTGGACGGTGACAGCTCCTGGGTACAGGTGCACCGCAAGCTCCTCAGACTCCGCTGAGCTACGGCAGAGAAACAGAGAAAAGTGTTTTAACACACACACACACACACACACACACACACACCCCTAAGAACAATTGTGTTAGTTATGTGTGAGACAGACAGCCCTGTATGAGTCGCTTTGGACAAAAGAGTATGCTAAATGACTAAATGTAAAATATAAAAATGTAGCAGTATCAGAGAGATGCAATCTGCAAAGCCCTTGCGCCAATAATAATAATCATGCCTGTGAATTTTTAAGGCCACGCCTATCTGGCCTGATTTGTATTCAGAATGAATTTGCCAGATGGAAACTCCCTGCAGATTGCCTCTGTCTGGAGCAGCACAGCAGGAGCCCGGCAGAGAGGAACAGAAGGGAGACTCAAACTGCAGGAGACGTCTCACACAGTTGACTCAACGAGAACCGGCAGCATCGACATGTCATCCTAAACCGTCAAGTCCGTTCCTCTCGGTTTCAAACAAAAGTGGAAAATCCGGGCTCAGAAAGTACAATTCCACTCCGGGACTTTGGGTCGATCATGTGGATTTGCTCCCACCAAATCAGGGATCTCTGTCTATATATCTCTGTCTATATATATGTATATATCCCGCCATAGTGTCTTGACTATGACAGCTTTGAAGCTATGAAGTTCTTTAAGTGTGCGGCCTCTGGTGCGGTGAGCAGAATGAACACCGGACCAAGGTGGCTGTGCTTGGCTAATGATTAGCATCAACCCAGGGGTTCAGCTAATGAGTCAAATCAGCTGGATCGGTGCACAGCTGGAGCAAAAACATGGGAGGATTATTACTTTCTGAACCTGGAATTATCTACCTCTGGTTCCAAAGAAGGAATGAGGATGCAAGAGTTTGTTTCCAGTGACACGTGGAGCTTGGTTTGACCGTGGAAACACACTTTCACATCCAAGGAGCTTGGAAATATTTTGGAAACCTTTCATAGGAAATCTAGGGTTCACTGTTAGATCAAGGTGTGTGTGTATGGATGTGTGTGTGTGTGTGTGTGTGTGTGTGTGTGTGTGTGTGTGTGTGTGTGTGTGTGTGTGTGTGTGTGTGTCTTGGTACACGCATGCATGTATGTCTGACAAAAGCAAGAGTGGAGAGATGGATGGATGGTCGGCAGCAAGACGGCAAAGATAGCGGGTCCTCCTCCTGAGCCCTCCACCCAGAATGTACCACCTCCCTCACACACACAGTGCCACCACCTGGTTATCCCACTAACACACACTCTAAGCACCGGCAGAAAGCGGCCCCTGGCAGGGACTGAGGAGTATGGGGGGGTGATAGGGGGGTGGTGGGGGGGTTTGATCCCGGTCTGGTTGGGTGTCGGCTCGGGATGTGTGTACCTGCTGGGCCTCAGGCCTCCTCTGTAGGGGATGCGGGCCACACGGGTCACTGGGCCCAGAGAATGATAGAAGCGAGTCCTGTTCAGAGTAGGATAGGGGGGGCACGGAACACGGTTAGCACACTGTGTGAGCGTTCGGGTCGGACGATGGGTTTAGATGGAGTGGAGGTCGGACGGAAGAAGCGGACCTTCTGGCTTTGTCACTCCTCTGGGGCGTATTGTTCAGCGGTGGAAAGCATCAAAAGCAAGCCAAGGCAAGGCAAGAGGAAAATCGGGTCTGGATCTATCAAACTGCTCATCAATGATTGATTAGGTGGATATCCTTATACCTATACAATTTTTTTCCGAATTGTAATCCCTCGTCTCTGTCAGTGCAATGGATGTGACAAAAACATTAAAGAACAAGAACTGATATACTTCAGTAGAGATGCCATTGTGGTACTTCCATTTCACTGGAGTAATTTTGTGTGAGGGTATTTATACTTTTATTTCACGAAAATATCTGAGAACTTTGTCCAGCACTGGTATTGTGAGGAGTTACTGCGATAGATCTGCAACAGCGACAGGAGGATATTAGGGGTTAGCGTTAGGGATGCCACAGTGAGGAATCTTTTCCACTGGTTAGAGGATGGAGGGAGACAGCTCCCGATCTAGACCTGGTCTAAGGTCTCCTAAAGGCTTCTTTCCTCTCCTCCCATGATAAGCAGACTGTGCCACTTTCACTTTTGTAGCGTCAGACTAAGTATTGATAACACGCTTAGTATTTTACAAATTCAAGTTTTTTTCCATTTGCTGAACTGATACACAAAAATTAACTAAATGGGTTTTATTTCTCTGAAAAAAACAAAACAAAAAAATAAAACGACAGTGGGGGTGATGGGCAATGTAATGTAATCGGTGTACACCTGAACACAGATTACCGCGGCAACCCTAGTTAGCGTTCTGGAGGAGAGGGGTTAGGATGATTTAAACTTGGTTGTTCAACAATTGTAACACATCAAACAAACAAACAAACAGAATTTTGCCCCAAATTTTTTTTTTGCACTGCACTGTACCCGTTATATTTACTACCATCGCAGAACCCTGCTTGACACTTGACGCTGGGCAGCAAAACCCTCTTTTATTGTGAGAAAACCGTCTACAGTATAAGTGACTTGTTGAAATCAGGGTGGAGGAGGACTTCCAGGCAGGTTGGTTGGTTTCCAGGGGGGGACTGTGGCATTGGAACCTGTTAGTGGGATTCGTGGTTTTGGGGAAGTCAGTGTGTTCCTAGCACTGCGGTTAATGCATTTCGAAATTGCTGAAGGGTATTAACCGCTGGAACTGATAAGGGCTGAAGGGGCCAAACTGCAATGATGCCGCCGTGAATGAAACGTGTTGATTACAGTATGCTGCATAGCTTTATCATAATGCCAGCACTTCACACACACCATTCAGTCACCACAACAGTGGAAGGGGCTCTGTGAATTTATATGAACCTTTTTTATATGATTATAGACAGAGATCAGTTTTTTATTGGAATGTTAATATGATCCGAGAGAGCGCGGGGTACGTGCATGTGATGGCCTTACCTCTCGAAAGCTGGCCAAGACATCTCCTCACTGAGCTCCGAGCCCTCGCTGCTCCCTACACACACACACACACACAAAGACTAATATTAGTTACTGAGATTTGGGTTCCGAATTGTAAAGTCCTCGCTGTGTGTTTTTTTTTTTTTTGGGGAGATTCACCGAGTGAGATGCCGCTGGACAGGGTGGAGCTCTCCGCTTGGCCTCGGGTCGGAGTATGGCTCTCCATGACGCTGTCGTCCAGCAGGTGGCGGGAGCTGGCATTGGGGAATGTGGCGCTCTTAAATTCCACCGTGTTCATCTTGTGGATAAAACTGTGGTGACAGAGAGAGTCAGAAAAACAGATATTTTCCACTATCAGAGGGCTGGGCGATATTTAAAATGAAATATGTTTGACCGATATGAATACGTTGAGAGATTACTTTGTGCTTTCATAGGATATTTATTCACACAGAAAAAGACAAACAATCATTAATAATGTGGATATTATGAGCAAGCAGA
Organism: Zeus faber; assembly: GCF_960531495.2. Taxonomy (NCBI): domain Eukaryota; kingdom Metazoa; phylum Chordata; class Actinopteri; order Zeiformes; family Zeidae; genus Zeus; species Zeus faber. Next base: position 39,448,102 of record NC_137193.1, read on the forward strand.
TATAGGCATTGATTAGAACAGCTAAGATTGCACTGCTTTACTGTAATGCCAAAATACCAGGCGATATCTAGTCCCATCTCACAACATAAAGACATAAATAATAAATAACAATAAATAACATAAATATATCAAAGGTCAAAAATAATTTGCTATTGGTCAACACCACATTTTGCGTGTCAAAGATCAGAGACTGGATAAACTCTACGACTTGACAGAATCAGAGGTTTTGCTGATACTAACTTGTAGCCGAGACTGTGGCACTTCCTGTGGCCATAGGGCAGCAGGTTTCTGGGTGAGGGAGGCGTCGCAGGGATCCTGGTCCCCTCCACGGCCACGGTGCCTTTACGGCCGCAGAGAGGGGAGACGGATGCTTCCTGGCCTGAAGGAAACAACGCAGATTTCAGCTCTGTATGTTTTTCATAAATCAACAGTTTAAACAGTTTATGCCATGATCAAAGCTTCTCATGCTGAAACCACTGAGCTTAATTGAAGCCTTGATGCAACACAGTGCAGGTTTCAGGTTCTCTCAGTGTGCACAGAACTTCTTGTTTTACATCAACACAAAAAAGCGCTCCGGGTGCATTTAGTGCTCAAAGAATAAGTAAATGTTATGCCGTTTTCACACCAAAATTAGCGAGTGGAGGGTCATTTGACCCAGGACTGAGACACGTTTTTCCTTTCCCACTGGTTACAAATGCCGGATGTTAGCGGTTGTTACCGGGTTTTTGGTGCAGTGGGAAAGGGGTATTACATGTGCACTCAATATGTAGCTTAACAAGCTGCAGAGATTGTAGCATTCTTTCCATGACTTACCGACAAGATCCTCTTTGGAGGCATTTGCTCGTGGCGTGCTGGTGGTTGGCTCGATCTTCAGCGACAACCTGGAGGGAGGTGGTTAAACAGAATCAACGCTCAATAGTCCCAGAAATACAGGAAACAAAATGAAATTGAAAAATAAAGTAAAAGAAGACAGAACACAACATAAATCTGTCCCCCCCCCCCCCCAGGAAACCTATTTGAATGGTCAAGACGATAGAGTGCCGCAGTATAAAAATAATAAATAAAATCAGATAAATATATTAATTCACAAATAATACAATTCGATCAGACATTACACAATCACTAATTACAAACACAATCTTCAATCTTACTTGTAGTTGTCGTCCTCGACGAACTTCTGCAGCTCCTCGATATACCTGACTGAGTTCAGATACTTCTGGATGTGAGGCAACACTGGTATGTCTGCGAGCAGAGACAGAACCCTGTTAGGTTACAGCTTAAGTGACAGAATCCATACGCAGATTACAGTCTCAAAGAAGGACTTCAACTCTGAATTGCACCACTATAGGATGGCTCTGCCGGCCATACAGCCACGGCAATCCAGGCTATTCTCATTTGTAGTTCCACGTTGATGGAACGAGCTGCCAAAAATGACCAGAGCGGGGACCTCCCTCTCTGTCTTTAAGAAGCACTTGAAGACCCAGCTCTTCAGTGAGTACCTCCTGTCCTAACCTACAACTACTTAGCACCACCTTGCAGTATTTATTGTTACACGAATGTTGTTGTTACACTAATCTCTGTCGCAATGTAGCTTGAATGTCATTCTCCCTTGTAAGTCGCTTTGGATAAAAGCGTCTGCTAAATGACTAAATGTAAATGTAAATAAAATTCGGAATTTAAAAGGGATCGAGATTACAACCTGCTGTGGACAAGCAGCTGTAAGAGCTAGACTTGTAAAAGAGGGCGCGACACTCACTTTTAGAACCATGCATCAGCCGTTGGTAGTCATGACGACAAAATGGTTGCCAAATTTTAATCTTTTCGAATAGAGTAGGGATGCAGCGATTTATCCCCAATACATCAGTGTCGGCCGATATTCATCTTGTTGACTGCTATCCGCAAATAAGATGACATTCACAGATGGCAGTTGCCGATGTTTCCCCAGTGTTTCCCCACACATAGACTTTACACCCAGGTATATTAACGGCCATCAAAGTATATTTGGCAACGCATTTCAGCATTTTTTATTTTTATCCGTCCGAGAGAACGATGGCATCGGTGATCAACTTTAGAGGACGCGGACAGGGCTCTCTGCAGCACACCAAGCAGGAAGTGATTCTGTATTCATGGGAACTCGCAAAACATCAGTATCGACATCAACATCATATATCACTAAAAATAAGTAATAACAAGAAAGGGGAAACAAATTAACATACATTTAATTTATTTTGGTTATATTTAACATGCTGGTATTGTTAATGTTTTATTCCAACAGCTTGTCTTGTTTTCAGGTAACGACGGCAATCGCCAATATCTTTTCAATCAATCTTTGTTCGTACAGTTTGAGGTATGCTTAAAAGTTCTGCTTGGATGTCTGATTATCACATTTTAGGTTTTGAAACAATCACTTTTCAGAGAAAAAAAAAACGGTCACAAGTTCCTCCATGCCCGTCTCCATTCCTCCAAATAAAACAACTCAAAACACACTGTTCTTAGCTGTTTTATTTGGAGGAACAGCTCCAGGTCTCTCTGCGAGCGCACGGAGAGCTGCTTCGCATGTAAAAATATATTTATAATTCCTCTTATTTCTAAGTAAGTCCAATAAAGAAAAGACTGTAAAAAAAAAAAAAATTCCCCGGGGCACAGTGCCCTAATATTTTTATATTGTCGGATAACGGTTCATGATCGGTTAACAAAGGTCAGCTATCGGTCACAAATTTTTTATTCTAAATTAGCATCCCTTTTTTTTTTTTTTTACATAGGAAAAGTGCTTGACAACCAGACCACAAAAGATGGGCAACCGGTTTGCAACTGGGTAACTGTTAATGCAGAGTCCCATAAAGGTGAAGCTAGTTGGACATCTAGAATAGGATCGCTATGAGTATTTGATCAAGAAAACAAACAACTGTTTTTCTCATGTGCATTTCTACTTTCAATTTCTTTGAGGCAGAAATGCTTCAGCTGTCTGGTCTTCCTTGGCACATAAATTAAAGATAAGATAAAATAAGATAACACTTTCATATAATGTTCATGTAATGATGTAAGCATAAGTCATTACCAAAATAGATTGTCATAGTAACAAAACATAAACAATGGCAACAGATTCACAGGTATGAATATGCACATATGCACATTCTACACCTGCTTCATTGAGTCAGAGTTGGCCTTGGGTTTAACAGCTCAGTGTGTTTCTCTGCACAACATCTGGACCATTATGCTGGAAAGGGCGATATTGTGGAGTAATAAAAGAACAAATCACTGAAAAACTGCAAAGGCCCATTAAGGAGCTTTATGAGGAGCGTCCAGTCAAGAAAGAAGAATGAATGACGTAAAGTCCAACACATTCCTTCTGTCGTCACTTGGAGACTCTGAAGTGTTTTCCCTTCCATGGCTGCTCATCCACTAATTTCCACATTAACAGTTGGATATTAAAAAAAATGCGTTATCCATGCATGCTAGTGTGTGTGTGTGTGTGTGTGTGTGTGTGTGTTTGTGTGTGTGTGTGTGTGTGTGTGTCCGTGCTTACCGTAGGTGCAGGACCTCTGCAGGTCTGATATGATCCTGAGGATGTTGTTCATCAGGTTGGATCTCTGTTCGTTCTCCAGGATGCTGCCGGTGGAGGGGTAGGCTGAGTCTACGTATGTCAAGTCAGACAGGTACATACCTACAGCCAAAAAGGACAGGACACACTTTTAAATAAACGCTGAACTTAAACTAATCACATTCAGATTGACATGGTTTCAGACATAGTGAACACAATTTTAGCATACTAAATAGTATGCTAGTATTCTATTTTGGATACAGCAACATGTTCAAAAATGTTAAGGAAACACTTAATGATACAATTATAATACATTCAAACACATGTATTTTTATTTTCAAATAATTCGCGGCACTTTTAATTCTTATGTTCAATTGGTGTTTGCACACTATTGAATTTGAAGCACTTTAAGCTGCCTTTTATCTATTTCACATGTTGTTTGCTTTAATTGTTTGCTTTCCTTTCATCCCTTTTTCTTTAATGTGAAGCACTTTGGGCTACAATCCCAGCCCGAAAGGTGCTGTATAAATACAGCTGATAATAATCCTCATAAAATGTCTTTATATAGTAAAAATAAAATAATTGAAAGGAGCATGAAGAACCGCAGTCCTATGCCGGGGTATAAGACCATGGCTCCCCTCTCATAGAAGATCAAAGCCTTCCCTTAGTGCAGGTCAGCTTGGGACAAAGCCCATGTGTTTCAACACCTTTTGGGAAATGCAAAGACTCTCCAGTCCACATCCAGGAGAGCTTGGCCTCTTCAGAAGGAAAACACAGACACAAACACAGTTTAACGTCCTGTTGTAAGTGGCCAGACTCACTCTGAGACAGCATGACGGCATCTAGAACCATCTGCAGGTCATGGGGTAACCACACAACTCATACAGGGGTAACCACACAGCTCATACAGTGACTCACAGCAGCAGAAAATGCGTTTTAAAAACTGGATGGGAGTGAAAGCTGAGCATTCGGTCCTTCACAGACTTTTCACTACGACTTCATGCTGCTTTCGCTTTTTCACACATGGCACACATCACAATTCATACAGAGTGACGGTGTTGACAGACGCTTGTGCTGATGAGCCATCGCTCCTTTCAAGCCTCGCCAGCTGGGACACACACTATCTCTCAACTGTCCACCTCGCTCTCATGCTTTACATCTCTCAGGCAGACTTGCAGCAGAGCTCAGACTTTGTAATTTCATAAATATTACGATTCACAGAGGAACCTGGCAACAAACTCCCACAGTTCTAAAGAATGGAGATAAACGACTTTCACAACTCAGCTGCTTCTCTTCTCATTCACATTGATGAGAGATGGGCAATTCCAGGTTCCGAAAATAACTCCTGCCATGTTTTCTCACCTCTTGGTCCTACTAATTAGCAAATCCAGATGATGGATTCAAAACAACTGGAGAGGACTGTTGATTTCTGGACCTGGACAGTTATCCCACAAGAGGCAACTTGACATTCACACCCCCTCCATGTGTGACTAAAAATAAAACAGAAACTGGAAAAGGTTTGGGTTGTGCTTTGTGAGTTCTAACTATGCCTTAAGCTGTCACCAGACCGCTCCACTGAATAAAGCTGAAAGCCCTTTTTTTAACCAACCAAGTGTCAACTTGGCCCTCACATGCTGTGATTGGGCAACTACGGCACACATCATAAGGCTGCCCCCAAGTATATATACTGGGTCACTGCCTGTCATACTTCCTGACATATAATTCAGCTCTTGAATGAGCTGGTCAGTGAGGCCACGGCAAGAACTCTCGTTCTTTAAAAAAAAAAAAAAAACCCGTAAAATTTGTATAGCCCCAACACTAACTGATCGCGAGGTCAGAACTGATGTGTCCAATGCAACTCCCCAAAGGCCGAGGCATAGACATAGAACCCAGGGTCTGGGTATTCCATTCCAAGAACCAAATGGCAGATGTGACCTCAAACTCCAATCCCAGCTTACAGTATAAGAACCCAATTTATAGGGTGCGGAGATGAATTATTTTATCCCCCCAGACCTACCGCAATGCCTATGGGTGAGGATTCCACATACAGCTGAGTTGTATCACCTGAAAATCTGTACGCAGGCTAACACCTGGCAGCTGTCAAAACAGTCTGCACCAGTGCTGATGCCGTCATGTCGACACTGTAGAATCTGGTGAATGTGTGTGGGGTAGCCCAGGAAGCAGCACCACATAGCTCCTTGACCGAAACCCAGCTCGTAACAATACCCACGAGGTAGCCACACCCCTACTAGGATATGCTTTGAGACTCTCTGGGGGTTCCTGCTCCACCAACGAGTGGGCCAAAGAGATCGCTTTCACTATCCAGTGAGAGAGACAATCTTCGGACAGGGGTTTCCCAATTGTCAGCGATCCATACAGACAAAAAGCTGGTCGGACTGGCGTACGGTGCGCGGATGTGTAAAGCACCCTCATTAATGGGGCTCCAGCACTAGTTTCCAATTGTGGGGAGCGGGATGAAAGACTTTCCCTGCTGCCTGCGTCAGGAAGTCCTACGTTGAGGTTCCTACGTCAAGTCTGCGCGAACCAAGTCTGTCGGCCACCAAGGTGCCACCAGAACCAGTTCCCCTGTCTCCTCCCTCTTGTCCATCACATGCGGCAGTAGGAGGGGAGGGAATGCATAGAGATGAGCCCGAGGCCAGCGGTGAGCCAGGGCATCGTGGCCCAATGGGGGGGGGGGGTTCATGGTTCCAAATGGAGTACCATAGAGGACAATGTGCAGTATCTCCTGAAATTAACTACCTGTTCTGGGCTGATCTTGCGCCACACCCTTGGCCATCGTGTCTGATGCCCACCACAGAAGTTGGTGGCCTTGCACACTTCCACATACGTCTCGGGGTGACCTTCCCCTCCAGCTCTCGTAGGAGCCTGGCCTGGTAGGCCTGCAGCAGGCAGATGTTGTTCAGCGGTGCTGCAGCCTGCCCCGCGGCCTTGTAAGACTTCTCCGCCAGATTCTCAGTCAGTCTACATGGGACGGTTGGTGAGCAGCACCATGTCCTTCCTCACCTGGCTCTTCTCCTTCCGCTTCCTGTTCCTCCTCAGAGCCCCACTGAGCTCCGTGGAAGTCGTGACACTCCTTGTGTGAGGTGACTAGCTCCTGATCCACCTGGCACGTATGCTGAGGGAGATTCAGAGAGGCGGGAGAGCGTGGCCTCGAAACAAGGCCCAAGCAGGGGAGAGCCGATTGCACCTCTTCGCCCTCCCCCAAGACGCTCGTAGGCCTTTCAGCAGGGGGGCAACTAGAGAGGGAACCAAAGATGACGGCCTGATGACGTCAAGCGGCACCCGAGCAGTCAACACAAAAGAACAGGTCCAACAGCACTGCTTCCGTGGGTGCCTGGCCGAGACAGTGGATGCAATGTGGGTGAGTATCCCCGCTGGTTATGTGCACATTGCAGCCCACACATGTCTTCAGGTCAGCAGCTGACATAATTTTTCCTTTCTTTTCCTTTTTTCTTTCCGTTTTTTCGAGGGCATGCTTCCAACAGCAGAGAGCTGAATAAGAGAGGCAGAAGTATGATATGCAGTGACCCAATATATATACTGGGGGCCGGGCCTTATGACAGGTGCCCTAGTGGCCCAATCACAGCCTGTCAGGGCAAAGTTGAGACTTGGTTGGTTAAAAATGGGCTTTCAGCCTTATTCAGTGGAGCTGTCTGGAGACAGCTTAAGGCATAGAAAGAACTCAACTTCGAAATGAAATAAAACTAGAAAAACTGATCTTTTCACATCATATGAAGAGTCATGGCTGGCAACTAGAGAAATATAGAGGAACAAAAGAGAGATTGAGAGTAAAACTTTTAAGCTATTAAATCAGACAACTTGCAGGGTGGGAGAGAGAAAAAGACATGAAGCGTTGAGAGAGAAAGAGAGCGTGAGAGTGCGAGACAGAGAGATGGAGAGACAGATAGAGAGGGTGAAAGAGAAAAAGAGAGAGGAAGTGGTAAGATCCTGCAAGGCTTACCCACTGTGACTACTCATTGCAGAGCATGTCAACGGATAATGGCAGTTAGTCATGCAAGACTCTAGCCAGAACACACACACACACACACACACACACACACACACACACACACACACACACACACACACACACACACACACACACACACACACACACACACACACACACACACACACACACACACACACACACACACACACACAAAGCCTTACATGTGCTTATACTGTGTGTTTACTTGAGCACATGGATAAAGAGTCTTAAGATCAGATGAGAAAATAAGAAGGGAAATTATTCTTTTTGGGGAAGTCTTTTTGATGTCAGTCTCTTCTTGATGAGCTGGGTGATGTGCCTACGTATCAAGGATTGAAAGGATGAATCTGTTCATACAAATTACACCTTAATAAACATGCCAAAAAAGTCAGTTTCCATCAAATTTTCTGTCTATACTTTATGATCCCGCTACTTTCTGTGATACTTTTTGCAGATTTATCTGATATTGCAAAAACAGAACTATGCTTTAAATATGATATACAACCCAGGCCTATAGCTCAAACAATTTGTAGAGACCTTTGTTCTCCGCCAGTAAAAATTATTGGCCCTTTTATTTATTTGGCCCTGAAAAACTCTTCACACGCCTCCTGATGTTAAACTTAACGACATGGGGGCATCAGCAGAAATAGACCAGCTCAGACTACACCTGGGGCAAAATTTTCTCCTGCTTATTGTACTCACAAATCAGCTTTATCTGCGCAGTCGCTCCCTGCCCTCGCGTATCCGGCTCAAAGTGTACAGGAAGCATTTCGGGGACTCCAGCGGCATTACAATCAGTCTTCCCCGTTACCGAGAGAGTGGAGGAAGGCAGGACAGGGGGGGAAGGGCGAAGGACGTGGTGCGTGGGTGAATACTGTTTTAGGAGCTTTCATCAAAGTTAGGAAAAGGAATGAGGGGGTCATAGGAAACCCAAAGACAGAAATAAGGGAAGCGGCGTTTCCTATAACTAATGTCTTTTTCTGCTTTTATTAGAATCACAGAAGCTTTCTCAGAGATGGGAAACTTAAGGGGGCGGTCCTGTGGCTCCCACCATTAAGACTTACATCAGAGGTAGGTTGGGCAGCTCCAAAACGAGGAGTCAGAGACAAAAAAAAAAAAAAAGCGCAACCTCAGACTCCCACACCCTCATTGCACTTCTCCTCCCCTCCCTCCCTCCTGCTCATCTCCCCATCCTTTGTGAAAAACTCAAGTAACCAGTCGTTAGAGCTCAGTCTGTTGGAGTGGCCTGTTTGTCAGGCCATGCCCCTTCCCAAACCCTGCTGAGCCCCACAAAGAGGAGCACATCATCTGGCAGTGGGCCTCCAGTGCTGGCTTAAGACTGGGGAGTGGAGGACAAGCTCCGGGCTGCTCTTAGCCCCAGAACGGAAAGAGTGAGGGGAACAGAGGAAGCGATAGTTGAGACAGAGAGAAAAATGAGTCCTGACCACTGTGACTCAGTGAACCATCAATACAATTTCGAAGAGTAACTGCAGAAGACACAGTCGGACCTCCGGAAGGGACAAAGGTAAGCAGCTCCATGCACCACAGCTTTTGTTCTCCATCTCAAATGTATTCTCAGTATGTTTGTGTCTGTGAAACAAAGAATGTTTGGATTGTGGGTAGGAGTGTGTGTGTGTGTGTGTGTGTGTGTGTGTGTGTGTGTGTGTGTGTGTGTGTGTGTGTTCAGAGCAGCTGTGAGAGCCCTGGCGGAGGGGTTAGGACGTTTCGTGACTGCAGACTTTGGCTGCTGCCCGAACCATTTAGCGTGAGCACTGGGATGGTTAACTGAGAAAAACTGCAAAGCGTGTCGTACACCTTACGCTGATCAAATTTGCAATATACACGTACAGACCGATGCCCAAATATGCATGTGTGACCGAGCACAACAGTCTTCGCACCCCGGGTGATCACAGCCATAAAGCTATGGACATTATGTGATACGCATACCAACTAGAACATACCTACTGTAGGCATAATCTTTTAAATGGGAGGGAAGAAAGTATTCCAAAAGTATTATCTCAAATATTTTAAATGTATTCTGAACTAGTAGGCTGATCACTTGCAGGCTCATCATAATAATCCAAGATTATTAAAAGATGTTAATGTCGTTTTTAGCAAGCAGAAATACCTAGTTCGCTGTCATTTCTAAACAAAGAGGAGGGGAAAAGGAAAAGTTTCAGAAGGAAAACAGAAAAGAGGAATAGTAGAAGGGGGAAGAAAAAAAGAAACTAGGGAAACAGCAGAACGTTCTCGCAAAACACTTGAGGGAGATGGATGAGATCAGATGGGGAGATTTGCGATGGGGAGCCAGCACTGTTTATTTTCCTTGGCTTAAGGTTTCCTGATGCAGCCTGCCGAGTTTGGACGCTGCAGAGGTCTGCAAGGTCTAAGGGTGAATTCACCTTATGCAACCACACATATCACATCGAACTCTTAATGAGGCCGTGGAGAGTCTTGGAGGTGGCGGTGTGCTCCTCTGAATGCAGACACAAACCCCCCCGGTCAAAAATAAACCGGATCATTCTCCTCAAAAAACATCCTCTTGGAGTAAACACACCGCCGCCACTCGCAACCATGCCCGATAGTACATGCTCTGAACATTTCAATATTGCTGCCAAGCTTTCATATCACCACTCGCAATTAGGTTCAAGCAGTTTAATTTGCATGCTGTTCTGTTGGGGAACCTGGGAAAAAAAAAAAACATTCTGTTTGCCATGAGGCCACATCTGTGAACACAGTTTGTAGGGTAAGAGGACAGAGACCCCTGAGACACACATACCCTCATAAACAAAACAACGGTGCAGCGAACGGCTGCCATAATATTTTGCGAGGCTGCTTTGCTTTTCCCAGGGAGCTAAATCATCAATTTAAATGCCACAATAACTCATCCAAGAGTAGACAAATGCAGAGCTGCTTTCTGAGAATTACCCGGAACATTCCGTGCTCGAATTGTATGGCCCGGCCCTTCAGGTTCACCTGAAACTCACGTGTGTGGAAACGGGGAGCAAGTTTTAAACAGTTTGTTAATATCCATTAACTCGGAGGATGAATCACAATCAAATACGCTGCTTGTTAACAGGTAACACTCTGCATCTGTTCAAAGATTTGATGTCTTCCCTTAAGAAAGTTATCACCATCACTTGCTCATCACTAGCCTCCAGGACATAACATTACTAGAATTTCCCCCCAGGGATTAATAAGGTGTTATCGTATCTTATCCTGGGCTGTGCAGGAACTCAGCTACTTCAGCAAGGATCGGCCAACCTGAGTCCTGAATGGTTGGTCAATGATATCTTAGAATTTTAACCAGAGTGTGTCCTTCCTGCTGTCACACGGGGCTTGGAAGGAATTCCCAGGACCGACATCCCGATAAGGAGACACAGACTTGGGCTGGGTATTGGGAAGGATGTCACGATTCCATTTCAATACAAAGGGTCCCGATTTGGTTCAATATCGATTCAATAAGGTATTGATGAGATGGCTCACGGTACGTCACTCAATATATTGACTGTTTAACATAATGACAAATGCTCCCAACATTTTAGTGTACCATCTGTCTACCATTCATTCTAATACAGAAATAAAGTATTAAATTAACCAGTATTCAATATTATAAGATATTAACATTTCTGACAGTATGAGGTCAGGAATTTTTGAGGCCGTTCTATTGTTTTGGTCTCATATCATACTTTTCCCCAAATTACCACTCAGTTCAATGTGATGGACATCAGGTGGGACTTTAAATATCTGATCATATTTCAAATATACCACCAGATATTTTGAACTTGACACAACTTGACACTTCAGTGATTATTTTGATGCTAAATCCTTCCCCTTTGCCCGCCTCGCAGTCTTCACATACAGACATGCCCGACAACAGAGAAGTCTTAAGACAGAAGCTGAACAAGTTGCTTAATGTATGAGGTTTTTGAACATGACCGCAGTCACAGTGGGGGACATGCACACACACAGAAACATTACATCTCTAAAGTCAGAGGAGGATAAAAACCACAGCTCTGCTTATAGCTCTCGCAAAAAGGGAGCGAAAACAAGACAAAAAGTTAAACAGAATCTACAACACTGAGTGGAAAGGACGAGGGGGAGATTATTATTACAATATTTAAAAAAAGACTTGTGCTTACGGTGCATACTGTGAGGCTGGGTTAAGAGTTTCCACTAATGAGAAGTTGGACACAGTTGAATGGACAGGTCAGTGTGAGGATAAACAGGTCAGACAGAGGAGAGGGTGTGGGGGAAGACAGGAGAGGAAGAGTAAAGGAACATAATGAACTAGAGTCAGTCTAGATTGTGTGTGTGTGAGAGAGAGAGAGAGAATGAGCGAGTGTTCTGTCTTTTTGCCCTGGTTAATATAAAACACGTGCAGTCGGGGATAAAGGATGGAGTAAAGGTGTGATTTGGAGCAGAAAACAAAAACATTTCAGAGCAGGAACAGCTGCAGGTCTAAATGCACTCAGGCTCCATAATAAACACTGAAACAACTCCAGGATCTCCTTTCTCCCCTTCACCAAAATAAACTAATGGAGTTCCAAGCTTCCAAATTAAAGTTCAAAGTTTCACTTTAAACAGAAACCCATAACTGAACAGTTAAGAAATCGGAGCCGATTGGCGTGGTCATGCAACCCTGCTTCAGCAATCCATCAGGCTGGAGACGGTCCAATCTAGTCATTCATGAGAAAACAGTGTTATGGGATGAAATCAGCCCTTAAAACCAGCCCAGAATGTCCCCTGGAACCCAAATGGACCAAAATCTGAGCTGGAAGAGTACTTGTCATAACACAGAACAAAAGATACAGACAGGTATAAAAAAAAAAAAAAAAAAAAAAAAAAAAAAAAAAAATTATATATATATATATATATATATATATATATATATATATAAAAAACAAAAAAAAACAACTCATAGTGGGTCAACCGGATATGGGAGAAGCAGAGGGACACCCTGTATAAATACACAGAGCATAAAGGATGACTGAAGTGTCTGTGTTTTATATGAGTGGGTGCATGTGTGTTGGAAGCATGTCGTGGAGGAGGGTGTGTGGAGGGTGATTCATGGACTGAGTGATTGTTCTGTTCTGGGATGGGGTGGTGGATGGGTGGGTTGTGATGGAAGAGGGTGAATGTGAGTTGAGTCCTTATCTTGAGTGTGTGTGACTGAGAAATGGGGGTGGCGCTGCATGAACCACATGCACTAAGGATACCCTGAATGGAATAACGGCAATGTGCCACACTCACTCGCTGCCGGTGTTTGCGCATGTGTGTGAAAAGAGGAAGCCCCCTAAGAGCGCCCCCTTCCACAAAGGCCGATTGATTGCAGGAGTGAGTGTGTGTGTGTGTGTGTGTGTGTGTGTGTGTGTGTGTGTGTGTGTGTGTGTGTGCGCGCTGGAGGCTTTGGGTGGGGTTGCACCCTAATCCTAGGTACTCCTGGAAAACCCCCACACGCAGACCTCTGACCTGCCACATCAGCTCACATGTTTAGAGTTTCACTGCACCAGAAGCAAAACAGATGGGGGGCCATAGGTTTTTTTGGGGGTGCTCCTTTCCCGCTATTCCACATCCTGGAAGAGCTTAACTTGGTAGCTGGGAAAGCGGGTCATAGGATGCTCTTGAGTTTATTATTATATTATTTATTATATATTTGGTCAGTTACGCTCCGACCACAGGCCCATGTCTTCCAAGACAGCGACGCTTTCTTCCTGGCGCTTGGCGCTACTTTGTTCTTTAATCTTGACGGCTCCAGTCCCAATTAGAGAAAGTGTGTTGGTCTGTCGCACTTCATGAAGGGTTAGAAAATCGAATTTCCCCTCTGCATATTTTATCTCAATCTCACTCTATTAATCTCTGGTGCGGTATTCATTCGACGATGGGGCTGGAAATTACACAGACTCAACACAAGGTTGTGCTTAGTCTTTTGCATGGTCTACACCCCTCTCTCTCTCGACCCTTGTCTAATGACAAACTTATCGTCTCCTTCCAACTTTCCTTGGTGGCAGTCTCTAAACATATGGAGGTATACCACCTATTTTTCTCATATGACAAGTGGTTGAGAAAGGGGCAACGAGCCCGCACAAGATGATTGACAATGGGCCAAATCTGGTTGCCTGGGGCAACTGAGCTGTCCGTTGATGCCAACCAAGAGAGAGCCTCAGTTAGCAGCTGTTAACCAATAGTACAACTGGTTTAGCTCCACCTTTATTACTGCGGGCCATGTTTCTCTTCTCCTGATCAAAGTCCTCCCCTTCTCTCCTCTTTATTCTCCTTATTGACAACTCTCCTCTTGCCTCAGTCTCCTGACCAATGATGGATGTGTTGTGTGTATTGGGGCATTTTGGCCTGGCTGTGGGAAAGTCTGAGGGCCAGATGGGAGGTTGAAGGCCGAGGGGCTGGGAAATACATTGGCTCTGCGAATATAAATATATTTCAGCCAGACTTCTCCTCGGTGCTTGCAGCACGGCGATCCATCAGGCTGGAGACTGACACGTCAGAACTGTTGAATCATTGCTTGGGACCAACTGCAAGAGAGCATTGAGATGGGATGCTCCATCAGAAGACGGATATTCTTGGCCTTGTAACAGACATTGACTCGTGTGCTCAGCGACAAGTCTTCTGTTAATAAATTATTGATATTAACTACATCGTGAAAAGCCAATTAACTACATCGTGAAAAGCCACACAGTTTTGTGTAAGTCGTAGACTCTCAATACTATGTTAAAACAAGTTTAACTGATTCAACCCTGTGTCTACCCTCAACCTTAACACTTCTATTGCTGTCCATTTGTTGATGAGTTATTTTACCACTCATTTCCTGCCTACAGTCTACCCGCAGATACTCTGTTCCTCCCCATTCATGTACAAAATGTGACCTGTAACTTGATAACCCAAAGAGCAAAGGGAGAGAAGCCATACAGTGCATTTTCAGCTCAACACTGTCTTCCAGTAAAGCATTCGAAGTTTGGTAAACTACACTTGTTCATGCAAGCTAAACCATTTATGAAAACATAGCTGTGTTTTGTACAGATGAGCCAATATTCAGAATGAACAAAGGCAGTGACAGCCAAGTACAGGGTTTTCCCAAATTTGTTACAAGTTGAGGAGTTACATTTAAGTTGACCCCCACCGGGCCTAAGCATCTGTTATTTATTTATTTATTATTATTTTTTAATCGAAATATCAACATTAAATGCCACATATTGATTTTCTATTTATTTATTTATTTTTTAATATTTAAAATGGGTAAAATCTTATTTCATTGTAGCTCATCTCTCTCTTTCAGCGACGCTCATCAATGACCTTATTGTCACTTAGCTAATCAGATAAAAGAGTGGGTCAATATCGGATAAAATTTTTCACAACAGATAACGTTGGGTTCATACAAACTGTTAGTTGTTGACATGTAACGTGTGAAAAGTATATGAAAAGTAATAAAGGACAAATGGGGTTCATTCATAAAAAAAACGAAATAATTGGATTCGATTTTATTTTAGATGTATTTTATTTCACTAAATTTCCTTATTGAAGGAAAATAAAAAAGAAAAAGCACCGTGCGTAACGGGGACACTCAGCATCTCTCTAACCTAACAACCTTTCTGCGGGAAACTCTGCAGGATGTGTACTGTTCTGTGTGTACATTATATTTGAAATCTACATGTGCCTTAGAAAGGAGTGAGTTCTCCTGTCCAAGCACCCACCAGAGGGGAGCGTGGTAAAAACTCTAGGATGTGTTCTCTTGCAAACAGGAGAGCCTGAAACTTCCTAATGTGCTGAGAGACTCATCCAACAGCTTGTATTTCCATGGAGGTGTGGTACCTTTGAAGGAGATCTCCATTTGTCTTAAGAGGATGAAAGAGCTGCTATGATGGGATATTTAAAGTAAAATGCAGTGAATGAGAAATGCTGCATGGCTCAAGGTGGGATTAGAATATAAGGGGGGAAAATGAAAAAAATTAAATAAAATCCTCCACGTTTAGTTAGACTATTCTGAAAAACAACACACTGTATAAGCACAGTAATTATAAGTGCAAGAGAGTGAGAGTGGAAGATGATTGGTGAGGTAAGGAGATAAAGGGACACATTTATAAGTCTCTTGACTATTAATAACAGTCAGTGAGGTGATTGCTCAGTAGTGCACTTTGAAAGACTTATGAAACGAATGCCGTTTCCATCATGTAAGGCAGGCTAGGGTAGGGACAGAGAACCGCCGCCAGTCTGTTATTCAACACAATCCCTCCTCTAACTCTACTTGGCCACGGGGTCACATCTGTTCCGGTATACACGAGTCGTTTGACAGCGACGAGCCGGAGCCAACATCCCATTTATTATTTGAATTAAAAGGGGAGGGGAGAAACAGTCCTGCCTGACTAGGTTTGTACTCCAGTGTATTTTTCTCTTCCTCGTGGGATGAAAGCATGAGAGATGAAGCAGAGGTAAAGAGAGGGCGTGGAAAAAAAAAAAGAATGAGAAGGAGAGGCAGATTACACTATGTACAGAGAAAATAAAAATAAAAAACAGACAAATAGCTCAGAGAGAAGATCCACAGAGAGCGATTAAGGGAGTGGAAATGTTCCAACTCAGGGAGCGTCTCTGTTCTCATATGCTAAAATATGTCCATACCACTGAGCCAGGAAGAGTTTTGCGGGAAGTGACCCACTTTCTCCCTTGCTTTTTCCTCTCTCTTGACTCTCGTAAACTCCCTTCTCTTTTTGCCATCATCCAGCTCTGTGCTGCTCATATCAGCCTTTCTACCTGTCACTTTCTCTTTATCGCTTGCTCTTTGTGCTATCTGTAGTCCTGGCACACGGGTCGGAGCTACTGTTCTGACCGATGCGGTCAGCTGGGCCTAATGTTAACACAGAATTAACACAATGCTCTGCAGTGCCTCCTGAATGCATCGCAGGCAAAACACCTTCCACGAGAAGAGACGCATGTGTAGTGTGCAGGCGGATGGATGCTCAAACACATTCAGCTCCAGACTTGCTATCATGCACAGGCACATAGACACTGACTCACTCTGAGATAAGCGGGCTGTTTTCAGAAACACGACCGCCTCCCTGAAAATCGTGTTTGTCGATTTGGAGCTGCTGAGTTAGAAAGAAAATAAGTTATTCGACCTGCTTTGCTCATGGTGCAAAAACTCTGCCTTGAAAAACACACTGACATTTCCAAGAATCCTGGAATGTTTTTCATCAGCCATTGGTTTGGGTGGAGACCCAGGCCCCCACGCTCTGTAGACAGCAGAGCACCAGGGGGACAGGGGAGACAAGAGATGATTGACAGACTGAGATGGAGATGGCAACAAAAAAACGAGGCATAAACACAAGAGCGAGCAAGGAATGCCACTAGGAAAGGATTGGAGAATCGTTACCTGCAGTATCTTAGTCAGGAGACGAAGGAGCCATCTGTTCATGATCCACCTAGACTGCTCTACTGATGACCTCTCAACCTCATGAGGACCTTCAACCTCCCTTTCCCCCACCTCTTCCTAATCTTAGTTTATTTCCTCTGATCCAACATTTCTAAACCTCAAGTTGTCTGTTTGTGTTGTTATTTACTTGAAAAAAAATTATAAAAATGTGTTCCAACTGAAGAAAGTACCCTTACCATAACCCTATTGATGGAACAAACTGAATGAAGTATAATCACTTTGACTATTTGTGAAAAATGCATGTTGGATAAAAGACTAAATACTAAATGTAAATTTAAGTGAGATAGATAGGCAATGGAATGAAGTGACAGTTAAAAGAGTGAGGTGTCCTGTCCTGGGCTTTGAACTTCTGATGGAGGGGAGGTGGATCTCTGAGAAGGACTAGAGGTAAAATGTGCTGAAGGATCATCTGTGGAACTCACAGCTACATTGAGAGTCAGTCCTAGAACTGAGGATCCACAGCGCTGGGAGGCTGCTGTTAAAGCTATTAGCAGCCCTCACCGAGTTCAGCAAGGATACACTGCCTGGCTACACTGTCGCTCTCGGACGCAAACACACACATGAAGAATGTCTCGAAGGTCCATGTGCACAGCTACTGAATCATACAATTTGACACTTGCACAGACTGACATACACACACGATGTGTACTATTAACATGAACAATGTCCCTTCTCTACTTTTGATGTGACAGAAGAGCCAGCATTCCTGAGGAACCACAAATTATGTCATATGAGAGGAGGTAGAGGAGGTAGGGACTAATGAGGAAAGGCTAAAGGAATGAAGGAGCGGAATTGGGAAGACATTATAGAAGGTGTTAGCCTCAGAAAACATTCCCACACAGACCGCTGTATTTGTGCATAGCTATATGTGTGTGTGTGTGTGTGTGTGTGTGTGTGTGTGTGTGTGTGTGTCTGTTGATAAGAAACATACCTGTAATCAGCCGGAATCAGACAGAGGCTTGAAAGCACAACAAATTCCTAAGATAGCAAACTGCTGTTCTTTAGTTTATATGATTTCTGTTTTTGTGTATTCAAATAAAATCTTTTGAAAAGGTGAAATTCCACCACAAAGCCACATTAAACTCATTTAACAAAGTATAACTAACACAATACAACCTTTTGGGTCTGATTAGTCGACTAATATTGTTTAAGAAGCAGTCGCTATAAGTTGTGAGAGTATGAGTATTAATCATGTATACGTCTCCCATCACTCAGTTACTGACTATGGGAGTGACTGGGGCTGCACAATTAATCATATATTAATCGCAATGTGCATATTGGCCTCCACAATTAATTGATCACGGCCAGGGAAAATTGTTTTTTCCCATTGCGCCCCCTATCTGCGCTGTCTCAGCGTCTGATCCACAAAAGAAAAAGCGCAAATGATATGCCAGCGCAAACACGGCCGTGAAGTTTTGCAGCTGAGTGCAATTTGCTCTTGTTTTGCATCTGATCACAATTTTCCATGTGGCAAAGTAAATAATATGTGCGCCAGCGGGAGCCCGCTGCAGGCTCGTGGAGCGTGCGCACACACACAAGCTCGGCGGACAGGGGACACACAGGGCTTTTTTATTTGGTTCAATTAGGAAAAAGTAAATAGATCTAAAACAATAAAAACACACTGTTTTTTATTGTTTCCTTTGGAGAAATGGCTCTGGAAACGAGCATAGGTTTATAAAATACATTATTATTGTGAAGGCAGTTTTCTGTTGATTTACAAAGTGCAATAAAATAATTCTGTTCCCGAAAATGGATGAATAATCGTGATAACAATATTGACTACAATAATCGTGATTATCATTTTAGCAATAATCGTGCAGCTCGAGGACTGGCTAATATAGTGTGGAGTTTAGGCCTCTATCTGTGGACTCACTACACAGACAGAGGAAAATTTAATCTGCAAGTAAGTAACAGTCTTAGAGCCAGAGACCCAGACTGGAATTTCCCTTCAAAATGTCAATATCTCCATGTATGTGGGTCACAGGCCTGCGGTGCAGTGGACTGTGCGTTTACTAAGGCTACGTTCACACTGCAGGCAAAAGTGTCCCAAATTTACTGAGTGTCTCCCCGTTACGGATGGAGGAAAATAAATACATTAAACAATCTACAATAAAAGAGTATTAGGGGCACGCAAAAAAAAGCACCCCAGTGTTTCGAGAATAAACTCTCAATTCCACCCCTGACTTCAGGACCGGCAAGCAGAGCGAGATGCACCATGGCCACCCGCACCACGGCACCCCCACCGGCACCGCGGCCGATCACCACCGTTAAGCAGCGTATACAGCGCGGGGAGGGAAAATAAATAAAAGATAGATAAATAGGCCGACACAATGAGGGGGCACCCAAGCTAGGTGCGTTTTATGAATAGCACCAGATCAAAAATGGTGTGTGTGTGTGTGTGTGTGTGTGTGTGTGTGTGTGTGTGTGTGTGTGTGTGTGTGTGTGCAGACCTGCCAACCTTGGGGAAATATTTTTATTACCACAATAGTGTAACAGGGAGTCTCCGTGGTGTTTGAGTTACTGCAGCTAAATGACTCCATCAGTTATTCACACCGTAGCCCTCTCGACACGAGGCTCATCTCATCACATCGTATGCGAGGTACTATGGCTACATATATATACTATTTTAACTCATTACGATAAACCCCTTGAAATGCATCATCTCATAAAGTTACCGAACATGTTTACTGACTAGAGATGTACCGATTGCAATTTTCTTGGCCAATTCAGATTTCTGATTTATTTTCTGACCTGTCAATTCTGGTATACCTGCTGTACGTCAATGCCAAATACATCATGTGATCTGCTCACACCATAGGACAGCTGAACATACAGACTACCGCTGCAATTTTCAGTTACCACAAGCAAGATTGCTGATTTTGGCACTGCGTGTTTATTATTGTTCATTATCCACTATGGAACTACTGTGTTTGCTATTGTTCATTATTCACTATGGAACTATTGTGTTTGTGATTGTTCATTATTCACCATGGAACAATAATAGAACATGGAATGGTAACTGAGTCACCAAGTTTCAGTGTAATGCAACCTGTAACTCTCGAGTTTTAGGAGGACACATCATATAACTAACATGGAAATGTCCAGTTCAAACTTCAAACGACAGCCACTTCCACTTGTAAGTGCAAATACATGTTTCTATTGCAATTCCAAAATTAAATGCAATCATTACAAATTGATTTTAATAATAATAATAAAAAATGCCGGACTCTTCTCTCTTCTCTCTCATTCACTGGAAGTCCTCCTTTCCTCACCGTGCATGAAACCAACTGAATAAAATGTAACGACACGTAGTACTGAGTGACTCGTCAAGTACCGAGTCACAACAAAAGAGTCCCACCTTTCATCATGAGCGGAGCTCCGCAGTGATGGCGATAAAAATAAATAATCGATTTAATCTTCTCTGTTTACCTTGAAGCACCTCCAAAAGGACCGACATTTTCTTTCTTTCATTCTCTTTTTGAGGGTCAACTATGTTAAATTACATTGGCATCAGGTTTGAGTATCTGAGCATTTTTACGAGTACATGTAGCGGGCGTATTAAAGTACATGTATCGGGCGTATAAATGTGAACGGCACAGAATCTGAAAAAATATCCTACACTGATCGACCGGTCACCAGTTATGGCCGTTCAAGCTGAAGGCCGGCTGATTCCTGTCACCGGCAGATCAGTGCATCTCCAATTTATATGTTAACATTACGGTCACATTTTTGTGCTTATTACTCCCCCACTTCCCATTTTACCTCAGCAATGCAGCATTACGCCTCGGTGGATAATAAAGTACCACTGCACTCAGTGCGTCAGTGTTGAGTAAGTGAGAGGAGAAGGCTTACAGAACCACAGGTCATAGCATCTGGTCCAATCCGAGGAATGCACTTTTAATACCCAATAGATTTACAGTATTGTTTTGTATTGACTGATTCAATTACAATAATTTCGTACTTGCGTATTTTGACCAAAAATTGCATGGTTGGTACACAAAATGGGTGCAGGTTGGCTGGTCTGTGTGTGTGTGTGTGTGTGTGTGTGTGTGTGTGTGTGTGTGTGTGTGTGTGTGTGTGTGTGTGTGTGTGTGTGTGTGTGTGTGTGTGTCCTCTGAGGGAGCGATCAGGGCCCAATTTGCACACATTGTGTTTTTATTTTACTAAATAAACTTATTGAACTAAACAAAAAAAGCACTGTGCCCCAGACTGGATTTAAAGATTTAATCCGCGAGGCTGAGCCGAGGTGCACAGTCCCACGCCGCCCAACAACCACCGGGCGCTTTTGCCTGCCATGTTTACTTCCTTAGCATCAGCATGCTACGTGTGATGTTTTTGTTACTGCTGCCCATGCGTTCAGTTCAGGACCGGGAATTCGCATTCCATTCGCACTGGAATCGATATTGGCCACATTTAAAAAGTAATGTGAAAAGCCAAACAAAAAAAATCGGATCTGAGCAATTAATCTGAATTGAGCATTAAGGCTTGAAGTGTGAACGTAGTCTAAATGTGTCTGACAAGAGGCTACATAGCCACCAACAGTGAAGTGTGGGGACAGCGTTGGAGGTTGGCATATGACCGCTATGCAAAACCAACTGCACAGATTAGCGAGATCAGCTCACAAAGAGCTGGTACGGAAGGAGGAGAAGGGGTTTGATAAGACACTCTGCCTCATTTGAGGCAGAGAATGTGATATTCGACACAATGGCACAGATAGGATACTCTACATCCAATAGAAAATGGATTAAAATGGAAAATGAATACAGATCATAAAGCACTGCCAGAGGCCCCGAAGTAATCTACCTATGAGGGGGCAAACTGGCAGGGTATAAAAGCAACAAGATGTTATCTTAGGAAATTAAGCGAGAGAGAAAGTAGACCTGATCCTGCTGGCTGGAGAGAAAAAAACAACAAAAAAACAAAAAGAAAACAGAAAAAAAAACAGCGTGGTTGGAAAAAACACCAAAATGCTTTAAAAAGTTATTCCAATGTTAGATTAAACTATTTTCTCTTCATAACATAACTAAACTCCCATGGCACTTCTGCCATTCATAATCCATTTTTTAATGCTTGAAAACGAAAGAGAAATCTCTTAAGAGTGAAGACAGACTTCAGTGTCTTGTTTGTGTGCAGGGAGTTCCAGAGGGACAGAGGAAAAAGCCGCTCATCCATTCAGCCATCTATCTGACCAACCAGTCAACCAGACTGCCGGCCAGCCCAGCCAGTCAGCCATGCGGGGGGTGATGTGGAGCCTGTGTGCCCTGCTGTGCCTCTGCCTGTGGGAGCAAAGCTCCTGCTGGAGCCACAGGACCAAACGAGCCCCACAAGACCCTACCGCCAAAAAATGTTCCTACACCTTTCTTGTGCCTGAGCAGAAGATTATAGGTGATAAGCAGCAAACTTATTTTCCAATGCATTTTAAGTTCTGTTCTATATAGTCTTGTTCATATCTTTAATAGCTTTAATTAGCCTTCATCCATTTCAAATAATGAATTATCCTCTTCATATAAGCCTTTTAGTAAACAATCCCATCTCCGTGATCAGGCCCCATCTGTGCCAGCGCCACAGGCCCGCAGCCAGACAAGGACAGAGTGACCCGCGTGGACATCGCGGACGTGCGTGATGTGCTGAACAAGCAACGGCGCGAGATTGAGACCCTGCAGCTGGTGGTGGACGTGGATGGAAACATGGTGAACGAGATGAAGTTGCTGAGGAAGGAGAGCCGGAACATGAACTCCAGGGTAACCCAGCTCTATATGCAGCTGCTACATGAGATCATCAGGAAGAGGGACAACTCCTTGGAACTGGCCCAGCTGGAGAACCGTGTCCTCAACGTGACCTCTGAGATGCTGCGGCTGGCCTCCAGGTACAAGGAGCTGGAGGCACGGTTCACCAACATGGCTGGGGTGGTCAACAACCAGTCCATCCTAATAACTGCCCTTGAAGAGCAGTGCCTAAAGACTCTGGGGCGCAGTGAGCTGCCCGCGGTGCCACCATTGGTTCAGGTGGTGCCAGAGAACATACCGGTAAACAATCGCTTCACCAACGAGATCCAGAGGGACCACAACAACCGGGCCTTTCCTCGGGGGTCACGCATGGACACCCCTACAGCGGGTCCGTTTGGAATCAACCCCCCTCCACCGCAGGGAACGCTCACTCCAGACGGTATGTACCAATATCAGGACAACAGGGATGGAAAATAAAGAGTTGTGCCAAAAGGGATTAGGGTAATGAAAGCAGGGAAGTAATTTATGAATCAAAATATAATTGTGTTTGCAATGAAGTTTTGAGGGCAAAAGTTCTACAATATCGCCAAAAGAGCACAATTGCAAATAGCATTTATTGTTTAGTTTGGCAACGTTTCAAACCAGTGGGCTCATCCTTGGCATGCCAGAGGAATAGTGAAATCATACATTACTGTGATTCCTTCATGGCCAGCAGTACTGGCTAAACTTCAGTCAACATATGGATTGAGTTGGACAATGTAATCCACACTGGGCAATGGGAGCGTAGCCTGCTCCTATGTGAATGTCATTTTGGGTTTTATGGGGAGGCTTAAGGCAAACAGCCTTCTCAGAACCGGAGGATATATGGTTGGACCCAAAATGTATATACAGACCATAAAAGACAGACAAGACATAATCACACAACTCACAAAAAATTGCTTCAGATGCCTGCCTATATACCCAGGTATTTGAACGCATGTGTGTATGTATAATTAAAAGAAAGCTTGTGCTTCAGGGTTATAATGTGGATACGGGTGTGTGAACCGGCATAGCTAACAACATGCAAACATCTCTAGGAGCAGGGCTACTGTGGATTACAGCTTGACAGAAACAATACATCACCGACAAGCTTCTCTGAGCTGGGTGACACTCTCCCAAAGTTGGTCTTAGATGACCTACAATTTGAGAAAAGGATCTGAGAAGGATCTTTTCCAGCATTGATCCAATCCATAAGGCTGCAATGCTACTTTTTTTTTTTTTTTTAAGGAATCTAATATCATGGCTGGTGATTACACTGTAGGAGGGTTTACTGATACGGATTACAAAGCAGATGACTGAATGGAGGAAACCATAACATCACTCACAGTCAAAAGTTAAATAAAAAGTCAGACATACACCGATCAGCCACAACATTAAACCACCGACAGGTGAAGTGATAACATTGCTAATCTCTCTTCTCTTCCAATGGCAACTATCCAGGGGTGGGATATATAAGGCAATAAGTGAACAGTCAGTCATTGAAGTTGACGTGTTGGCAGCAGGAAAAATGAGCTAGCGTAAGGATCTGAGTGATTTTGACAAGGGTCAAGCCAAATTGTGATGGCTAGAGGACTGGGTCAGAGCATCTCCAAAACGGCAGGTCTTGTGGGGTGTTCCCGGTATGCAGTGGTTAGTACCTACCAAAAATGGTCCAAGGAAGGACAACCGGTGAACCAGGGACAGGGTCATGGGCGCCCAAAGCTCATTGATACACATTGGGAGTGAAGTCTAGTCCGTCTGGTCCGATCCCACAGAAGAGCTACTGTAGCCCAAATTGCTGAAAAAGTTAATGCTGGCTGTGACAGAAAGGTGTCAGAACACACAGTGCATTGAGCTTGCTGCCTATGTGGCTAAGTAGCCGCAGTCCGGTATAGACAGGCATTATGATGCTCTGGCAAATGTTCTGCTGGGAAATGTGTCCTGACATTCAGGTGGATGTTAATTTGACACGTACCACCTACATAAACATTGTTTAGGCAGGTCACAGCTGTTTTGGCAGAACAAGGGAAACCTACACAACATTAGGCAGGTGGTTTTAATGTTGTGGTTGATCAGTGTATTTCAATACTGACATGGTGGGCCGGTGTTCGACATCATTGCAATGGCAAGACAATGTCTGCATTTCACTGTGTAGGTTGGAACTGAGTAGCAAACTGTAAAAAAAAAGAGAGATGCTTCTAAAACTTCTGATTAAATCAGACAGAATGCTTGGGTAAAATGTGCCATTAACTACTGGCAAGAAAAAGACCCTCTGCCATCCAGACAGATCAAAAAGCATGAACCTCTTAGCAATTATCCATTATGTAATAATGAAATAAGGCTCTTTACATTTCATTTAATAGGATAAAATGTTACTGATGCTTTGCATCATAAAAACAATGTCTGCTAAACCTAAAAATAACAAAGAAAGGGGAACGGGGTAAAGGCCTTTATCACAGTGAAATATTTATATAATGTTGAAATAATGAGCTTTAGCTATATATTTAGAATAGTAACAAACACTTAGTGTGCCTCAGTTTATTTTAAAATCACAGTCCTATCTAGTTAAAAAGGGTTAGTCCAGGGAAGGTTTCTGGCACTGTGCCAAGCCAAAGGACCCACCACAGCAATGCAAATAAAAACACAGCTCCTTGGACTATGCAGCCTGAACCTCCTTCAGCCTACCTGGCCCCACTTCCTACATTCATAATGACAAAACTACTTGAACTTGCAAGCTGAAAGGATTGCGGTGCATGGAGAAGCCACGCTAAGAAAGGCTCTGAAGGAAAATAAGACCAGAGGGCATTTGAAGAGATGGAATGAAAAGAGGTGGAGGGGGGAAAATGGGTGAGACTCCACTCACTGAGGACAAGAGACACTCTGTACTAATGGATATTTCAACTGTAGCTGTATATTATAGCCGTCTTCCAACCACAGAGCTCCAATTTTAGTCCTGTATAAGTCACTTATTTATACAAGGTCATTATATAAAACATTCACTACAACAGTCCTCTGGATACAGGATACTCCAGTGAGGTTCACAACAGAAGCCCAAATCGATTTCCTTCCTCCTGCCATTATCCTTCCTGACCCTTACCTGCATAGTTGACCAATTTCCCTTTGCTTTATTAAAATGTTCATTCATGAACATGCTTAAAACAAAGAACAGACAATATTGTATCTTAAAGTTGAAAGGTTCACAGCCTGAACAAAGTAGCCAATACTTTCAATCTCGGTAGCCCCTACTTATCTGTAACTAAGAAAAACAACTGAAAGATTGGGATAGATCCTTTTCTTGGAGCCTGCATGATAGGGACCATTTGGAAGTTATCCATCAGGAGAGCAAGAACACAGGACAGGCAAGATGTCTACGTCTTGTCTCGATAATATCAACACAATTAATTATCAATGATAAGAGCTCTGTATCGCTCTTGCATAATGTACATTTATCCAATTTACTTGGCTCATGTGCCAGTATTTCCCATTTTAACACTATTGGAAAAATAGTTCAATGAATAATAATAGCTACCATTATTAAAAAACCCTGTCTTAACATCCAGCAATGCTTTCACTATTGCAGAGAAGAGATCACTTGCAAACATGTCTTAATATGTTCTATAATATTTTGTGATGCTGAAATGGAAAAGCTCAGACATTGGGTTGTCTCGCTTTTGCTTTCTTTACCTTCTGACCCCAAATTTATTACATTCACTAAAATAACAGTATTGAGAAGGCATCAAGTATGGTGGTTATTTCTATCCATGTAGACACTTCTTTTAATGTCTTGGCTTAACAACAGGGTTTATATTATTTATTTGATGGCTGTCAGTCCATAGAGCTTCACTAAAACAAATTACTTTTATTGTTCATTTTGTGTTGCTCTGCTGTTTGCTCACATTTATGTATGTGCAAATTAGGAATGAACCCTCCACATACTGTATATCATTTAGAGAAGGAAAAACAAAATCCATTTAACACCACAGACGAACGCTGCTCTGTTGACCACCGGTAGGTTTACTCCTGTTGAGGTCTACTTGCTGTAAATACACACTGCAAAAACCACAGCTTGGTCTAGCTCGTCCTGGATTAAACCAAAAGGGCCTAGATGGCTGCATTTATTCCTGACCTTCATATCTTAGCACTCTGTGTAGACAGGCTGGGATAAAATGAATTGAAGAGTGTGAAAGTCGGAGTTGTAGTTGTTGAAGTTGTATTATGTGTCCGTCTGACACAGAACACAAGGCCGGTTTGATGAAGATGTATCATTACGACAAAGAAAAGTCTGGTTGTAATAGGGCAGTGTTATATGAATAAGCTTTACAGTGGGTGCCTGTGTGCTCCCACACCAAGCTGAGAAAACCATCTTCTCAAGTCCCAAAGGTCCGCCAAACAATGGCCAGTTTCATCCTGGTTCACTACACTTCATTCACAGAGGGGAGATAAGGGCTTTATGTACAGCAATATTCAGAGCCATCTATTCAGGATACACCTGGAATAATCCACCACTGACCTCCCGGCCTAATAAGGGTATTCAAACCCTACCAGACTCCCTATTCCGTGCTCGTTTTGCTGACCCAACCCCTGCCCACTATATAAGCTTCTCTATTTTGGATCAATCTATATATTCATGCCACATATGCATATGTGTGTATGCAAAAGTATGTACCCAAAATGTATGTGTTTATTTTGTTTTCCCATAGATTACTGTAGATTATATAACATCATTTAGCAGACACTTACAATAAGTCAATTTTATCATAGTATCAAACCAGTGTATATCACAGTGACAGCCAGCTTAACATTCTCTAGGAATTAGCAGCATTAGTAGAGTTGATATTTTTGTTTTTTACCCTTTGGTAGTGTGTACTAGAGGGGGACCTTAAAAATAATTCTGGCCACTCTGCTACATCCACTAAAATCAACTAAACGGGTGGAGGATTTTTATGTCCTCTGTTCACAATCCCAGCCTTGAGAATAATGATGCCTTCAGCAGGAACACTAAAAGAGGAGACATCCCGTCCACCTCTGGGCCTTAGATAAAGTTTATTGTAATCATCCACCCAAAAGTACTGTAATGGTAACATTACACTGAATGACTTTATTTGACAAATATATTAAAAGTCAGAGCTGTTTAATGTTTGTCAAGGGCCTACCCTATCGCAATGCAGTGATCCCACAGTCACTGTCGTACATGTTTGACTAACAACTGAGCACTATCAGTTTCAAGTGTCAAGCTCAGGATCCACTTTGGCTACGTTCACACTGCAGGCCAAAGTGAACCAAATCCGATTTGTTTGCTCATATGTGAAACAGATCTATTTTTTTTTCATGACAGTGTGTATACAGTGGGGGAAATAATTATTTGATCTCTCACAAATTTTTTGTAAGTGTGCCCACTGACAAAGAAATGAACGGTCTATAATTTAAGTGGTAATTTTTGGTCGGTTTATTATAACAGTGAGAGACAGAATATCAAAAAGAAAATCCAGAAAATCACATTAAAAAAAAGATATAAATTATTTTGCATTTCATTGAGTGAAATAAGTATTTGATCCCCTACCAACCATAAAGAATTATGGCTCCAACAGATTAGTCCTCTCGCTTTAAGAAAGTACTCCTCATCTCAACTCGTTACCTGTATAAATGACATGTGTCTTTCAGCACGACAATGACCCAAAACATACAGCCAAGGCAACAAAGGCGTTGCTCAAGAAGAAGCACATTAAGGTCATGGAGTGGCCTAGCCAGTCTCCGGACCTTAATCCTATAGAAAATCTGTTGAGGGAGCTGAAGCTTCGAGATGCCAAGGGACAGCCTCGAAACCTTAAAGATTTGGAGAGGATCTGCAAAGAGGAGTGGTCCAAAATTCCTCCTGAGATGTGTGCAAACCTGGTAATTAACTACAAGAAACCTCTGACCTCTGTACTTGCCAACAAGGGTTTCTCCACGAAGTACTAAGTCATGTTTTGATAGGGGATCAAATACTTATTTCACTCAATGACATGAAAAATAATTTATATATTTTATTTAATGTGATTTTCTGGATTTTCTTTTTGATATTCTGTCTCTCACTGTTATAATAAACCTACCAAAACTTACCACTAAAATTATAGACCGTTCCATCGGATACAGGTCAGATTTTTTGCAATGCAACTCAGTCTGAACAGTCGAATCAGAATTGATGCAACTTTTTTTCGTCACTCTAGATCAGGGGCACCTATTTACTATCCCGGATCGGTCAGCAGCGCACAAAATGTTCACAAACTGGGGGCGCAAAAATATAAAATAAATAAAAATGTATTGGTGTTTGAGAATAAAATCGGAATTGGGGGGTGGGTTACTTTGTGTCTCCCTGTTACGCACAGAGGAAAATAAATACATTCAACAATCTACAATAAAGAGTATTAGGGTCATGCAAAAAAAGTACCCCTGTGTTTCGAGAATAAACTCTGAATTACACCCCCGACTTCAGACCCCGCAAGCAGAGCGAGGCGCATCGCGGCCACCCGCACCATGGCACAATCACCTGCACCGTGGCCAATCAACACCGTTAAGCAGTGTATACAATGTGAGAGGGGAAAATAAAAAATATATAAATAAATAGACCCACCTGGCAAGGGAGCACCCAAGCTTGCCGCATTTGAATGAATAGCACCGGATCTAAAATTGTGTGTGTGCGCATCTTCTTAGGTAGCGATCAGTGTTACTTGTGCACATAAGGGTCAGTTCAGGACTGTGACCCGTTCACACCGGAATCTGATACTGGCCACATTTAAAAAAACAATGTGAACAGCCAAACAAAAAAATTGGATCTGAGCAATAAATCCAAAATAGCGCACTAAGGCTTGCAGTGTGAACATAGCCTTTGTTTATCAGTGGTTGCCATGGTGTTGCTAATATAAGACATTCACGATTCTTCCTGTGCCCTACAGGTCCTTTCAGAGACTGCTACCAGGTGCGTCAGGCGGGGCACAGCACCAGTGGAATGTACCTGCTGCAGACAGACGGCAGTGAGCGTCTCATCCAGGCCTGGTGTGAACACGGTCTGGATAACGGAGGGTGGACCGTGTTGCAGAGGAGGAGAGACGGCTCTGTCAACTTCTTCAGAAACTGGGAAAACTACAAGGTAAGAGTACAGCGAACCCAAACATTCAAAAAGGTTCAGGTGAATATGGAGTTTAAACACTAGTCAATAGCGCTGGGGGGGACGGTTTGAACACACAGCCTATATAACTAACGGTCTAATGAAGTAAATATTCATTGTTGTTGTCCTCTTTATAGTTGGTTTTTAATTTAGCAGTTTGGCATTGTTCTAGAAGTTCACAAAAATAATTTTGTTTTTGTGTTAAAAATAGTATTTTTCCTTTTCGACAATCTTTTTTTTGAGATATAAATCATGCTGCACAAGTTGTCCACAAAAGGGGAGAGAGAGCAAATGTTCCATTTCATTCGGAAATACATCAAATTGTGGAAATTTGTGGTACTCTAACCACTGTTTCAGAGGGTCTTGTTGGAAAATACATTCATCCACCCCTCAGACCCTTCAATCCTGGCAGTGTCTAAATAGTCAAAACAACCTTTCCACAACAGAAAGGAATAACCTCAGCTCTCCCACACTCCTCTTGCATAAGCAGCCCGACATCGGCCTCGTAATTTGAAGTTGCTAACAAAACACATACTCCGTCACTGTGGAAAGCTCGGCCATGTACCTCAGTAGCCACAAGCACTGTGTAGCTGCAGCCAGGGACTTCAAGCATACATTCACATGCAATCAGAGAGTCCCCATGGGCACTGAAGGAAGGAGGTGGCCCTTCCCTCCCTTCTGTAGATACCCTCTTTTTTTGTTCTTCCCTCTGTGTTTGCAATCACCAACGAGATGTGATCCAGGATCTAACGGGGCTGGCCAGGGGGAGCCCTGGGAACACAGCTGTTTGTAGAACAGTAAACGGTGACCCTGATACACAGCCTGACACAAATCATTGGCCTCGACATTAACTTTGGGACTATCAGTACAGCACATTTCCTGTGTCACAAATTTATATAAGGGTGAGACATGACATAGTAGACATGGAATATCTGCATACTTACTGTAGTCAGAGAAATGGGGGCTGCATCTGTTCTAAAGTACTCATCCCATTGCAACATCTGTCACCAATACACCCTGCCTGAGAAAGCAAACAATAGAGCTTTCACATATTATCGTTCCTTTGGGAAAAAGATTCAATTCTGCTTTGTTTGATAGGGAGCACTATGGGCTGTCAGATTCACATTATCCTCACTCTGTTTGAGTCCTGTGTCCCCACAAGTAGTCGGGGAAACAAATGTTTTAAATTGAGCATTATTTAAACTAATTTTCCATTTTGAATTCTGGGAGTTGTGGTGTAATCAACCCACCACCGACGATCTTAGGGATTGCCACTTTAACAGACACGTGTAGTTTTTCTGATTATGCTTCCTATAATGCTTGAAGAATGAACTGCATATGTTGTGTCCTCATCCCCTTTGCAGAGAGGATTTGGGAACATAGACAGTGAGCACTGGCTTGGACTGGACAATATCTACAACCTGGGGAAACAGGGCGACTACAAACTGCTGGTGGAGCTGGAGGACTGGACAGGGAAGAAGGTGTATGCCGAGTACAGCAGCTTCCACCTGGAGCCAGAGAGCGAGGGCTACCGGATAAGACTGGGTACCTACCAGGGCAATGCCGGCGACTCTCTCAGCAGCCACAACGGCAAACAATTCACCACGCTAGACCGCGACAAAGACGCCTTTTCTGGTAGGGAGACGTACCAGTGTAAATCCTCAAAAGGGAAACATGTTAACTTAGGTTTACATATATGGTCCTTTAATACCTTTGCACTCGCAGTGGGCTCTAGCTGGGCAACAACTATCTAATGGATGTGGAAGACTAAAAACTTAACAGGATAATTTGATATAATATATGATATTATCCTGTTCAGTATTTAGTCTTCCACAACCATTAGATGGGTAAAAGGGAAAAAGCTTGACATAGGACTCAAAATAGGGATGTCCCTTCAAGGGCTGAAAGGAGTGGGGAATATGGGTTGGGTTGTTCTGTCAAAATTTGTCCAACGAGCCCTCAACTTCTTTGGAAACTAGAAGTTGATGCATTCCAGCCCATCTGCGTTTTCATACATTAGAAGTGCTTTGAGATTCAGTTTTGGTATTGCTAGAGGACAGCTGGAGGTGTCCCAGTTTTTTTTTTTTACTCAAGTCTTGTTTCTGTTCCCTCTAGGTAACTGTGCCCACTTCCATAAGGGAGGGTGGTGGTACAATGCTTGCGGCCAAACCAATCTGAATGGTGTGTGGTACAGCGGTGGGGTGTACCGCAGCAAATTCCAAGATGGAATATTCTGGGCTGAGTACGGAGGGGGCTTCTACTCGCTCAAGTCTGTCCGCATGATGATCCGGCCCATCGACTGACTCCCGGCACGATGGCCCCGGTACAGGTGACTTTAGGGCTTCTGACCTTCCGGAGGAGACAGCAGTAAAAGTACAGTACTTTAATGGCCAGGTGAAAGGGACTCCCGAACACAATGTAGTGGCCAGCTTCCATTTTGACTGGTGCTTGGATGGAAGACATTACCATTACCTTTCCTCATAACTGTTCTCCAACTTTCAGGCCCATCGGTGAGAGACCATCTGGATCTCTGGAACATTCAAGTATTAATCTCCGGTGTCCTATTCTACCCAATATTGTTGAAACGCAATGTGTAATAAAGGGAAATGAATAGTCATCAACCCGAGGACATAATTCCTGAGCAGCTAATGAAAGTGACTCAACTGGTAGTTCCCTTGTTGACGCTCAATCATGTAGAGGATGTTTAATGGTATTATGATGACAAGTGACAAACAAATGTGTGTTGCCGGTCAGAATGACACCAAAGACCTTCACATGCTATCTGGTGCTGGAAATACTACTTTCTGATTCCTTGGTCTGGGCTTGTCGTTTGGAGTTTCCCCACAGTCACGAGAAGGAAATGCAACAATCCACTTGTCTGCTGAGGGTACAGCTGAGCTGGCTTAGGTGTGTAAATATTGTTGGCTATATTTGAGGTAATTTAAGAGGTATGATTCCACTCAGGCCTAATATTCACCCTGTTGTCTCTATGCCATATTCAACTTCCGTTTATTTATCAGTGTATTTATATTAAGTATAGTCACTGCTGCATTCTATCTATCCCTGTTATGATCAGTGGTCTTTTCACAATCCCTAAATATCAAACAACAACAATAACAAAAAAACCAAGACACAAATTGATAAAGAATAGGGCTGGGCGATATTATAATATGAGACTGGATATCGTTGAGGATTTTGGTTATCGTAAAATGGTCATATACTGTATTTGTCTTTAAGGCTGCATTACACAAAAGTAAAGCAGTTCTTTGAACTATGTAAAATGTTCTAATCAATGTAACTGAGACATGCACTTTCACATGGCTTCTTTCCAACTAATTAAATTCTTTTCCAACTACCAAAGCCTGTGAGCCTCATTCTGGCCTGTGATCCAATTCAACCTCAAACAGGGAATTTCATTCCGACATGAGCAGAATCTAATTTGAAAGATGACACATTCAATTGTGTAACAAAATACAATTATTTCATATCAAATGTAATACTGTTACTTGTTTAAAAAGTGGATATAATTCTCTGTCTGCTTTTATAGTGCATCAGATGTCACAGCCCCTCATAAAATAAATACATAAAACAATATATTTTAATTGAAAAACGTGTACACTACTCTGCTCAACAGCACCGACCAGAATTGATGTTTAACAAGACAAGACCAAGGGAAGCTGGCAAAGGGATTGGTAGACGTTTTGGTAAAATACATGACTTATATGTGTTCCTCCAGAGGATGTGGATGGTTTAAGGGGTGCGCAATATTTCACATTTGAAGGTATACAGGTATGGTTTTCACAATGCCAAAGTCAATATTATATTGCTATATATTCTGTTGGAAATCAAAGAATTGTATACTGCAGTGATCATAGGACTCAAAATTAAAATCGGATTATACTATTGAGGGGAAAAAAAGACACTCATTAAAGTGATGAAATCCAAGCAAATACTGAAAATCAAGAGAAATGTCACAATGATATTGTGTCCATATTCCCAACCCTAAATGATTGGATGTGTTGTATCTACTGATAATAACTCCACTGTAAAACAGAACAGGCATTGACTGGGCTGTCAAAAAGGATCTGATCGTGAAATGACTAAAATATAAAATCCTGTTGTTGCTAGATAACTGGGTGCGAACAAAACAAAGACAGATGTGCAGGTGTAGACAGAAATTACAATTTGACAACAGGAACATTGAAAAAAATGAGTTGAAAAAATGAATTCAAACAAAGAAATGAGGAAACAGTAGTTCCAAGGAAAAAACAGACAATGAAAAAAGCGGGTGGGGAGAGGAGCGACAAAACATTCCTTCCACATATAAATATAGAACCTTACGAGTTATGGCTAGTCTCCTAACCATATCCTCTGAGGAGCCATAAGTCAGGAGAGCAGCAGTCCTCAGCAAAACACCATGGAAAGACAGGGCTACGTATAGTCTACACATGTACATTCACACACACACACACACACACACACACACACACACACACACACACACACACACACACACACACACACACACACACACACACACACACACACACACACACACACACACACACACACACAGAGACACACACAGACAGACAGACAGACACACACACACACACCATAAAGAAGAGGCATTGAGACAGTTGTTACACTGCTGTATTGAATCCTGACACACGTGCGTATAGGTCACGGAAACCAGTGGGGAAACAGAGCAGCAGCTGGCTGGCTGGCTGGCTTGCTTTTCTGATCTGACATTTTGCCCCTGGTGCTTTCCATTACAACAAAGCACAACTACCCCAGTGACAGCAGCACGTCAGGGGGCCGATAGGAGCCAGCGGCCCTGGCATACCTTTTTGGCCTTCGGTGATACTTCTTCGTAGAGGCGGGCCCAGAAGCAAACATGCGTATTCTCCAGGGACCAAAACTTCAAAACTTGAGTTGACCACATTTAACTCACGTTATAACACTGATATTTTTGTCTGTTATTCTAATAAAACTTCCTCTAATATTTCAAACCTCACAATACCACAGAAAGAACATCAATGATAGGATTGATTTATTTCTCAGGTCTACTCTCAGCCTAGTTAAATGAAAACAGTATATTGTTCTACTGATGCAACTTATGAATGGAATGGACCATAAGGCATAAGTGGGAAACTCATTTCTTGAGGAGTGTATTCCTTGGGCAAATGCCTCAGTACTAAAGGTTCTTTGTCCAGCTGTGATTAGCTGGTTAACAGGAACAAGTTAATTTGTGCATTTAACATCCTGTGGAGTGAGTTTAACAGGGGCAGTTATGTAAGCCAAGGCCAAACGCTTTAGCGTTCACCTTGTTGCGCAGACGCACAACAGTGTCATTGTGAAGACAGACACAGAACTCTTTCTGTAGTCCAGTTATCATCACAGATAAATATCAGGGAAGGGAGTTTGTCAATCAACCTCCACAAAGAGAATACACACCCAAACCAAAACAGCAACAAAAACATACAATCCCTCTCAGAGACACACAAAACAGGCTTCAATATGGAAAAATACAGTGAGCTAGGGCGGAAGAAAACAACAATAATTAATCTACTGAAGTATATTTTACTTTTGACAATTCCTATAATTGCCAAACCAACTCCTAAAACAATATTTACATTTGTATTTGTTTATATTAGAGTGATACAATTTTTAGATTTTTATTAGTTGGCTTCTTTTCTTCTCACTTTTTATAATGTGTAGGCCTGAAATGGAATTTAGAAAGAATGACCAACTTTGACTTACAATTTGTATTATCTTTAGAAGCGCGCGCACACACACACACACACACACACACACACACACACACACACACACACACACACACACACACACACACACACATCACCCAGTGAGATTCTGTTACCTTCATTCATACAAAAGAGCCGTTCAAAAGAACCGGATCGTTCGTGAACGGGCAGACCCGACAGGACTGGAGTCGCAACCGTGGATTCAATAGAAAGCAGCACGTACGCTGTGGACCTCTACTGCGATACCAAAATACTGCGGTTCACATGTGCGTATTGAACCATAGGGTGCATATTGAACCATAGGGGGCGTACAGAACAGTTCGATAACATACCATGTAGCGTTGCATCACTAGATTACATACATCCCCTAATACTACCGTGTCGTGATCGTATTATTCATGCCACGACTCCACTGCGTCTGGTAAACACACTGAATACACACTTTAAACTACAGCTGAGGTGAGGCGTCTGTTTGCCAGTCTTCCTGGGGTTTAGCATGTTTATTATTTGACAAACAAGCATAACCGATGAATAGGTATCATTTTCTGGTCTTCCTCTGATATTTACAGATCAAAGTGGATTTCTGACAAAATTGATTTTGCGCACATATGAGAGAAATGACAAAGGTTTGAGGACGGTTTTTGGTTAAAGACCAGAGCAATGTGTGCCACGACAAAATCATAACATCACAAATACACGTTAGCTCAAAAAACCCCAATGTTCCTACACATAACTCATTGGAGACCTTGCTGTGATGTCGTCTTCAGCATAGGGAGGGTCAACAAAAATGAAATTTAAATATTACAATGGCAGAATAATTTTCTCCTCTGCGATCCTGCGTTTGTCCATACCTGTATGCTGTTTTACGGACACAAAAGACCCACAGCACAAATGGATAAATATAAGAATGTATTATTTATATTTAATTTCATGTACATGTTTGTGTGTGTCTGTATGTACACCTGTGTTTGGGTTTGTGTGTGTATGGTAACATGTTAATGTGTGTGTTCATGAATGTGTGTTGAAGTATAGGTCTGTGTGTCTGAATGTGTGCGTTGTCAAGACGTAGCTACCTAGGTAGGGGATGCAGGACACCATGCTCTGGCTGCGGATGTAGTCTCTCAGACGTTTGTAGTTGTCCTCTTTTGCCATCAGATACTCGAGTCGCTCAAAGGTGGCCTTGTCCTTCCGACTCAGCAGCTAAGAGGACAGGAGTACAAGGGAGGTCACAACACGCACAATGACCATCTCAACATATTTAGTGATACCTAAACAGACGGAAGGGTCGTCCAAACACCACATGGCTGAAAAGGAATAAACCTTCGAAAAGACTTCATACAGGTCATTATCATTACAATTAGCTCCCTAATAACTGTACAGTGCAATCTAATATAAACCCCAGTGGAGCGAGGGAGACATACACAGGCATACACACGCTAAAATAACATTGAAATTGGACTAGTGAAATGTAGGTCATCTGATTTTCACACAGCTGGCTGACAACAACAGCACATCTAGTTGTGTAAGCCCAGAAGAATGCAGCTTTATTGACTCTTTCGTGTGTCTTTTGTTTGTGTGGTATTGTTTGTGTGTGGGTGCGTTTCCATAGTACAGCGGTCCAGATGTGAGGGCTCTCCCTGCATGACACCTCTTAGGGAGGGCGGCCATGCAGCAGCAGTGATAACATGATCAAGTGCGTGTGGGTCACCTTTTGATGCAATTAAGTCAATATTATTGCTGTACTGAACAGTATAGTGTTGACCATCAGTTTGTGGTCAACATAACATAAAGACTGACATATAAAATACATTTTCTCATCCAACTTGCTTGTGTCTAAAAAGCACTAAATCATGTTGCTTTTCTTTCATTTCTGACATGTTTGATTTGCCTGTTGATGTCAGACTTATTGTATTGGGGAGGCTTTCTGATGGCCTATTTTAATCTGGTATGTATTTGAAACTGTATCAGTGCCATCTCCTTTGAGCACAAGTGTGGATATGTGTTTATCTTTGTACTTTTGCCTACCTGGTCTACTATGAACCAGGTGCACCACACCCAGACCAGCGATGGTATTCACTGCGGGTCGACTGGCTAAAGGAGTGACTGTGATATTATGGAGTGGACATGGAGTGTAGATGATTTCCATTCATTACATCAGAGAATCGTGACGTGATTATGCAAGCACTGCATTGTCAGTGAAAGACAATTTCGGGTCCCACTAGGTCTGGAGAACGGACATTAACAGATGGTTTCCTTTCTAGGATAACAGTGGAATAATTGTTTTAATGTAGCACACTTCTTCCATCACTAGTCCCATTGAGAAAATACTGTGAGAAGCAACCACTGGCATGGTAGATGCTGGTTGGAGCACCACATAATGTCAATGAGTTGAAGTTGTGGCTTTGAAGACCACAACTCCTGGACCTCACGATGAATCCTCATCAACCTTCCGCTTTTACCGTACTTGTTTCGGATCAACAGTGTACAAGTTTTCGTTCCCTGTAAAGTACTGCTGAACACTGAAGCCTGTTTGTTGAAAGTGTTTCACTAATGAGGGTAATACACCTACCGCCCACGTCTTGGTGAGTCTGAAGATGGGAGCGCTTTGTAGCCCCGACACCACAGCCATGACCGCATGCAGGTTGTTCATATCGCATAGTTTCTGCAGAACGTGTAGAAGAAAGCACAGCGGAAAAATGAAGTCACAACGGTGACTCAGCCTTGAGTACAGCTAAAAGAAGGGTTTTGCGCATGTACAGGCAAGTACCTTGGCGGTGCGGATGTAGAGACTCAGCACCTCAGCTCTGATCTTCAACGTTTGCGCGTGGAGGATCTCCCGTACGACCCAGAAGCTTGTCTAGATAACACACAGACAGACAATTCAGCATTCGTGGACGCGCCCGGGGAGCTGGTGTCCATCGCTGGTCAGACGATGATTTGTGCATGTTTTTGGTGGTGGAGGAAACCCCATGTGAGCACGGGGAGAACATGCAACCTCCACACAGAAAGGCTCCTATTTGGGAGATAACAGACCTGGAGCACAGTGCCAACAGCGCCCCAGGCGGGAATCGAACCCAGGACCTTCTTGCTGTGAGGCAGCAGTGCCACAACAAAACGTTACCAAGTAGCACTTACAGAATCCTCTGACAAAATAAAACGCTTCTGAAGACAACAGAAGATGCTTCTACTGTGCCTGGGACCAGTTCTCTCAACTCTAACAATCTATTCCTTGTCAGGAAATTTGTTGTGCAATCAGGTAAAAGACAATGAAAACACAACAACTTATAATAATACATATAAATAATCATAAAATGTACAGTCTATATATAAAAACGGCACACACACCACAGTTTAAGTCTCCTTCAGTAAGTGTGGTGTTCTTCAAAGTTCAAAAAGAGGATTGAAGGTATCAGCAAAGGATGGAATCAGGGGATTGGGGCTGTAAAACTCAGAGCCAAGGCATGCAGACGGTCAAAACGCTCTGGTTCAGAGAGCAGGATCTGGCAGAATAGAAAAGCAGATCAACGTCCGTCCAGACACCAGGTCTTCAAAAAAATAAAAATAATAATAAATAAATAAACAAACAAATAAACAGACAAATAAATAAATATGTATATATATATAAAAAAAAAAAAAAAAAAAAAAAAAAAAAAAAACTTGTTCGGAATAATACAATGGATTCCAAACAATTACGCAACTGATGAACATCAGTGCATGGGTGTGTGAACGCAAGGTTTGAATGTTCTGAGAGAATTCTGGTGAGCCAGAATTCTCCAAACCTGCTTAATCACACAAATAGGAAAAAAGAATGAAAGGAAAAGGGAAGTTAAGAGAGGAGGTATGGGAAAGAGGAGGAGGACTCTGAGGGGTTTCAAAGGCCACAGCTGTCTGCACATTGCGTTCCTGATAAGACTGACTCAGACAGAGTGACCGTCTGTTTAATGCAACCACACGTCTATCTAATTTACTTTCTTTTCTCATATTTCCCATCACCTGTTTCTGCACTCTGGGCTAAATGAGTAGGTGTTTGACAGTTCTGCTCCTGGCTGTATGGGCAGTGTTCTGAGTACTTCAGATGAGAAGAAATGTATTTTCTCTTCTATAACCAGTCTTGACTCCTCTTCAACAATTCTCACACACTCACTTACCTTATGCATTTACATGTTTCCACAAAATATACAAGAAACTACACGTAGGAATGAAAGGTATGCAAGTTACAAAAAAAATAAATAATGCCCTTAAGATGTAAAAGAAAATGGGCCGTCGTGGGAAAGATAGCCTGTGATATTTTGATTTAGCTGGATCCCATTCATTTGTATAAGATTTAGTTTTTCCCCGCTCTTGTCTTGGGACTGTGACCTCAGACTGGGAAGTTCATCCCATTGTCCAGATAAAGAACTCACATGGCTTAGCACTGGCTTTACAAATCACACAGACATCCACAAACAGAGACAAACAGGTGTTTCCTTCTTTTTTTTTTTTTTTTTTTTTTTTTTTTTAAACCTGTGCTGTCAGGACAACACGGAATATTTGGATGCTATTGCATCTTATCAGAGTAAGTCTGCAAGTGGAGTTCAAGTTCTCAACCTGCAATGCAACTCTTTATTCATTCTTAAATCATCAAGAACCGCTGAAATAACTGGAGGATGACAAGAGCCAGTTTTCTGTTGTACAGAACCAACACCAATCCCCCTCTTTGGTGAACTATTTTTCCATGTTTGGGTCTATAAACAACTAATCACTACTCCAAAAGGGAGAGAATCACCATGGGTGAGACATATAAACACAGACACAAACAACAACATGGACACAGAAAAACAAACAACTGACGACAACATGTATTGAAAAACAGAGTTAATCAGGTCCAGGAAAACTGGAATAGCAATTGGGCACATGGCCTCTTCCTGGCATAGTTATGGCAGCAAATCTGGAAGAATAGAAGAGGGATGCAGCCAGGAGGGTGCTGGGGTGTGTTCAAAGCAGGTGCCGGTTGCGTGAGCGTGTCTGTGGTTAGACCGCCTGTGTGAGTGAGTGAGTGAGTGAGTGAGTGAGAGTCCACCGCTGAGCGTACAGGACTTATCCCAATTGGTTCTGGCCTATAAAGTTGGCACTATGTCGTGGCGCCTCAATGCAGCGGAAAGGGCCCTGAAGCCACACAGACACCAATGGCCGCAGGAAAGCCCTGAGCACCCCGCCATACAGCCACAGAAAACCCCTGGACCCCCAGAGAAGCCCAAAGCCTGCGGAGCAACCCCTTCTCCCGGCCCCGAGGAGCACAACCCAGTCCCAGGGAGCGCGAGGAGACCCTGCACCCCTGAGGCACACACACATACAACCCACCCCCAAGTGCAGGCACAAGACACAGCCGCAGAACCCGGGCCACTGGCGCCAGGCACGGACCGCAGGCCCAGAACCAGGCCCCACACCGACAGATCGTCATCCCACCCAAAACGCCCGCACACCCACACAAGAGCGAGGCCCACCCCACCAGCAGACCAGGCGCCCCACCCGGCCGTGAGCCCCCGCGCAGCAAGAGCAAAGGCCGACAGCCGCCCCCCACACCCGACCCCCACCCACAAGAGCAAGCAGCCCCCAGGGGCCCCCCCGGGGGCCCGCCAGGCACCCAGCGGCACTCTGCACAGCACACCAGAAACCGCCAGGACTGGAGCCCAACCAGGCAAGGGGCCTGGCCGGCCACCCCCCGGCCAACCATACCCCAACACCAACCCACCAGCGACCCACCACCTCGGAAAACCCCAGTGCTCAACGTGTGCTGTTGGCTTTTGCAGTTAAAATTGCGGGGTGTGGGGGTGCGGGTCCTCCAAGCAAGTCGAACCGGAATCACTCACACTCTTCCTGCCCCGCAGACCCTAGTCTGGTGGAGTGTTGTTTGGAGTAGGATTGGTGTGCGAGTGTATGTGTTCTAGGCTAATATGAGTGGGATTAAAATTTCAGGACAGACAAGAAGCACGTCGGGGCAGGAGCGTGACGGGCAAGATCGCAGCTGCCCGCCACATCCCCACCCACATAGCTTGCACCCCACCCGTCCCGCAAGCCCAAGGCCGATTGTGTTGTGTATGTACTGAGAATGAGTTTTGACATCGCATTGCTGGCACTGTGACTTTAGCTATAGGCAAAAAAGTGAACAAGCCTCTACTGAAAAGTTTGCTGCTGGGTAATCTGGCTGCCATGATTAATGCTGCTGGTTGCCATTGGTGGTCTGGGTAGTTGCCACTTTTCCTGTGAAGGTGTGAAGCCATCTTTTTTTCTTTGAGTCACTTGGATATGATGTGGATTTTCCTCACAGAGAGCCAAATTGGCTCCAAGGGGCAAAACCTTGAACCCCAGGTAACACAATAAAGAGCACTGCTGTAGCATGTTGTAAAGAACCTACAGTGTGACCCAGGAATAGTGACTGGGCCAGAAGAGTTTAGGGTTGTGATGAGGATGTTTTTAGGAGCCGTAGGGACTTAGAAGCAGAGCCATACAGTCTGTTTTGAAAAGGGCACTTGAATTTATTCCACCCCTTTCAAAGGGGAATAGGCCAAGGAAGAGATCGCCAAACCGGCTCTTCCGGACATCGCCTTGAAAAGGTAAAATGCTATTCGGGGAATAGTTGAAAAATAATTGTTAACAAAGAGGTGAGAAACAAGGTTTCTTTGATTCATTTCTTGGACTGCACTGTAACTTTTATGCATTCTACATATTTTTTTTTTAACTTTATACACTACATGTCCTTTTAGAATTGTGTTTTTCCTTTGCACTTTCTTAATGCTTTTGGTGTTTTATGTAAAGCACTTTGAATTGCCTTGTTGAAATGCGCTATATATTGTAAATAAATATTGCAAATTGCTTTGTCTTTCCTAGAAATTGAATGGCCCTATCTCAACCAGGCCAAGGAGGATTTTAGCAGAATCCGGTGAAGGACACAGCTGGAAGCAAGGACGATCTTGACTGTTATTGTATGAGATATTCATAAATAATAATAGAAACACCAATACCAAGAGGACAAAGACATTTTTTTGCTGTATTTATTGTAGCCCTTATTCCCCCACTTTTATTTATCAAATGAAAAGTGCTTTTGAAGCTCGGTGTAAAATCATGTTTTCATGTAAGTAGAAAACACAGATAAAGGTAAAACATCCCCCACTATCAATTTAAGCACATGTCAACCTCACTGGTTAGGTGACATGTTCACAACCAAGATGTCATCTTCACCAGCCAATTAGCTATCCCACCAGCTCTGGGATTTTTATTAATCCCACATATCTTGTGGATTTCCACACATTTGTTAAATTGTGACTCAACGTTGAGTGGATGATTGTAAAATTATATGTTGGGCAATTGTCCATCATATTTTGCTGCATTGAATGTGTCAGAAGGTAGTCCGTACTATATGTACACTACGATGCTCTATATGGCACAGATGTTTTTACTGCAAAAGCTCCAAGACTGATAGGCAGATGATGTGGCTGAGACACTCTCTCCTTGACGCCTGCTAAATGGACTTGCCAGTTCTCCTCGGCTCTGTTGGCGTCCGGAATGATTTGCCAAAACATGAAGTGAAGGAAGAGTAATATGGCCTCAGTTCATGCTAAGAATCTGTCTGGGGCTTTTACTCTTCAGCTCCAAGTCCCATTATTCAAAAAAAAAAAAAAAAAAAAGCTATTTTCTTTGGCTCATAACAGCTGAGGGTGTGTAGCTAACATCTTGAATGGCCGTTCGAGATATGCTATACATGGCTACGAGGGGAAGTTTCCAAAGCTACACATTCTTGTGAAATCAGCTCATATTTATACTAGAGGACAGTAAAGTCAACCTTAAAGGGGCCTGGTAACAAATCTGGGTGGATCATTTCAGGGTCCAGTTGCACCTTACGTCACCACCAGAACTTCCCAATGATGACTTCAAGTCTTTCAAGGGGCACAGAAAGAGAATGCCACACAAACACTCATTTAAATGTATTACAATTTCAATTATAATCAAACACGTGACACATTAAAGTACCTGTAAAGTGAAAATAAATGTGTTCTGAGTTTGTCACACCACAGAAACATGAAAAGTAGGGTCACAGTGCATCGTCAAGCTCTGATTTAGGCCCAGCCCAAAAATCCAGACATAAAAATGGTGATAAACGTTTAACGGTCGAACTCCACAATTCAGTAATACATCGTTCAGTCTTTTCACATGTTTTCAGCAATTATTTTCTAACATCTATAATGTGTTGAGAAACAAATCACTGAATTCACTTTACAGGGACTTTAAGTGTCAACAACTTTTTTCTAATTTTTTCCATGTACTAGGGCATGTTCCAATATGTCAGGGTGCGTTCCTAGCACCAGGTCGTTAAGCAAATTGGTCGATAAGCGAGGACTCATGTAATTTCACGGTAAGGGGGAGTGGCCATTGCGAACGGTAGTGTAGTGAATACTGACAGACTGCGGGAACGAGACTGAGACTGAGAACGGTGATGCGCCATGAGATGTATACACTGAATATAGTATATATAGCGTATATAGTATATATAGTACATATAGTGTATATAGTACATATAGTGTATATAGTATATATAGTGTTTAAAGTGAATATAGTATACACAGGGTATATAGTATATAAAGAGTGATGCACAATGACATGCTTGACACTAAGACGCTGCACACGCAGCGCGCACGCCACGGAATTGTCCGCCGCATACAACACAGACTGGTCGGAGAGCTGGTCATAAGTCCGAACGGTCGTTAAACAGGTAGGT
The DNA here is from genome assembly GCF_960531495.2 of Zeus faber. Taxonomy (NCBI): domain Eukaryota; kingdom Metazoa; phylum Chordata; class Actinopteri; order Zeiformes; family Zeidae; genus Zeus; species Zeus faber. Next base: position 39,492,502 of record NC_137193.1, read on the forward strand.
TGTTAACTGAGGAGTACCTGTATTCAGTTTCGTTTTGTGTAGTTCAGTAATACTAGAATACGAGTCAGTCATGTGGATGATCATGCTTTAGGCCTGCTAAATGCAACGCACAAAGCCTTGGTTTACAGATGTGAAATGCAATTGGAACACACAAGTGCATTGTGTGCACATATGCACATATGGTGAGCCAACATTAGCCCCAGTGTTTCCCACATAGACTTTACTTGGCAGGCCGCCTAAGTATACTAACGGCCACCATAGTATATCTGGCGATGCATTTAAGCATTCTTAATTTTTTTTATCCATCCGAGAGAATGACGTCCTGCGCAATTGATTAACTAGTTGTCAATCTCTCCTCGCTCTACCCTTCCTGTACCTGTTCATTCTGCTATCACGAGAAGAGTTAACTGACATTGTACATGCTCTGCAGTGAGAGTGAGAGTGAGAGAGGTTCTATGATAATATGTTAGAAGATGCGGACGTGTGGATATTTTACAAGCCATCATTGGTAAAGGCTGCTGCCCGCACTCTGTGGTTCAGGTGGATTAGAAATCGCTCCAAGTTTCTATCGGATCAAGAGACAGCAGGAAGTGATGCTGTGTTCCATGGGAAGCTGGAAAACTGTAATTGATGTAACACACACCAGGGCTGCAGGAACAAAATCTGAATAGAATTTGAATGTTAAAAATAATATCACTATTCAAATGTTGAAATTGCTATTCCATTTTGAATTTATTTTTATAAATAAATAATTGATTAAAAATGTTTTGGTTCACGTTAGCGAATCAATCCACATGTGATAAGCAATAAAGTTCAATAGAAGTTCATCCAGTTTGATACACAGTGAACACACAGAGAGTAATGTTCCCGGTAACAGTGTGCGGAGTCTGCAATGGAGACTGGGCAGTTACAGGAAACTGAGTAAATTAAGGAAATCTAGAGTTTTTATTTGCTTTGTTTGGAGAAAAGTTCACTCTGATCAGAGCTGTGGGACTGTGCGTAACAGCCAAAGTTGAGCAAAATATTTGAATATTAAAAATAATAAAGCATACAACTGGTGGTCTTGGTTCAGCTTTGTGAGGCACACACGCTGGGATCATGCGATTATAGAGGAAGCACGATTCTCATTCTACCCAGAGTTGTGCAGCGCTACCATGCACCCAAATCCAAAATGCTTTCCAACCCTGCACAGCCTCGGATGTTTTCATGGAGTATGTGACTGGCATGGCATGGCACATCAGCAGAGGTTATTACAGTGCTTTGAGTCAGGATGTGTACACACTGTTGTTGGCATGAGGCCTTCAAGTGTTGCCATGAGCGCAGCCAAAGCTCAACCGCATCAATCGTTCGGACAAGGGAGGTGTTGACTGGTTATGGAGGTGAGAGGGTGAAGGGATGATGGAAAGACAATATACAGTATGCTCTTTCCATTGAGTGGCCAAGTTTGTGGCTATACATCTCCAGTATACGCGTCCAAAATACTCCCCACGCTCCTTGCTGGTGTAGATGGTGAAGGTGAGTCACAATAGCTGTGTATCCACCCAAAATAACTTTTTTTTTCCAGGAACTAAAAAGGTTCCTTCATCCCACTGTTGTCTGCGTTTCCACCATGGTCTAAAGACCTGTGACGATGATGCAAATGAGTCCGCTGGCGTATAAAAAAGCGACGCCTGTTTTTACACATCGTTTTTGTACGTGACGTATACAACAAACGGCTACACTCCAGTAGGTGGCGGTAATGCATTAGACTATACAACAACAAGAATAAAAAAAATTGATGAAGAAAGACAAACTAAGTGAAAGTGTAGTAGTGGGACTGGGACTTTGTGCCTGGAACTTTATTTATACCCTGATTCCTGCGGTGGAAACGCACTGAGTTCCTTCAAAGGTTCGTTGTTCCTGGGGATGGTTCGTGTGGGGGAAACGTGGCTTTGGTGAGCTTGTGCGGGTCTCACCTGGTTGAACCTACGTGTGAAGGCCACAGCGTTCGGGGCAGAGCTGTGCTTCTCCTTCTTGTTCCAGCCACAGCTAGACAGCTCCTGAAAAAAAATTTAAAATTAAATAAAATACAGCCAAAGATTTACATTTGAAACCAAAGCAGTCAGCTGCTTGTATGCACTTGGGCATACAATTGGGCCCGTTCTGAACGTGTTAAAAAAAGTCTCCTCAGATTTCTCCTAACAGGGAAATGGAAGAGAGGCAGAGAAGTGCATCATAGAAGAGAAACAGATCAGAGAAAGACTGGCAGAGATAAGGGATTAGGCAGAGAGAAGCCGGTAAAACAACACAGTCAGAAGCTCTAAGTGACAGAAGTCAAACACAAAATGTCAAACCAAGGTAAGCTACAAGGATAAAGTTTTGTGCAAAGATAGTAGCTCATGTGTACTGTACCAAAGAAGAAATTCAAGTTTCTGAAGAAAGTGGACTGATCCCAATTGTTGGAGTGTTTATTCCCCGCACAAGCATGTGTTAATTTGTGAAATCATAGCTCAGTAAATAAAAGTTAAAAAGTTGTATATTGACTTTTGTAGAGGAAGTAAGAATGAATAGCAATTACACTACTATTAGTATCATATGTTTACGAATAATTTATTTCAGAACTATAATTTAAAACTTCCTCCTTCCCAAAAAAGGGGACATTTTACAGAAAGCCGGCCAGAGTGGTACAAGGCTGGGACCAGTTTGTTCTCAGCTGCTTTTCACTGTGAACCAATTGATGGAGACCACACATGCACTGCAGGGGGACCCGGTGCCTCCCTTGGCCTCGACGGGCCACACAGAGGCCAGGGACGCTGACGCAACAGTAGGAAAAACGTTGTGCAAGCTTCCCTCACAAGTACCGCCAGCCTGGCGGACTCAGACTGCGCTGTGAACAACTGAATTAGGCTGCTTCTCTCAGACAGACTGTCTGAAAGCAACAGCTTCCACCAACTGCTCACAACTCCCCAAGCTCAGATCACATCAGGACAGCCTCATGCACAGAGGTTTTATGCTCTGTGAAGTGTGCACGTGTGTATGTGTGTGATTGTGTGTGAGTCTATCAGTTGGTGTCGGCCCCAGATCCATCATCATTCTAAGGTGCAAATTTTCAATTATTCACATTGACAGTGAAGTGCTGCAATTAATTAAAATTTGTTTACTTTATCAAGTCCAGACCAAGGCAAACAATCGAATCGAACTTCCAAAGAGTTTGCACGCATGAGTTTCACTTTTAAAGTTACGTATGAGCCAAGTCAGTCATTCTTTTCCAGTTGTATTTCAGCCCAACACATTGAAAGCAGTGATTTAACCAAGCCAATCAAAGCCAATCAAAAACGCAATAAATACAACTTGTATGATTCACATGTAAACAAATACAATGCAACTACAGAGTAATGAGAAAAATTAAAAATAACATTGTCACATAGGTGATTTTTTTTTCCTCCCATCCTTGGTCTGCGTGAGTGTGCATTTGTGCGTGTTTGTCCACCATTGGGGCCAGCTGGGTTGAAGAGTCTGCATATCAAACACAGATGTTAAAAGCAGACGTTGGAGCATAGGCGAGTGTGATGCCTCTGGCTCCAAGTGGACTCCGTCAAGACGAGGATACAACCAAGGGAAAACAATGATAAAGTAACATGAGGAGGGAAAAGTGTTTTTTACCAAACCAGGGCTTGACAATAACTGTTGCCCAGTTGCCCCAGGCAACCAAATTTGGGCCATTGTCAACCATCTTGTGCAGTCTGGTTGCCTCGCTGTCAACCAGTGTGGTATACGTAACGTCTGTTTAGAAATTGATTGATCAATCGATTTATCAATGTATGCATTAATCTCAGTCGATTTTAAAATTGTTAGAATTTGTCAACTATTTTGTCCGTCTTGGCAACCAAAAGCTGATGTATGGTCAACCACCATTAAAAGTTAGTGTCGGGCCCTGCAAATCCATCATTTTGCTGCTTCCTATTAATTTTATACATAGGCAGTAATGTAAAGCATTCCGGCAGCAAGAACAGTTTTGAGAGGATATTGTATTAAAAAAAAACAAAAAAAAAAACTTGATGAAAATCAAATCTGTCTTAATTGACTTCATGCCTCTCAAGATGCATAAACTTTCTAAGCAAACTTATAAATTAGCCGTTGTAAATCTTGGTCCCTTTCTTGATTTGGGTGGATTGCTCAGGGGAAACGGGAGATTGACCAATCAGGTGTAGACATGACGTTTATTTAGTGGTCGTTGCTTGGTGGTTTTCTTAGTCCAACTCCCCACAACCCCAGCAGGTTCAGTGAGGTGGGGTAGTGGTATGCACTGCGGGACTCAGGATGCAGGCAAACTCCACCAGTCACCCATGAGGAGGGACAGCGACGGCAGGCCTCATCACAGAGAACACTGAGTTTATTTAAAGTTGGTCTTCTTCAAATAAGCCCTGCAATCCCATCTGCTCTCCCGTCAATCACACTACAACACTGCACATGATGACATCCACACAGAGATGTACCTTTGAGAGTGGGAGATGTGTGAGGGCTTATACTGTATGCGCGCACACACACACACACACACACACACACACACACACACACACACACACACACACACACACACACACACACACACACACACACACACACACACACACACACACACACACACACACACACACACACACACACTTTGTTTGACTGTCTGTCTCCCATAGGGCAGACCGCTAGCTGACCACCTAGTGAGGCACACAGGCTGCCATCTGTGTCGCTCCAGAACAGTCAACAAAGCTCAACCAAGACCACCACAATTTGAGACCAAACCTGTGCTTTAATGACCATCTACTGTATCCCTCAATTCATCAGTCTCATCGTAAAACTTGTATCGATCACCCACTGACCCACCCATTCAAGATACATCAAATACTACTCCAAAATACTTTCATCCATCATATACCAACATCCACCCATTCATCCATCTCCCAGATCACCCATCCATCCCCAACAACTTATTTAATAAAAAGTTGTTGACAAAAAAAAATGGGTTTTTTTTTGTTGGTTTTTTTTTCATCATTTAGCAGACGCTTTTGTCCAAAGCGACTACAAATTATTCATACACCGATGGACGCAGGCATCAAGAGCAATTAGGGTGTTATGTGTCTTGCTCAAGAACACTTCAACATGAAAGCAGAAGCCGGGGATCGAACCAGCAAGCCCTGCCACCCCATCTGCTCTCCCGTCAATCACACTACAACACTTAGCTACTGCTCCCCCAAACATCCATCAATCCATCCACAACATCCATGCATCGTCCAACTCCCATCTGCAAACATTCATCCATCCATTGATAAGATCATGGTGACTAAAGTACAAAGCAAGGTACTCCAGGTACCAAACAAAAGGCTCCACAGTGATCCCATAATAACCTAAACCCGTTGTCTGTTGCTGTGCTAAAGCATCGTCAGGACTTTATTTCCTCTATTTTCTTGAATGTCGTTATGTCCTCTATTTTCTTGAATGTCGTCGTCTAATTTTGCATAGGAGGCGCTAAAATAACTGCAGTCACCATCTAAGAATAAAAAGCTGACAGTACTTGGGTCTTTAGAGGGTAGCTTTGACGAGGCAGCTCTGGTAAGCGGAGGCTTTTTTTAACGGCTGCAGTATAAAGACAGCAGCATTTAAGTTGCTCTGCCAGGCCACAGACTGTCATTTCCACAGACTGTCTTTTTCACAGACTGAGCACTGTTTTCATTAGTTTCCTGTCCGATGGAGCTTCTAGAAGCTGTGCTGTGTTAGTTACACAGACTGAGGAAAGTACATACACTGAACATAAAATAAATCCAATTTCATCGCCGGTTGAATCTTTTACAGTACTGCAACTTACAATTTATAATAAATAATAAATACCACGGTGAGAGTGGCTCGAGGCCAGCCTGGGGTAAGGCTTATTATGCTGCCCTATAATATGAGGGCTAGCCCAGCGTCAAAGGCGCAGATTCCCATTAATTATCATCTGTACACTGAGCTTATCTGAATAGGAAACTACTTCCTTTATGGCAGTGTTTTTCAACATGCACTTTTTAAAAATGACAAAGTATCAGAACCCAAATAAGAAAAGGTTTTAACTATAAACTGTGAGGAGAGCAAATTTGTGACTGACTTTTCTGCATTAAACACTGATGTCATGCATGATCGCATCTTGGTTAACACATAACAAATGTTTGATGAACTACAAATGTGTGTTATTCATGTGTAATAGCCTCACCCACCAAGCTCCCTCATGTGGAGTGAAACCTTACTGGGGATAGAAATTATTTTAAGACTACGGGAGAAAATCTGCAATTTGACTTGGTAACCCAATTAAAAATCTCCTGTGGCTCACCTGTGGGTCCTAACCTAGACTTTGAAAGAGGGAGCTAACCAACCGCAGCATGGCCACAAACCAGGATCATACAATGTGAGATACCACAGCTATTTCTCCTGCTTTTATCTACAGCTGAAAAACGAGTGCAGAGATCCCACAGAAGCACCATAGAACAACAGAGGGCATGCGTTTAGAGACAAAGAAAACAGACTGCGTAGAGAGATGGTGGGGGTTTGGAGAGGTTGACAGAGACTGTAATGGAAAATCTGTAGTGTACCGTGAGTGCCAGATCTGTAATTCAGGTTTATGCAAGACAGGGGAAACCTAAATCTGCCTGCCAGGGCATTCTGAGCGCAGGACCGCCTGCCGATCTGCCAAATTGGTTTTCATACCATAACTTTATGACCCAGAACCGAAGTACCAGTCATCTGGCTGTGCAACTATCCACATTAATGTGTGTGTCTGAGAACCTTCTGTGTGTCACATATGCTTTAATGAAATGTGTTAATTTCTGACATTTTTAACTTGTATTTCTTTATTTCATATAAACTTTAATAATTATTATTATTATTATGATTATCATCATCTCATGTCTTTATTGAAATTTTCATTTTCATTGCATGTGAAGCACATGCTTCACATGTTTGGCTTGCCCTATATGCTTGTTTTTATTTATGAATGCTTTATTCTCCACAAACAAAAACATAGTAAAGTTAAATCAGCTTTCAGAAGATCTTTGTCTCATCACCTTGTTTTGCATTTCTTGGATAAAGGTACCTCTGTAGGAGGTTTTTCTGCTTTGCATGTAACATCATGCCATATGATATACAATATGTCTTGGCTCACAAAAACCACAAAGAAATGTATACACTATGGCTCTATGTATGGGTATAGTAGTCACAGACACAGATTTCTCAACAAGATAACTCAGGTCTTGGTTCCATTTAGGAACTGTACTCGACCTCTCTCAATCTCTTTTACTCAAATCCAAGGTATGAGTAAAAAATACATACATTTCCCTGTGAAAATGTTTATTCCACAATTGATTAACGCTGGATTTCATTAGGAGCGCAGGTGAGTCAGGGCTGAGTGTGCACATAAAGCGTCTCGTGTTCTGAACGCAGCTCATCTCCGCAGTTCAGCAGACAAGTTTGCTCTGTTTGGACATCAGAGGAGCGGGTGTGACTCAGTGGCGTGTTGCAGGCAAACTGACACACATTCTCCAGGAGATGGAATGAGGCCGGCCAGCCCAAGTCACAAATTTTCTTCCATGGTTATTGTCATGACTTTGGCTTAACAAATAAAAAGAAATAGCAATTTAACCCTGTTCCCCCCTCCATCCCTCCTCCATCCCTCCTCCATCCCTCCTCCATCCCTCCTCCATCCCTCCTCTTTACCTTCACCTCAGAGAACCAGCTGTGCGGAATCAGGAGTGTGACACGACTAATTTAAAAATATAGAAGAACTGTAAGAAAAAAGAAAAAAAAGAAAACATGTTGCCCTGTTGTTTTGTCCAGATTTTATTCTGTAGATGAGATTTTTTCCATCTTGGTGCATTTTGCAAAAATAGATCCACCCTCGATATAACAGTCTGTAGGTATAACCTGCTGTGGAATAAGATGAAAGTAACAGATTTGGCTACATGCAATCAGCCCCCCCCCACCCCACAACAAATCTGTTTTTGAGCGTCTTTCTGTTTTGCAAAAGACACAGCCAAGGACTTTGTAGAGGGACATGGTAGTCGGGGGAGGGGGGCACATTACATGTCTGTCTGCACTCTCGATTACTGCAGAGACCAGAACGATTTACTCCTGGAGTTTCCATCCATCAAATGTGCACCCTAAACAGAACACAGAATATGATAAAGAATGCAAGGTCCTCTGGTTTACAGATTACTGTCAATCTCTCTGTCTCTCTCTCATCGCTCCTTGTTCCATCACTCCGAGAAGCATCGCTACGCAAACAGCCACTACTCATTCTCACGTGTACAACTATATTTGTATGATACTAGCATAAATAAACATACTTAAATATGCACAATATAAACAAATCTGTAGTGTCTAGTGTCAGACATGGAGATCGACTAGCAGAGAAGCATTTATGGCCTCATCGCCTCAGTGAGTGAATGTTCCTCCTTGTACAGAGCAGTTGACTAAGTCAGGACATCTTGTTCCTGTCAGTGCAGCAACACTTGTTTGACGATATCCTCATACTGAAATCAAGTCTGTGGGAACACGCACGGACGGACGGACGGACGGACGGACGGGCGCACGCACACGCACACGCACACGCACACGCACACGCACACGCACACACACACACACACACACACACACACAGGAAAGAATGTGGAAACTACACAAATACACCCTCCCCATATTAAGACAGTTATGATGTGTTTATGGAGATAATTTTAATAAAGTCTAAGAACCGATATCCCAACGCCAGGTCAAAACTAGTCTATTGTTATTTTAACATTTAAGTAGTGCTTTTTGCAGTCTTGGGAAATACCAAAAACACTAGACTAACTTGGACATTAAACGCAGCTGATGCAGGAACCTACATTGAAGTCATGCAGATTAGAATATTTCCAATATTCGTCAGTGAGGCTGAAGGACATGTTTAAATAGCCAACTCTGCTGTGAGGACATCCATGTTGTAAAAACACTTTTCCCACACGACCACAGACCAGGAGCACTTGGAAGGGATAATTTGGAAAATCTGACCCTTATTTCAGTTTGTGATTATGCAAGAAGTCAAAATATTTCATATTTAATCTAGACAGGCCAGAGAGAGGTAATGGATGGAGCTCAGAGGGAGACATCTGACCATGAGGTTTACTCCCTCACATTAACCTTTTTACCACACAGTCACTCCATCAGAACTCGAAAACATCACATGGAAAATAGCCCTCTGTGCTTAAATACAAATTTGAAAGAAAGACCAATGATTCCTCACCAATTAGATTATATGTCAATTCCAATAATTCCCACAGAAAAAATTAAACAACATTTTTCCACTTGCAGACAAGGCCTGTTTGGGCCACTCTGTTATAAGTCATGACATACTTTTGGTTTCATGTGTAGGGGATTTAAAATGCAAAATGAAAAGAAAGGGGGCTTTATGTAGTAGGATAAGTCACCAGTAAAAGATCCAGGCATGTTTTTCAAGATTCTGTCAGAGACACAAAGCGATACAGCAGACACACCTACTGTTTTTTCCATCCCATGTCAAAGATGTGCACTGACAGCAGCAGAGTCGGCTTGGGGCAAGTGAGCAAAGTCATTCATTTTTCAGTGTGGTTTCTTCAGAAAGCGCACACAAAAGTTCAGTTTATGGTATAGACCCAACTGCAACAGGACTAGGAGTTATCCAACAAGTTAACAGTTATCTTTTAGTGTTGGGTGGGGCTCACAATCAGATAAGCAGTGATGAAAGCGTTTCAGAGATTTTAATCTCTATGCTTGTCTGTGTAATGGGACATTATCAAAAAAAGGGGCAACAAACAGTTTCGATGACTTACAAAATCGACTAACCTTGAATCTAACCCTCGAATTTATCTTCTTTGTGCTTAATCGCAACTAATACAATACTAGTTTTTGGAGAACTAATCTCACAGGAACCAGGCCAGAAAGCACCACACACTGTGGTTCTGGGAGCCACAGATTGTAACTTTATGAGCCCACAGTGGCCAGCCTTAAATGCAGGTTATACATGACTGCCGTCAATGCTGGCAGACGCAGGAAGTGAGTTCACCCCACTTCCTACTGTTAGGGCTCATAATGTGTGGGAAAAAGGGCTGCCATGATCATGAAATTTTAGTTTACGATTCATTGTCTTTTTTGTTCAATCTATGTGGGCACGGTGCTTGCGCTGCTGCCTCACAGTGAGAAGGTCCGGGGTTAGATTCCTGCCTGGGGTGGTGTTGCACTGTGCTCTGGTAGGTTATCTCCCGACGAGGGGGATTTCTATGTGGAGTTTACATGTTCTCCCCGTGCTCAGATGGGGTTTCCTCCATATAACATCGGTAAGGACCACCATCAAAAACATGCAAAAAGATCAACGTCTCACCAACGATCAGCACAGGAGAGAAACAAACATAGAACCAAAAACAACCAGGTACAGCATATACCTGGAAAAACATAAACACAGAAACATCAGACGACAACATGTATCAACAAAACAGAGTTAATTTAGTCGGGGAAAATTGGAACCGCAATTTGGCACATGGCCTCTTCCTGTGATAGCTATAGCAGTAAATTGAGCTGTTGAGCACCATGCCCCTCAGCCACAGAAGACCCACCCCAGCCCGCAGAGCAACACCCACGCACAGCCACGAGGAGCATAAACCAGTTCCAGAGGGGGCGCGATGGTGCGCATTGGGACGCCTGTGATCTGCGCTCTGCTATGCACACATCAAGGGCATCCTGGGGACACTTTCCTCATGAATATGCATATCTGGCCAGACAATCCACTACCTGGATGTCCATTCACATAAAAAAAAATAAAAATAACAACCGACAAAAAAGGCACCATGGGGCATCAAGGGGCAAAGGAGCAGATGCTCGGGCACCTTCTGACCCCACCCCACCGCACGTGCCTGCTACGCACGTAGCTCACACGCGACCCAACTCGCAAACTCTCGGCCTATTGTGTGGTGTATGTACTGAGTTTGAGTTCTAGAACTGGGAGGGATAGGCGAAGCACAACCAGATCAACACAGGGGTGCAGTAAAGCGAGACTGCGCCCACACGGACCCCATCCCGGAACGAACCGTGCCCTAGGGCCCCCGAATGTCCCCCACATGCCGGAAACAGCACAACATAGCCCCGACTAAGGAAGACTCAAGTATTGATGGATGGAGTTATGTCGTTGATAAAAGTAGCCCATATTACATTTCATGAATCAACATTGTTTTTGGATGTTGCCAATAGTTTTTCAATTGAGATGTATTCTATTAATAAATGTAACTATTGGGATGTTGTGAAATTATCCCTGTTTTTCCAAATGAGTTTTATTACTTTCTTGGCAATTGTTAAGGCAATCAAAATGTGTTGGTGGTGTTTGAGTGGTGCTGAAGAGAGGTCACCGAGGAGACATACTGTCGATGGGGAAACTGGATACTTCTTGGTGATGTCAGTCCAGAATGTTTGCACAAGTGGGCAGAGCCAGATGGCATGAAAGTAGTCATCTCTGGTATTGAGGGAACAATGAGAGCAAGCATCTTTATCCCGGAATCCCATTTTGAACATTTTGTGTTGGGTGATATGAGCTCGGTGCCAAATCTTATATTGCATGAGTTCCAATTTGGAATTGCGGGTCAAAGAAAACACGAGAGAGAGAGAGAGAGAGAGAGAGAGAGAGATGAGAGAGAGAGAGAGAGAGAGAGAGAGGAGAGAGAGAGAGAGAGAGAGAGAGAGAGAGAGAGAGAGAGAGAGAGAGAGAGAGAGAGAGAGAGAGAGAGAGAGAGAGAGAGAGAGAGAGAGAGAGAGAGAGATGAGAGAGAGAGAGAGAGGAGAGAGAGGAGAGAGAGGAGAGCTCACCTCTGGCTGGATTGGGGCTTTGAACACAGGAGCATCCATTAGAGTAATCTGGCCCTGAAAGAAGTAAAACACAGCAGTGTTGCGGGATAAAACTGAGTCTTTAACCGGATCACAGTGGTCAAAACAGGCAGCTATTGAACCATCACATTACGCCAGCAGTGTCCAACACGCAGCCTAGGGGGGGGCCAGCTTGAATGATGCTTAATAAATAAACACCAAAATGTATTCCCAATCCAGTTAACATCTGCACCATGTTCAGTGGCTTCCGTTATTTCTCCACTTCAAGAGACGATAAACAACTTGTTGTGAGCTGGATGGTGAGCGTGGTTTGGACCAGCTGGATCTGCTTGATCAGTCAATAGATATGAACTTTGTTAACTTCTGAGTAAACCACGCTGGCTATGCGCATGCAGACATAGTTTTTATCCTGTCTACTGTTGTTTTATATATTTGTTTTGCACAAATAAACTGAAGCTTCATCTTCTTCAGAAGCGCACCACACACCACTGTGTGCTACGAGTTACAGCAGCTCAAAGATTTTTCAGACGCCTTTGAACACAACTAAACCTCAGTATTTTAACCTCCCTGAGCGGTGATGTTGACAAAACTAAGAATGTCACAAACTTGTCAGTCAGCTATTTTGTCATTTATTGAACTTCGACAGGGGTATTACGATATGTTCCTGTCAAAGTTAAAAATTCATTTTAAAATGTAGTTGATAGAGCAGGAGGTTTTTAAATATGAGATGAGAGCGTTCCAGAGAGGAAAGAGAGACTAGGCTAGCAAGGACAGAGGACGCCCCCTAGTGTTTGCGTGTGAGGATAAGAAATTAAGCAGCACACTGGATGAGCATTAAACTGATTTAAATAAAAGTAATAAAACGTAACATCATAAGAAGTTTACATTAAAAATGTTGTTGTTTGCATCTTATCTAAATCATCATAACGACCCGGAGCGCTGTAATCCTAGTTTAGAAGAACTGTTTATTTTGCCACAGCCTTCATGGAAACTCCGGCTCAGCGCCATTCGGGAAGATCTAGAGTCTACTTGTTTCTGCCAAGTGTCATCAATTATTACTGATCCACGCTGACCTTGTTTCTCCTCCATCATTTCAGCTTCAACACCCCGCCTATGAAACTACTGCGCTCCAGCACAAGCAGCACACCCACCTCTTCTCTGCCTCCTGGGGCCTCGCACTGGCTACAGAGAACCGGGTTCCCATTTGGAGCCAGTGCCAAACTGCGGAAGTCACTGGAATTTATAAGGGGCTGCGTTAAAGACTTCTCCCCCAGTCAATGCTTCTGGAGTACCGACGTACCCGGTGTGCTGTCAAATAACAACTAAGGAAGTCATTGGATACTGTTGGTTCTGGTCATGCTGTATCCGCTTGGGGAAAATTTACATAATTTTGGCAAAAATAAAAATACCTTATTTTTTTCCTTTTTTTAAACAGGATGACCGCAACCATAAAACACATGCTAAAACTTTTAAAACTGTCAAAGTATTATCCCTGATCATTTATGCAGAAAAAAACTAATAAGGAGAAACAACAGCATCAGAATCAGTAAAAGGAAAGTTTATTTGTAGCGCACATTTCATACACAAGGGCAAACAAAAGTGCTTTAGATAAGCTATGAATGGCATGAAATAAAAATATTAAACTCAGTTTAAGGTTATCACTTCAGAATGAGAAATTGAAGGATCACAATCCCTTCTTCAAAAATGATTTTCAGAATTCCATTACTTGTCTTTGTCTACTCCCAATGTAATCCTCAGCCTGTCAACATCCTCTTCTAAGACTCCCCCTCTGACTCCCCCTCAAACCGTAGCTGATGTCACAATCACCAACGTAGCAAAACGGCAATTCAGAAAAACAGAACAGATCCTGTGTTTTGAATCTCAATCCTTCAGATGCTAACAATACATAGCCAAAAGGGCTGAAGTGGGTGTTCAGCAAACTTACTGCATATTCTTCGGGAGTGACCTTCAGCACGTCAAACACAACTGCATCGAAACTCTTCTTCAGCTCGAAGGAGCTCTTATCGCTGAGGGACTCAGAGCTGCTGCTCTTCTGGGGGAATAAAAGGCACAAAGAAATGAGGCAGAGCGACTGAGTCGGGACAAGAGGATGTGGGTCAATAAGGCCTTGGCTCCATTATGAGGGCTTACTTCAAAACAGTGAATGGAAGACTTTAGGCCAAACAACTCTGGCAAATAATAATTTAGGTTCTTGCATGCACGCATGGAGCTGAATTATGATTAGATATAAAATTGCATTGCCTTATAATGATCACAATATCAGACCTGAGGGAGATTTTAAGGGAGTTTTATCCAATTTTGGTCTGATTCTCTGGCAAAAAGGGAAAGAGGGTGAAGAAGTGGGTGGGACCTTTACCTCAGAGAGTGTGGCAGCCGCTGTGCTGGCACCTGATTGGCCATTGGGGACATCCATCATTCCCACACCATCTAGCTCTAGCAAAGGAGACCTCTCATCCTCAGCTTCAGCAAAGCCTGCCTGGCCCTCTGGACACAGACACACAGACAGACAATTAATATTGTAACTTTGTCAAACACAACAGGGGTCTGCAGCGCCACCTAGTGGTGAAAAAGGGACGAGCCGTTTGATGAGGATAGGTAAAGTCTAGTACATTTGATTTGTGACTCAGATGAGCTTCAAGGTAGATTACAGTAAAATCTCCTGTGAGGAATGATAGCAAAGTGGCTGCATTTCTCAGAATAAAGTCTGAATAACTGATGAGCTCGGTTGCCTCTTTCCCCGAAGACCTACATCCAATCCGATTGTTTTTAAGAAAAAAAATACCTGCTGTTTTACATTTTCTTGGTAATGGCAAATTGTACAGTCTGTATTCTGTAAATTAATCGATGAAAGGAAAACTCACAATATTTTTCACGTAATCCTTCGTGATAATTGGTAGTCAACCCGAGTGATTGGAATCAGATTTGATCCAGTATTGATTGTTTTATCCTCAGTCGACAGCCGGGGGATTCACGCTCACTGAAGAACCATTCTCTCAATGCTCGATCAATTTTTAATAGATTCAGAATGTAAAAGACTCCCAATGGTTGAAAAATAAGGTTTCAAATAAAAAATACTGGAGTTTTCTGATAATCATTCTTCTCACTTGTTGTCTCATAACATTTGACATACAAATGCATCAAATTTCAGCTGAAACCAAAACCTGAACAAACTCCTAATGAGGCATATAGTGAAATGTCAACTTGCTGTCCCAGCAGGGAAATGCCGACATTTATACACCAGTCCACAGGGTGGAAGATGGAGCAGATGGCTTTAGGTCTCGTATTAGAGACAGAGCCTTTGGAAATTGGATTGCGGGAGAAGGTAGCAGTCTGTGTCAGTCACGTCACACCTCAGACCAGTTCTCACTCACACACACACACACACACACACACACACACACACACACACACACACACACACACACACACACACACACACACACACACACACACACACACACACACACACACACACACACACACACACACACACACACACACACACACACACACTTTGCCAAAGATAAATTGAAAACAAACTGAAAGTGGTTGCATGTTGCCCACATCTTTTACAGGTAAAACTCACTTGACTAAAGACAAATTAAAGGCTTTTTAATGACCAACGAGCAGAGCCTTCGAACTGATGGCAAGTTTTGTTTAAATTTTCACATTTTAATAATATGTCCTGGAAAGTATAAAAGGCAGCTCTTCTGCCTCCTTTACTCCAGTTGGACTTGTGTGTCAGAGAGACACTAATGAAGAATGAAAAGCTGCGTAAGGCGCTGATGAGGTGGTAAAGTCCAGTACATTTGGACTGCTGGACAGTAAAATTAATAACCATTAAACCAGGTATCAGAATATAGAATAAAAGTCAGAATATTCTCCACCCGTGATTTTTATTTGAACACTCCTCATCCTCAAGACCGAGACGGAGAGAATGAAGACGGAAAAAGGAAGATATTTAAGATGGTAGCATATTGCACATGAAGAAAACTAGACTAGTACAATAATGTCTTGAACAGTGTTCCGAACTTGAAACACTGTATTTTTTCTTCACTTCTTCTAAAACTGATCTATTTCTGTTTGATCGTCGTTATTTCAGAGAAAGTCACGCACTGAATCCAATGCTCAACCTGGTCAAACAGCTTCAGGGATGAACCACAAACTATTCACATGATCACTGATAAAACGTGATAATGGCATAAGATACAATTTCTGCAGGGAATGATGCTTTAAATCCACGGACGCTTCCAGGAGCTTATCAGGACATGAATCTGCCAGTTGGTCTGCTGAGGGGGCAGAAACCATAATCAGGTCCAACAGTCTTGGCACCTCCAAGGTCGAGTATGGTCCAACTGCTATAAATTTTGGATGGATTCTGGCGCTCCATATGTAGAAGTTTATTGGCACCACCATGGACATCCGTGGAAATTGGCGAGAAAGAAAGGGACAGTAAAGACATGTTCTTTGTTTTTTTGTGCTATGATGGTTAAAATGAACTGACTGTATAACTTTGTGTGTTAGTTATCAATTCATTATCTTCAGTTGTGACACATTCACAATTGTCACAGCACACAGCTTGGCCGGTCTGTTCAAATCGAGCATGTCAACATTAAGCACCGCTTCCTCTGCAGAGGTCGCCATATTTGGAACCAATGCCGATAATAGCAGACGGCCATCTTAATCGACAGGTTCGAGCCTGTCCTCTTATTAAGTCATGCATTCATATTTAGAGGTCAGCCCTTAGATGGGCCTTGCACTTTAGTCTCAGGCTTCTAGGATGGTTCTAGTTAGGATCATTGCTTTTCTTTTTATTTAATCATCATACTATACTTGCGTTACAATCATGTGCCTTAATTGAGCAATCAATGGGCATCAAGAGAGACTTCCACCTGACAGAGCACATAGGACAACTGTACCTGTTCCATCTGTCCATACAGAGGTGGGTGTTGCGTTTGGAACATGAACAGTCTTCCTGAATTGTAGTCAGTTGTAACAAGAACAATTTGAAATTACAGTGACAGGTATTACTTTTTTTTTTTTTACTATTAATCTGTATTATGTTTTAAAATAATTAGGTTAAAGTATTACCAGAAGAAAGCGGCACAGCGCCACGCAGCTAGGGTTGCCACCCATCAATATGGGATCTTATAATAGGGGATTGTCCTGTATTGGAAAATAAAATGCGCTGTCTCGAACTGAATCAATAAGGGACGTGATTTGCTCTGTAATTTCGTGCACACCCTACTCTAATGCATACACTACATTTTCACATGCTTGAAATGACCTGAGAAATCATAAAACCAAAAGAGTTCCACGAGACAGTGGAGAAGTGTTAAATCAGAATGACGGGCAAGTTGTTTGTCACTACACGTCATCGCTACAGAGACAGATACGCGATATTTAAAAATGTCGGCGAATACATCGAGCTCAAGTCGGCCCTTAAAAGGAAGTGGAAGAAAAACACAGGCCCACAGGTCAGTCCTGTCAGTGGGAACGAGTACAAGGCAAACTGCACAGTTTGCCATAGAGTATATTCTGTCTCCCATGGTAGTGATCGACCTGAAGCAACATTGAGCAGGGGACTACAATGTCCGAGCAGCGCAAGGGCAGAGGACGCAGAGCGGAATCGCTCAATTCATGACACCCCAGGAACTGCACTGTTGTTATTAGATCATACTGTGTTTAGAGTCAATATCGTGCCATTCTCCAGATGATGTAAGCAGAAGAACCCACCCACCACCAACCCCCCCGTTCGGATCTTCGTGCAAGGAGTGTAGCTGCTGCATACTAATTTCTGCTTTATTTATTATTCCTTTCTAAATACATGGAGTATTAACGTAAAAAAAAGCCCAATTACTGTTAAGTCTGCAGCCTCGTCCACCGTCGTGGGTACGTGCTGTAAAACTGCAGCGTCATTGTGTCGTTATGTCACGTCCTGCTTCCTGCATGCTCCACCCGGGCTCTGCCCCTCGTCTTAAGCAAACTGATTAGCGTAGAGTAAACGCTTCTGACACAGATAATTGCCGGTTGTTTGCTGCATGTTTAAAAGGGTAACTCCGGACAATGTCTGGATAATCAGGTCCGGACATTTTCCAGACATTGTCCGGAGTGCATGTGTGAAAGCAGCTTAAGACACACATTCGGGTCGTTGAGGAAGAGTGATCGAGTGCAGATTCACAGAACTCCTTTTCACGTACTATAATGACTATAGAGCTCAACAGTTGCCGCCCACTTTTAGAACAGCTCCGTTTCCAGAAGCGAATTTCCCATTCATTCACTCCATTGACGTTTCAGTAAACCCTCATAAAATAGAAAATAATAGAATATCTTTTTATTGTCATTGTAAAAGTACAATGCAACAAGTTTTGTCTTGTGCATTTGACCCATCCTAAACCTAGGAGCAGTGGGCGGCTGCAGTGCATCGCCCGGAGACCAACTCCAGCTCTTTTGCCAGTGCTTTGGTCAGGGGCACTGACAGGAGTATTAGCCCTCACATATACACTACTCACAAAAAGTTAGGGATATTTGGCTTTCAAGTGAAATTTATGGAAATTGTAAAAGGTTCACACTACAGTGATATTATATCATGAAAGTAGGGCATTTAAGTAGAAGCATGCAATAGTGATTACCTCATATTAAACAATTTATTGAAACAAAAGCCAACAACAGTGGTGGATATACCACAACAAAAAATGTCAATGTCTCAATAACTTGTCATGTGCCCTTGAGCATCAATTACAGCTTGACAACCACTTCTCATGCTGTTCACAAGTCGACTTATTGTCTGCTGAGGCCTGGCCCCCCACTCTTCTTGAAGGGCGGCACTCAGGTCATTGAGGTTCTGGGGTACAGAGTTACAAGCCTCTACACAGCGACTTAGCTGATCCCATAGGTTTTCTATGGGATTCAGGTCTGGAGAAAGTGCAGGCCGCTCCATTTGAGGTGCCCCAGTCTCCAGCAGCCGTTCCCTAATGATGCGACCTCCATGAGCTGGAGCATTGTCGTCCATGAAGATGAAATGAGGCCTGTGTTGTTCATGCAGGGGCACAATGACTGGGTTGATGATGTTATTCAGGTAGTATGGGCTTGTCACTGTACCATTCACAAAGTGTAGGGCAGTTCTGTATTGACTAGACACATCTGCCCACACTGTAACACCACCACCACCAAAGGCTCGTCTGGTGACAACAGTGGCTGATGCATAGCGCTCTCCTTGACGTCTCCAACATCGTTGGCAACCATCATTTCTGCTCAACGTGAATCGACTTTCATCAGAGAACAGCACTGAGGCCACTGGTCCCTCGTTCAGCGTAAATGCTCCCTGGTCCGTGCAAGACGATGATGCCTGTGCCTGGTGGTGTGGTCAGGTATCCTTGCAGGTCGTCTAGCAGGCAGACCACGCTGATGTAAACAGTTTTGAATGGTCTGACGTGACACTTGGATGCCTCTCACCTCCCTTAAATGTGCCTGGAGTTGAGTGGCATTCATCATCCGGTTCCGCAGGGCACTGTTCACAATGAAGCGCTCATCAGTGTGGGATGTGGCCAAAGGACGTCCACTTCTATGCCTTTCTGTGACTCTTCCAGTCTCTCTGTTGCAACCTGCTGATGACGCTCTGTGACACTCTAAGCTCAGTGGCCACTTCCCTCTGAGAACATCCTGTTTGAAGCCTCACAATGGTGAGGTACTGTTGATCAGTTGTTAGGTGTCGTCTTGGTCTCATGATGTCAAAATGTGAACAGCATGATGAAGAGGACTGTTTAAATACCAATTCTAATTGAACCAGGAAATGTATTGGTCCATTCATGGATCAAGCACCTGTTGTGAATTTGGCCGTTCAGCTCCTTGTTAGAGAACAGCAAGTTGTGCAAAAAGTACTGAGACATTGAACAGTTGGACATGTGCATTCAAAAGTTTAGAGAAGGTCAAATTAAGTTCAACTGTAAAGGTTATTGTGCATTTTAGGTTCATCCTGAAATTTCACCCGAAAGCCGAATATTCCTAACTTTTTGTGAGTAGTGTATGTATTTGATGATGGGAGGAAACCGGAGGACCCAGAGGAAACCCACACAAACACTAGGAGAACATGCAAACTGCACACAGAATGGACCTGGGACGGCTGGGGTAGGAACCAAGGACCTTTTTGCTGTGAGGCAACAGTGCAAACCACTGAGTCCAGCGTGCCACATTTAGAGTATTTAAGCCTGGAACCAAGCCAACCAATTACAGTATAAGATGAATTTTGACAATAAACATTTGATTTGGTGCAAAACGAATTGGGAATGGAAAAAAGGCTATGGTACAAGACTGTGTACATAATTATTTTAAGAGTGATGGAACTACTCATCCCATAAACTATTGCAAATGATAGCATTCCAACGACTTCCAACCTAACGATAGTTTAACTTCTTCTTCTTGAATTTAACCGTCGTCATTATGATAGTGTTTATAGCGTTAATAGTGTTGAAGTCATTGTTGCTCCGTGGTCAACATAACGTAAATGATCGTAGAGTTCTATGGTGGCAGTGACTCACTCGGCGACAATGACGTAAAAGCGTCGTAAAACAACGTAAAACGTAACCGTGGGCGTGGTAAGCATTGCATGGTAACAGTGAGCTCCATGAATCAGAGACGTCGCTGTTACACTTTTCCATGACGTCGCAATTAAAAAAAACATTCTCAAAACAAGGTTGATATCATACAGGCTTGTGGCTTCTACACGCGCATATACCATCGTTTCACAACCTCATAGCTCATGGTACATCTACCTTGGACGTTTACCATATTATGGCTAATTATCAAAACCTTGATTCAGAATATGAATGGGGTTTTGACTTCCGGAAACGGAGCGGTCACTGTTGAGCTCTATAGTCGTAACAGTACGTGAAAAGGAGTTCTGTGAATCTTCACCCGATTACTCTACCTCAATGACCCGGATGTGCGTCTCGGTAATCGGAAATTGAATTGCAAGAACTGAGGGGCCGGTAGCAAGTATTGTTTGTGTGATAGAGACAGTCAATGGGGGGCGGGGGGCCTGTTGCTGAGGCCCACTGCCATGGGGTAGAAACTGTTCTTGTGGCGCAAGATTTTGGTCCTGATAGACCACAACCATTTGCCAGATGGCAGATTCAGTTTGTAGTGATAAATATACACTCACCGGCCACTTTATTAGGTACACGTGTTCAATTGCTTGTTAACACAAATAGCTAATCAGCCAATCACATGGCAGCAACACATTGCATTTAGGCATGTAGACATGGTGACGATGACTTGCTGAAGTTCAAACTGAGCATCAGAATGTGGAAGAAAGGGGATTTAAGTGACTTTGAACGTGGCATGGTTGTTGGTGCCAGACGGGCTGGTCTGAGTATTTCAGAAACTGCTGACCTACTGGGATTTCCACGCACAGCCATCTCTAGGGTTTATAGAGAATGGTCCGAAAAAGAGAAAATATCCAGTGAGCGGCAGTTGTGTGGACAAAAATACTTTGTTGATGTAAGAGGTCAGAAGAGAATGGGCAGACTGGTTCGAGACAATAGAAAGGCAACAGTAACTCAAATAACCACTCGTTACAACCAAGGTATGCAGAATACCATCTCTGAATGCACGACACATCGAACCTTGAAGCAGATGGGCTACAGCAGCAGAAGACCACATGGGTGCCACTCTTGTCAGTTAAGTACAGGAAACTGAGGCTACAATTGGCACAGGCTCACCAAAAATGGACAATAGAAGACTGGAAAACTGTTGCCTGGTCTGATGAGTCTCGATTTCAGCTGCAACATTCAGATGGTAGGGCCAGAATTTGGCGTAAACAACATGAAAGCATGGATCCATCCTGCCTTGTATCAACGGTTCAGGCTGGTGGTGGTGGTGGTGGTGGTGGTGGTGGATATTTTCTTGGCATACTTTGGTCCCCTTAGTACCAATTGAGCATCATTGAAACACCACAGCAAGAGTATTGAGATGCGGCATGAGTATTGTTGCTGACCATGTCCATTCCTTTATGAGCACAGTGTACCCATCTTCTGATGGCTACTTCCAGCAGCATAATGCACCATGTCACAAAGCTCAAATCATCTCAAACTGGTTTCTTGAACATGACAATGAGTTTCAGATCTCAATCCAATACGGCACCTTTGGGATGTGGTGGAACGGGAGATTCGCATTATGGATGTGCAGCCGACAAATCTGCAGCAACTGCGTGTTGCTATCATGTCAATATGGACCAAAATCTGTGAGGAATGTTTCCAACACCTTGTTGAAGCTATGCCACGAAGAATTAAGGCAGTTCTGAAGGCAAAAGGGGGTCCAACCCGGTACTAGCAAGGTGTACCTAATAAAGTGGCCGATGAGTGTATTTGTCCATAGGAAACACGGTTGTTGAAACAAATTATTTTACAAAACGGTCACGATCAGCTCAAATAACTGATCAGGCGATTGTTATAATTGTGACAATTCTAATGAAACTGATGCTAGCACAGAAGAGGCTGCTGCATCCACAGCTACCTTCCCTTTGTTGGTACTTCTCTGAAAACAAACTGCAAAAATAACAAAAAAAACATGCAACAATTTTCTTGTGATTGCTTCTATGTTGGGGGGGGGTCTCACAGTTAAAATACTTTCTGGCGCTTTCTCCTGTCTGTAGAGACATGGTGAATAGTGGGCATGTAAAATAAAAGAGGTTCTCCTAATATGTGGTTCCTACAGCTTAAGGCAAGTTAGATTTAAGACTAAGACCTTTTTAATGCCACTCAGAATTACATTTAAGACCAACTTTACAATAACCAAAATTGAAGAAAAAACAACATTAATTGACTTCGGGTTAGGGACAATTTTGCTCAAATGTTTATTGCAACGTAAAACAATTTTTTTTTGGTCCAGAGAAAAGTGAGATGATCTACTTCAAACATGTAACATTTTCTAGTGTCGAAGACATGTGAAGCAATAACATAAAAATCATGAATCATCAGTAAAAAGGCACAAATAGCTATTCTACTGCCTTCATATGGTATTTTGTCTTTTAGTGAAGCATCACATCATAGGATAACACGCTTGGGTATGGAAGAGTGTGGGCATTGCCCTTAAAACCTCCCGCTGCCACATGGTGAAACCCGCTGTGCAACCATCATGTAAGGAGGTGTGGAGGCCACCGATTCCCACCACCATCAGCTGAGCCCCCACACTACACTGCCTGTTCTTGCTGCAGTAGCTCCAGGAATCTCCATCTGGACGTGATCTTCGCACCAACCGCGGACATGCAGGTCCAGTTGTTTGTTTTTGTGGTTTGATTGAGGCTCCGCAACAAGCCGATCTGAGATGTAGAGGGCTAATCCAAACTTGCGGATGTTGGCTGTCTTGTTGGAACGGCATGTAAACGTGTGGGCAATTTCAGAGTCCGGGGAGATTGTGTGGGATACGTCTCCTAGTCCCTCAGAACAGAACTGGGAAATACCCGGCGCCTGTTGTCGGGTTGACATGGCAGTTTAGTGTTTCTCACTCTTCATGTGGGATTCCACTGCCTAGTTGAAACTCACCGTGCAGAGTTTGACACACTTCCTGCACAAAATACACCGTGCCTTATTAACATGGCCTGGTACCGGTTTCAGGCATACCGCCAACTCTTAATAGCCAATTATCATTAAATTTGCACTTCCCCATGGCCTCGCTAGCTGTGCATCTACTCTGAGCATCCCGGTCGCAAACAAAATAACAGCGTAGTTGGTTCCGCTGGTTTGCCTGACGTCAATCCGGGAGGCATGTTTAAGACATTTTAATACGAATTAAGGCCTTATTTTTGGATTTCTGAATTCAACGCCTTTTAAGACTTTTAAAGGATCTGCAAGAACCCTGTAGCATTCTATATGTGCTACTGGAATTCTCTGCTTGGAATCAGATAACACTGAAAGAAATGTTACCGCGCAACCCTTCATGCATTGAGCCACACGTCCACCTCCACAAGCACACCCTTTGGAACAGACAAGGAGCTTACCAGTTGTGTGTCAGATGCACATCGTGCTTCAGGGTGTGTTGGGCTGCCTGGTGGTGTGGCTCTCAACAGTCTGTGTGAGGAAGAGAGGGAGAAATGGTGTGATTCATCAGAGCACATAAAAAGTCAAACCCACGCACATATAGGAAACGCTGCTACAGCCAAAAATCCAATACTTATAAATAGTATTTATATTGTATTTCTGAACATACCTTCTTATTTGGTTTTGTTTTACACAAACTAGCTGCTAGGTGGGAGCCAGGCCTGTGGGGCGACTACAACAGCTATAGGATCTTTAGCTTTGTGAAATAGAAGTGTCTAAAAAGTGGTTCTTCGATCACTTTGTGACTCACTTCTGGCACCGTTTGACTGTAAACAATAAACAATAAACCAGAGTGAAGACACTTAAAGCTGAACATCCAGCGATTCCTCTGGAAAACAGACCACACGCAGTGTTGGTAACAGACTGCTCAAGGCTGAGTAATAACTTTCATCAAGTGGTCAAACTGCTGAGACAAAGGACGATATAAGACGTTTAAGAAGTGAACAAAAACTTGTTGGCGGGGTCTGATGAAAAACTGGCATTTCAACTGGTTTCAACAGTCTGGTCAACTTAGTATTCTTATCTCAATAAACCACCATTTGGCTGGTCAACCATTTCACCATTCCCGATTATTTGATTGAGCACATCCAGTGCCTATTGCTGTGCCACCGTTCATAAATCTTGATACAAAGCCAAAGAACAGATACTCTTGGATCGCTACATCTTCTACATCCAATTTAGGAGACACTTGTGGGCCAAAGCTACGGGGGCTACGTTTACACATTTTTGTGCCTTCTTGGATGCCATTTTCACAGCGGCCACTAGATGTCTCACTTAGATCAGAGATAACCCCCCCCTGTCAGGGGACAGTGGGACTTGAGAACAGGGCAGAGTAGGGAGAAATGCTGGATGGTAAGATAGTTGAAGGCCTTTCACTAGAGTTATGGCTAACAAAATTAAAACAAAGCTCCTCAAGTCATTTAGTTCATTACCATGGTGGTATGAAATGCAAAGGGAGAATTACCAGTTCCCTTTAGTCAACATAAGGCAAACCTAGCCTAAATAAGCCTTTGGAAAGACTCAAACAGAACTTCACCAAGATCAGTTTGAAAGCCAAACAAGCAGGAAATCTGATGGTAAAACCCCAAACCCAACTGCAGTTTACAGTAAACCAGAGGCTGCTTTTCTCACGCAGAGGTCAAGTTTATTACGCGTCATCTGCATTCGGTGTATGAAGACAACGAGCGTCCTGCACCACGATCAATCAGTGGTGATCAGTCAGCATCTGTTGTCTGCTGGTAGTCTGGCCCAGGAATGAGCCAGGACCTCATACATCTTTGTCATCTTAGGTCTTCTGCTTCCTCGTCTGGAACCTCCACACCTCCAGGTATAATAAACTAAAGCAACATCCTGTGAGTTTCTCAGAAAAACACACCCTGTTGCTGGTAAGTCAAAACTATTAGAATTTAAAAACCAATAGACCGAGGTGAGCGCCCTGCCACAGTTCCTCTTAGGCTTGGTTCAAACTGGCCATACAGTGTGTACACTCTGCACCCAGAGGGAAGCACGTCTGCTTTGCTGCAGGGGATCTTACAGAAATATACACTTTGGTGACTGCTTCACCACACGTGCTCTGCGCCGCTGGGAGGAAGGGACACACACACGGACACGGACACACGGACACGCGCACGCACAGCACCAGCATGTGAGTGGTGCTAAGGTGTAGCACGCCTTTGAGAACGCTGGGATGGGCTGACAATATGCCTGTGGCTGCCTCATTTGAAGTAAAACAAATATTTAATTATCCAAAAAGGGTGTGAATATTGAAATGTTGAGTTTTAGTCCATTTCAGGGTGGGGTCATTTGAATAGAAATCTTTAGACTGTTTTGTTATTGTTCAACTAATCCAAATTTAAACAAAACACCAGCCCAAATGTGACACATGTTTTCACAGGAATTAACGAGCAAAGTTAGTGAATTTTTTTAATTTTATGTTTGAAATGTGTCTAACTGAACAACTACTGTACCCATATTACATTACTACACATTTATTATATTAATCAAATCATCACTATAGGGCTACTGAAGCGATGTCAAACCGGCTTCTCTGATTATTAGGACAATTTTTAGGGGCAATGAGTTAGAAGGAGAGAATAGCAGATAAATGAGTGACGAGAGACAGGGGTTAAGTATTTGTGTCAGGGCTTGTTGCAGGGGAAGGGCCGTTAAGCTGTATGTGATTCACCAAACTGTGCGGAAGTGAAATTATCCCTATTGGGGATAATTTCCCCAATTTAATTTCCCCAAACGCTGTCTGACATTCACAGACTGAAGTGTAAAAAACACATTGAGACGTTGCCAATGATCGAGCCGTGTGACTGCGTGACACAATGTGTTGGGTGAATGTATGGCAGGGAGGGCTGAGCAACAAGCAACAACCTGTTATTCCTCTAACTACAGGACATGAATGTCATGTGCGATGTCTACGGCAGATATCGCTCGCTGTACAATATAAAGCTTTGGCCACAGATTCACGCACATCCATCTGTACCGTCACAAATTGCAACATTAATTGCTGCTCATTTGCCTGTGACAGTCGTCTAAGGATTGCCGTCTGTACATAATGCAATCGGACAGGTTTCAACTACACAAGTAAATATGAATGTTTGAATGCTTTTATAAAACTGAGGCCGGCGTTGAGCCCTGTAGCCTGGACGCAGTCTGAGACATTTGCCTGCGGGGAGAACTGCCACAGAAAGTGTTCCACCTCAGGTCAACTGTTAATCTCATTTACCTCTTTGTGTTCAGATCTTTCCCTACCAGTCTGTGCTGTTCCTAACAAAGGCCACGGCCAAGAGGAGCACTCTGCACACGCAGTGAAGTGTTTGCCTGCTGGGCAGGTGTCTGTAAGGGCTCCTCTGGTTCCTACTTCCTAGAAGCAGGTTTGCACTAATTGCCTCTCCCTGCTGCAGATGTGTGATCAAGGAAAGGTCACAAGCTGAGTGTCTGTGTAAAGGATTACACATGACAAAGATTCAGTGATCTAAAATGGTGATTCTCAACCTTTTTCCATATCAAGGACCCGCAATTTCATACGCATCAGGCCAGCGACCACATTTGATAAGTTTAGTTTCTGGGACCCCATTCTCAGCAATACAAACCTCAAATGTTTTATTCTTATATATATGATTTAGTTCAAACTTACTTTAATTATGGAGATAACAGTGAAACTATGATCAAAACACTTATATATTCTCAAACGGCTCGTAAATGAAAGAATGCTAAAGTTGATCTATTAATAATTTTGCTTGGGACCCCCTGGAACCTCTCAAATTGATCTAAAAGAGTGTGTATGCAGTGCAATTGGTTTCAGCTGATCAACCTGCAGGGCCCGATCTGTGACACCTTGAAAAGGATGCCGTTTCTCACTCTGTTCACACTGTGTATTAAGTGCACCAGTATACTTCCTTCTCCTTCCTTACAGTCCCAGAAAGACGCACACTCACTCACGTGGAAAAGAAAGTGTCCTGTCCCATTAACAGCCATGCTAATTTGTTATTCAAAGCTCGACGAATTGTCAGAACCAGTTGTGTACCACCACCAGGACACGACTTGAAAGAGCTTTAGTTTGGTGAGCTTCTGGTTTAGCACTGTCCTACGGCCTCCATCTGCTCCTGCCTGCATGCACGTGTGCTGTGTATGCTGTTTTGCCTGCCAGCAGTGCTTAATGCCTCATGCATTTGTAAAGTGTGCCGCAGATGCACCGGGCCACTAAAGTGGGTCAGTGTGTTTAGTTGAGCAGTGAGGGGAATGTGACATTCAGACGACTCTAATCTACTCTCCTTGTGGAAGGCCGGAAACAACCCAACCCCACCAACCCCAAAAGGAATTCAGTCGGAGAGTGATTTTGTCAATTTTTCCCAACAGATTTGCATTACCACTATTATAAATGTTGACATGGGTCTGCTAAGTGGTTATATCGGATTGTCTAGGTTCTGACAGGAAAGGCAAAAAAATCCCATTTTGCCCGTATAAAATGTTTGTTTGGCCATTTCCAAACATTGGATGGGCCGGAAACAATGTTATTGTCTCAGCTTAAATGCTGTATCATCATGGTAAAATACCCACTATTAGGGATGCACAGATACAGTTACTGCTGTTGGATCTGATACTGTGCTCATTATGTACTCATAAAAATACTGATACCATAATCTGATATCAACATAACATGACATACTTGTGATGAGTTGCTGTTTCCAGATTTTTTTTTTTTTTTTTTTTATATATTTTTGGAACGCTAAAAGTTTCATGTTTTATATAATTTAGCTTCAACAAAGTCCTAAATGCATAAACTGCTACAACTAATTAACATAGAGGGCCCTTGAAAATGAACCCCATGTAAAATGTGTTGGTGTCAACACCTCCTTAAAACTTGCGTGATTGTACTGAGTACCCCTATCCACTACTGCCATAATACAGCAGGTTTCATTGTCCTATGAGCAAGTTGGGACCACGTTTGGACATGTATTTCAGCCCCAAGAACAAAAGGAATTCTCAGCAAGGCCCCTTCCAGTAAGGTGTAAGGTCATGCATTCAATGCTGTTGTTTCAATTTCTGAATCGATTATGCAAGCACACTATAAAAAAAGAAAATAACTATTTATTATGTCACATTGTGTTTTGTTCTGTTTTATATACTGAAAACATTAACTAAAATTGCGTAAATAATTAGGCTTTGTGATTTTAAAATAAAAATGGAGAGCAGATTTTAAAACTATATTATAAACATGTAGCGGGCACAGTAAGTTGTCTCGCGGGCTGTAGCTCTCAAGCCGATAGTTTCAGACCCCTATCCTAAGGTCACTGAGGTACCACTCAAGCAAGTGCTCTAATCAAGTATGGTGGGATTCAGCGGTGGGAGTGTCACGACGCCCCCGTGTGAGAACAGGATTGATCTGGAGCTTGGAACGGCCCGCCTAATCGTAAACACTCTATAATGACCTGCAGGTACACACAGTAACACAGCATGTGGCAGCAGGTCTGTCACAGACAGCAGGTCGATACACACTGCTGTCGCTCAGCAGGCTGGCCACACAAGCAGGGCGCTGAGGGGGTGGGTGTGCGCATGGTACGTGTGTACAAGGCTGTCACGATTATTTCAGAATTGCCTGATCGCATTTATTTGAGAAAAAATATGTAAAATTGTTAGATTGCACCATCATGTTTCCATTCAAATTGAAAGGGAAGTTAAACCAATGTTTATAACGCAAGTGTGTGTGTTCATGTGTGTCTGTTGAGAGGGAACATAACTGAACTAACAGCCTCTTCACAATGGCGTGCCGTCGATGCGGTGACTGCTAGAGGTCAGAGGCCAGAACCAGCCAGTTCATGCTAGTTTGTAACAGAGTGGAGAAATTAGGAGAGTGACGGGAAAGAGAGAAGGGGGGAGTCAAACAGTATCTCTTTTGCACAGCAGCCTAATTCTACATTTGCAACCACCACAAACTTTAGAGTGCCAGATAGCTACTGCCTCGGCTGCCTTTGTTTCTTACTGCTAATTCTTCCTCTGTCACCTGGACAACATCTACTGCAAACTCTCTAACAGGTTAGGATGGCTGTTGGCCTCTCCTAAATCCTGGTGGAGTAGTTTCCTAGGTTGAGAAATGCCATAAAATGCTTTTACTTCTAGGCCTAAAATCTGGCCCAGATTTGCGTTGCTCTGAAAACGTTGGAAAGTTAGGACCATTTTCCTACTTGACATTTTCTACAGTGTGTCAACACAAAAAAATCTGCAATTTAAGTCTTATTTCACATCTCAAAGTAATTTGTGAATACAACTTAATTTTACTGAGTACATTTTTCTTTTTCTGAAAATTTTCATTAACTTAATCAGAGCAGGGATATAATCTGAATCATCATTAGGATTTATTTGGACGGGATCTCATAACTCAATTTGATTTCAATAAAATGATAGCACAGCAGCATTAACCATTTAAGAACCGCAATCTCGATTCATACCTCTCTGCGATCTCATTCCTGCAGAACAGCAGTCTTGCTGCATTTGCATTAGGGAGATCAGTTGCATCAAAACAAGTGGTCCCAATTTCTCTCTATTAACCAATGACAACAATGCATTACACCACACTACAAAGGGAAGAGCATATAGAACCAAAATGATATGTGTGATGGGGCTGACAGTTTAGGGCACAAACATGTGCCCTACTTTTGTTTAAAACACCAGTCCATAGTGCCTTTAGACGTTCAAAATGTGACGCAAAAAGCCGCCGTTTACAATGGTGGCGAATGTACAAAATGACACAGCTGGCTAGTTTTGTTGCTCACGTACTTTTAGCCAGGTTTAGTCAAGTCAACAGTATTAGCACAGCTTATACGCCCCCTCTACCTAGGAACTAGCAACGCCTGCATGTGGTGGCCTGAGGAGTGCAGTCCCTGCTTCGGGTGGGGGCACAAACTCTCTGAAGTCCCGACTTTGTAGGCCCGTCCCTCGGTGGGGGACATCACTGCAACAGTAAATGGTCTCTCTTCGTAATGTTCAATCCAGGCTGATCGGCGTATAACATTCCTCTTCATATGTAATTTCTGTTGGCTCCATCCAGCTGGAAGGACAAAATTGGCCGTGTGACTGGTCTTCCAAATTTGTAGAATAGTTTATGATAGAGCAACGGTCTGTTTTGGAAATATTGGCCTTCGCCGTAGGGGGTCCATTGAAACAAGCTGAAGAGGACTCCTTCTTTATTGATATGTGTGCTTGGATGCATGTGCCTTCTTCTTTGGTGTAAACTGACAGCAGCTTTTTCTTCTTGAGGTTTGATGGCGGCTTGCATCCAAATGTAAAATTGTATTGCCGCTGCCCCCCTATGTTGCAAAATGCAGTCACACACTGTTGTGTGTATGACTGACAGCAGCTCTACAACCTGTCCTCCCGCCTCACCTAGAAGGGAGCACCCTTGTCTCAGCCTTATAGGGGGACAATTGTGACATCACAAAGACATCACATGATAATGTGACAGGTTGACTCAGCTACCCTATAGGATGTGTGCGGTTGGCACTGCACGCTCACTGTCATAGCGCTAACTGGCTCAAAGTTCAAACTATTTTAACTCTTGGGCATCGCAGCTCGGCATAAATTTGGAATTTTATTGACAGTGTTGCTGCCAGGTCAACGTTCTCTCCATATGTATGGTTCAATGCTCTGTCTGGCAATTTGGCACCGATCATATGTAAATGCATTAAGTTTAAGACGTTTCCGGATCAAGTCATTTGCCTAAGTTGGCTCATGTCTCACGGCTGAGTTCCGTTGGCTTGCTGACCACAGCTAACAGAAAGACGAAATCCAGTAAGTAGAGAGAATCGCTTGACTCGCCACATGCACTCGCTCTCTTCCCAGAGCAGCAGCTGGTTCCAATGTGGCGCTCTGTCATAACGGCGCTGTCATGATTCCAGCTATTTGTTCAACGCAGTCCAGTTCCACATGATGGAACTGCAGACCAAGGTGTTATGGCATTGGCTTTTTGCAATCAATTAATTAACTGGCATTAAAAGAAAGCATCGGACTACCCGGGGGGGTTGGAAGTTCACTCATTGACTCATATTGCAGACTGATAATCGACATGACAGAAGAGATTACTTTTCTATGACTGACAACACTGAAGTTCAAAATCTCTTTGCATGCAATCATTGCATGCAGTCTCGTTGCACAAATATCTCAATTAATTTGTGACTATAGTGGTATTTAATTGAAGTGGAAAATGGCTGCATAACTGCATAAGAAAGTATTGATATTACAATTTTCATTTTACAAGATTCAGAAATCTAAACAAATCGAATTGTATTGGAGTACAGATTTTTTTTTTTTTTTTTTTAATTTGTTTTTATTCAGGCCAAATCAATACAAACTTGTGTTAAAGAATCAAGAGGTTCAACTATTTATCGCTTAGATACATGCCAAGCAGATCTTGCTGCTTCACATCTGGCTCACCCAAAGACAGCTAATGTTTTAAATCCCATCTCTCAAAGCATGTTAATCACTCAAAAACATAAATGGCCGGTGGGAACAATTAGGTGTTGCGGGTTTGTTTTTTTACAGAATGATCTGCAAGATGGCTGATAGCAAAGCAGCTGATTGTTAGTCCACTCATGTTCAAAAGCCAGTGACAACAGCACAACAAAGTCTCTCTCTCTCTCTCTCTCTCTCTCTCTCTCTCTCTCTCTCTCTCTCTCTCTCTCTCTCTCTCTCTTCTCTCTCTCTCTCTCTCTCTCTCTCTCTCTCTCTCTCTCTCTCTCTCTCTCTCTCTCTCCTCTCTCTCTCTCTCTCTCTCTCTCTCTCTCTCTCTCTCTCTCTCTCTCTCTCTCTCTCTGCAGCTCCAACCTTGAGAGTGTAACTTTGCTTTGTTTTTTTTAGACATCCTCACTCTCTTTCCATCTTTCTAGCCATCTCGCTCTCCATCCTGCACCACTCCCTGGTTAATAATTACGACTCAGGCTGTGCAGGCAGTCTGTTCGGGCACATCCTTGCTCTGCCCCTCTTCCCCCGGCCGACATAGACACACTCGATATGCTCTGCCCTAAAAGACCTAGATTAAGGCCAGGTGGTAATTCAATATAATTGTTTGTCTATGCGCGTATTGTATCTTGATAAATCCAAGACATTGTCAAATCAATACACACTATTTTGTACGCTAATTATTGTGACGTGAACACACATACACAAACCTAAGAACAGGTGGACTGGTGTAGTTGAAGGCAGTTGGCTGTGTTGAGAGAACCAAGCTGGTAGTAGGTGGCCATGTGGCAGCGCCCAGAGAGGTCGAGTGTCACGTTTGGGCGATATATTGGCCTCCGTGCATAAGTCCTGTATGCATAAGTCAGTGGAGAGGTAGAAGATTGTTGACCTAATGCCTCAAAATGTGAGGGGATTTTGCATTAGTGGGTCGGATCTCATGATTCAATTAGATTTCAATTCCAATTAAAGAGTCATAATTCAACATTGATTTAATCCGATGTGTTAACATGTTGAGATTAATGAGAATTTTTAGCAACTTTTCAGTGAAGCATCTGATGTGCATTACAAAAAGTTATTACAGGGATGTTTCCATAGGGAAAGTGGAAATATCATTCAAGTTTTTAAACCCTGCCAAAATATTGAGGTTATATATTTTTCCAAATTAACAGTTTAATTTAATATTTCAGCAAAAACAGATGTTCAATATTCATTTGTTTGAAGATTAACTTTTTGCTGCATTACAGAATATTTGAGTGCTGTGGATATTGTACACAAACAGTAAAATAAAGAATTCCTTTACTATATTGCAGACTTTAAGTCTCAGAGAAGACAACAT
The DNA here is from genome assembly GCF_960531495.2 of Zeus faber. NCBI lineage: Eukaryota > Metazoa > Chordata > Actinopteri > Zeiformes > Zeidae > Zeus > Zeus faber. Next base: position 39,525,796 of record NC_137193.1, read on the forward strand.
TTAAGATGTATCACATTATTACACCGACCGATGTCCAAGGTATCAATATATTTCTCCATGTCAGTGCGCCTGTATGTGTGGGTGTGCGCCTGCGGAGTGTGTATGTGGTGTCAGCAGTGTGATTTGTGGCCCACAGGAGAGCAAGCGTGCAGGCAGCCCAGCCAGAGTGCAGCTCTCGTGCTGAGACCGGAGGACTGTGACCTGGTGACAGAGGAGTGGAAAAAAGAGAAGGAGAAAGTGAGAGAGGGAGGAAAGAGAGGAAGGGAGCGAGTGGGAGAGGAGGTGCTGGCAGCTAGCGGCACAGACTATTAGCAAGGAAAGTGCAGGATACACAGTGAATAAGCTGCCATTCAGCAGGAACCTTCGTGTTAAGAGGAAACAGATACGATCGCTATCCCTTCCTCGATGGCTCCCCAAGGGGCGGTACAATGCAAGTCAGACCCACAGTGCTAAAATAATCTCCGAAAGCGAGACGGCAGACCACAGGTCAGGCCTGGAAATAACACTTCCTTTACCATCGAGTCCACTCCTCCTTGGACCTCAATATCCCCTCTTTTATTAGTTAACCCTTGAATACAGCAGGATGCTGAGTTAAACTCCTCGTACGTGAACATGCACATAAACAACAAGTTAAATTCCGAAGTCAGATAGACAGTGGAATCCACCAAGCTATCGGGGAAAAGAGTTTGTGTAAAGAGTTTATACTGTACAGAACTTAGTTCTTGTCTGTGCACTTGAGATCAAGTAACAAAGGAATGTAATATGCAAGAGTGCAAAAGCACCTGTTTTCGTCTCTACAGTTATAGTGAAATATGCATACTGTGTTGATACACTGTATTGTTGGTGCATTTCTGTTTATGAGTAGAAGTAAAAGAAATGTGTCAATCATCATGCTGCTTGATTGAATAAAAAACAGCGTTATTGTCTGCGTCTTTGGTAGTATAAGTCTGAACAGGATAAATGTCTGCTTGATCACATTTAGCACCTAAGAAGCTCATTTTAATGAGATTCCGAAATTTATAACTGGAACGCCCCCTGAAATCGTATTTCCGACTCGGAAAGTCGGAAGAACCTAACCAATCCCGACCTCAAAGTCCAAGGTGGCTGCTCCGTGCATAAACAGTAAGTGGAAGCAGTAGGAAGGGTTGTGATGTTAACAATGTTTTTTGTTTTTCCTGGGGGGGGGGGGGGTTACGACAGCAAAACGAAACAAGTGATATATTGCTATGGTGATGACTCCAATAAAACTTAATTCTTTTGTCTGCTTATATATAAGAATTTTAGTAATGTTTTGTAATTTTATCTGCCTCTTGTTGTCCGGATCTGCACCATATTTGATCTGCTACATAACATCCGACTCTTTCGTAGGGGATGGCAAAAAGTTAAAATATCTAACTCACGCCAAGACAAGTAAATATTCCTGTACAAGTGAACCAGCTAAGCAAGTCTTGCCTCGAGCTTCTGCATATGAAATGAAAAGACATGCTCCTCATGGGGCCCAACGTCGCATAGATCCCCACACGCCATGGCACCACCCCCTGGTGATGTCATTAGATATTATGTTATCATTTAATCAACGATTGTGAAGATTAAGAACTATCGATTAAGGAAATTCCTTTGAATTTGCATCCCTAATTGGGATGCAAGTCAATTATTTGAATAAACATAGCTGCAGGCAGCAATACAGGGGTCCAGTTTAGTGGTATTAGGTATGTATTACAGTTTTACTTGTTTCCGTAATCCCGGGATCGGACTGCACAAATTCAGTCGGATTTTACCCGATTTTCTCGTAGCCAACTAGTTTCCAGCGTTGGGCCCGAATATGAATGTCGGGAATGCCGAACAGGCGTCTTTACCCCGCGTAGGGTAAACTTTAATTCACTTCACCATGCGTTACTGCTGGGTGGTATGCAGATGGCCTAATGTCGTAATAATCCATCCAATGAGTAACTCCAAGCCACCCGTTCCGCCACTTTTTTATTTTTATTTATTTTTTTAACATTTGCTCCCACACGCACGCAAGTAACCTAAAGCACCATGCCGCAAAATATTGGCATAGGCAGTTGTGGCAGAAGCAGTGCTTGGCAAAATTACTCATTGGATGGATTATTAAAACATTTGGCCGTCTGCATTGGCTTGTGTCTCTAATATAATAATATTGTAAGGGGTCTATTATTAGACCCCTAATAATATTCCATTATCTGGCTAGATGTTGTAGAGTTAGGTTTGCCTGTTAGATTCTTTTATTATCTCTTCCACTTTAAATTTATATTAATTTATCAACTATTTACTACACGTGGTAATCTTTAGGAAATAACAGAGGCATCTTGAGTATAAAAAGTTTGGCTCTACAATTATTAACCATTAATACTAAAATGCCACAAAAATTACACATGTTGATCATGGACCCTAGAATGTTTATTCAATGTTGCAGGTTATCCCTTGTTTGGGCCATAGCAGATTAGTTTCATATTGACTGTGGAACAAAACAAGCTTACACAACGCAGTCTCATGAGCTCAGGTCAGAAACGGGTAAGCCAGAGGTCAAAGTTCACCAGACTGTCCTCTGAGCCACAGCGTTCGGACAGGATTAAGCCGCCTGGAGACACAGAGCCAGTGTGTGTCGATATAAAGAATGTTTCTCGGCGCAAACACAATTTCTTTAGCCAAGATATACAGGAAGCAGAAAAAGCCTTCTCACACCAAATAGCTGCCAGAAGAGGCTGTTTGGAGTTAGTGTTTTGTTGGACAGCTGAAACATTTAATTCCTTTACTTAACATGGTGATCCATAAGATTTCCTGTGTTGGGTGGATTACACTACACGTCCCTTACAGATTACAACTTTAAAATATTAACTTGATTCAGTGGAAACAAAACGACATAAGCATTATTCGTCCACCTAAACTAATACTACAAGACTCACATGGCCTCACTCTGGCTATGCAGGTTAGTCAGTCATCACAGCTCCAATGAAAGCCCCGGAATGTTTCCATTGATGTGCAGAAGAGAATGAGTGTGTTTGTTTGTCTGTCTCTCAGTGGGGAGTCAACCACAGAACAGAGTGTATTATCTGTCTCCATCAGGGCTCAATCAAGGCCTGGCAAGCAGTCGTCAGGTCTGGCAGTAGCATCATTAACAATAGGTTTAAACAGATGGTGTTAAAAGCAAATGAATAGCAAGAAAGTGCCGGCTTCACACAGACACACTGACATGCTGTTTTGTTCCAGTAGTCAGTGGCGGTTGGGCCCCAGGGCTTCGGGGTGAGACAAACTTGAGAGAGACATGCTGCAATGTGCAACCTGTGCATGCATGTAAATCCCCATCTCAAACATGCCTTCGCTGTGATAGAACGATGTGATGGCTCTCAGCTACAGGGTCAGTAAAGGCAACCAAGACAAGGAGGATGAGCTCACCCCAGCTACAAACAGCAAGCAGCACCAAGAATCACAGAATATGTTTTAAAGTATAGCTTCGCCATTTCTCAAACTAGGCCTTATTAAAATGAAGGTTCCCATCATTTGTAAATTTTGATAGCAAAATAATGTTGCCATTCATCGTTCTTAAATGTAGTAGTGGAAGTAAGTAAGGAAGTTTCTCAATAATAGGCGTTCGGTGAGGTTGTGTTGCGAACAGTTATAAATGATGGAACTCCACATTTTTACAAGGCCTGGGTTGAAAAATAGCGAACAAATCCTTTAAACCAAGCAAAAAACAACCTTATCCTTCCATATATGGCAAGGGATCGAACATCTCTAGAAATGCCACAAACACTTCATATAACTCCACTGAAGAGAGCAGTGGGCATTACGCTCAGTTTATATATGGGAGACATGTTTTGGTGCTCTGATCCCACCAAGGTCAACGTACCCTGGATCCAACTCTTTACGAGGTGAGATGAGATGAGATGAGATAAGGGGGAGAAGTAGAGCAGACTGAACTTAAACTAACAGACCAAGAGAAAGAAATGCAGGCACAGTGATTCCATCACTCCCGTATCAAAACGCTCATCTTTACTGCTCCCCGGGACAAAAGCTTTTTAAAAGATCGCCCACCTCTTAGATCAACTCATTAAAAAAAAACAAAAAAAAAAAAAAAAAAAAAAAAAAGCATTTTCCCTCTCCCTTTCTATGAGCTCATTCCTCTCCCACACGTTCTGCTTTCCTCCTCTGCTTCTTTTTCCACACTGTCCTGAAAGAGCACAAAGGAGGATTGTTCTCAAACAGACTGCCTTCAAAATAAAAACACCTTTAAGTGGATATTGTTCACCCATTATCTGACTGTGTAAAGTAACTGGAGGTTCATTCAAAATGTGAAAAAAAAACAAACAAACATCATTAGACTTGTGGGTTGAAAAAAACTTGATGTTCTTGTGTTTGACGTACATGGGCCAGACGTGACCGTCAAACAGACCGGGCGGGTCTGGCACAGTGTAGTTCCTTGAGCACCTCCTCTTTTTGCATTCTTCATATGGGATGGAAATAAAATAGCGTTGGTTCAGTACGTCGATCAAAGGTCCGTAGGTGTAAAGCAGACTTTGATGTGGAACATGTTACCCCTGGGCCACACCAGAAGCAACACGGTTCAGTGAAAATATTTGATATATTTTTATTACCAAGCCTGGTACGGCACAACCACATATATAAAATCTCTGATGTGCTGTCCTAAAGTAGATTACTGACAAAGTAATACCACCCCCCCCACAACAAATCAAACCTTTTTTATGTAAAGAAAATATTATCATTCCAGCAGGAAAACAAATATCACGCCCAGGAATAGACAATATATTTTACTTCATACTTGGGAAGTAGTTTTATAAACTTTATTGGTCTGGTGTACTGTACGTGTTGGCAACACTGTAGCGGAACGGTCTCCTTGGAATCACTACGTGTGGGTTCTAGTCAAACTGACTTGTCAAGCAATATTTTTGTAGTGGAGAAATGTGTTAATTTATTAATCTGGTGTTAAGCTATTAATATGTCAAATGTCAAATATATCAAATGTACAAGAATATATCCATTGCATGTTTTCTTCATTAAATAATCGAACCACAAATAACTGAATAACAAAAGATAATCACACTTAATTACAGAAACAGCTCAATGAATACACACATGTTGATTGTGGAAATATCTTGCATCCTCCGCTGGTTAATGGGACGAACCCACCGCTGCTGTCCCTGGCTTTTCCCTCGGACCCACGGAGAAGAACCTCCTGAATTTAAAGATTATTACTCATTCCAGCGATAAAACGCATTATATTCAAGCCGGAAGATTGATGTGTGAAATATAAACAATATACGCTAAACTCACAAACTAATCCAACGATGTCAATAAACAAACACCAATAGACCACCAATCCACCATCAGACACCAATTTCGAAAAAAATGAAAAGTAAAAAGGTTGAAAACAGAAGTTCACTAACAAAAGATTCCCTTACACATTGAAGGTTGGGAGATTCACAATTTCAAGTTTGAAATCTCGAGAACGCTGTTAACGTGAATGTGTTGTAGACGGAATGAGGTCGGACCTGGAAGAACTAGGCAAATAGTGAAATGACGCCGCACTTTCGTGTTGCTGACGTGCCATTTCTGGTGTGGGCCTGGGGTGAGGTATATTTAACCTTCCCACCCATTCAGCTTGATTACCAAGTAAGAGTTTCATATCAGTGGTTGCGGTTTTATCAGTTCAGTGATGACTTGTTTCCAAAGAAATGTGAGCAATCAATGTCCGGTGGTGACAAGAAAGTTCTGTGTTCATCCTGGACAGGCACTGGACATTAATATGTTCAGCAGTGGGCAGTCTCACAATTTCAAATTGTATTTGTTTAGTTTTTAAATATTTAATTTTGTTTTCGGATTCAAAAAGAATACAAGGGAAATTCCACTGCAAAGCAACATTTAGAAGAGAGTCTTTGCTTGCTTGCTAACTAGTGTAGAAGACTGCTACTTTAGTCTGCAGCAGAGCACAGTTTAAGTCTTCATTTATTCCATACACATAATTCAAAACGCTTCACATAAGAAATAAGCAGGCATTTAATAAAACCAAACACGCTCAATTTCAGCAGTATGTCATCAATTTAAAACCACTGAAGAACATGTTTATCACTGGACTGACTGCATGTAGGTCATTTGTTGAAGTCACTTTTATTCTACAGGTAAACAACTTTTCTCCAAGGAGAGACCAAGAGCGGACTTTTCCTTCAATGGCAGTTTCAGTCAGCATTGGGTTTAGCTGCCCCAGCCGAACACTGCTACTGTTTCCTTTTGAACCTGCTTAACTGAGCAAGACGAGAGATAACAGGCCTCTAGTGGGACACACACACATACTGCCCTGTCTCCAGGGCCCGATAAAAACACAGCTCCACCACAAGCAGGTGAAAGGAGGGAACGCGACAGGGGGCAGTGAAAGGGGAAAAGTGTGGACACATCAAAGTGTGCCGAATTCCAGCGAGTGGACCATGTTTGGCACAGCGATGGGAATGAGCCACAGCTACGTCCACATTGTCCCCAGAACGCACGCACGCACGCACGCACGCACGCACACGCACACACACACACACACACACACACACACACACACACACACACACACACACACTTCACTGGGTCAGTTTGCACGTGGGAGAACAAAACCTGACGTCAAAACAGTTTGTTCATAAAATAAAAGACTTGGGAGGGAGACAGAACACATCATAATGATTTCTCTAAATGTTTATAAGAAAATATCTTCAGAATCACCCACCCATAGTTTATAGCACTGATGGCAAAGCACAAATATTGCATTATCAACAGTGATATCCAATTGTGGTGACATTACCCAGCTGCAGCTCTGTGGAATCTGATTCAGTCCATCTCTGAACAACACACTTTCAGGTTCTTTCAGCTTTCTCATAAAATGTCAAACAACAAGACATTGTGTGTTTCTTTCAGAACACGTCTGTGTGTGTGAAAGGGGTGTCACGATTCAGATTCAAAATCGAGCTAAATGAGCGTGCGACTTTGAACTTCAAAATCACAAACAGGTTCATGATTCTCCCTGTATTTGTGTGGATAATATTGGCGGACATGGTCGCCATATTGGGGCGGTCGCTTCCGCCGGTAAACAAATGCAGTGTGTGCTGGGAGGTTAGGGGGCCCCCCTGAGTCGGCTCCCGGCTCCGAATAGAGTTGCCGCATCTCTCAACGCACACTGCACCCGCCCACCTGGCACTAGGGCTGCAGGAACGAAAATAATTACAAATAAAATTTGAATATTTAAAAAAAAACAAAAAAAAACCAACAATAAAGTTCTATATAAGTTAATCCAGTTTGTTGCACAATGAATGCACAGAGAAATTTTCCCGGTAACGGTGTGCAAAGTCTGCCTAGTTAAAGACGCACCGCTGCTTCTCCCTCTCCTCCGGCGTTTCTCTGTGTGCACATGGGAGAGAGCGTCTTTGACCAGAATGTCCAGTAATTCCACTGATGTGGCGATGAAAGTGGTAAATAAACCCGACCATCACCGACCGAATGTCCTTTAGTGCAGAGGTTCCCAACCACCGACTTGTTGACCATGCCAAGCCACGGGGTATTTGCCAATGGAGCTTGAGAACGCAGGCGGGATTCTGTGGAGCAATTTGCTCCACAGCAGAGCAGCAGCAGGAAACAAAGTAAATAAAATACATCTCAAATTTTTATTTGCTTTGTTTGGAGGAAAGATCGCTGTGATCAGAGCTCCAGGTAGTAATTTGCCTTTTACTACCAGCATTTCCCTCTGGTAAAAAATAGCATTTTTTCTGCGCTAATTTTGGTGAGTATCTTAAAAGTAGTGTAATAAGTAAGTTATTGTTTATTATTCTAAAGTTTAGTTTTGCTTAAGCTCTTAACTGTTTAGGTGTGTCAAATAAAAGTTACATATTGAGAAACAAATGCTTTTCTTTATAAATCAAAACTCGATATGTCCGACAATGGCATGGCGTCAGTGATGAAAAAAAAAAAGGTTGAAATCTAAGCCTTGAAATCAAAAGTCAAATCAAATTTTACATTTGGCGAATAGTGACACCCCTAGTGTGTGAGTGAGAGTTACTGTGCGAGACTGTGTCTGTCCCGTGTGAGAGTGTGAGCGAGAGAGAGCCAACCCAGCCTCCAAAATGGCGTACATATTACATGTTCATGCTACCGTCCAACCTAATTTAGTATGCGAGTAAAAAGAACAATGTCTTCTTGGACAGGCAAATTGCCCTCACAATGCATTGTGGGATACATTGTCATACCATGTTATTTCACTGGATGCAGTACATCTTTCTGGTACTTCTCCCATATTATGGTTTCAGATAAAACACCAAACTACACATCAACTTGGCAGAATAAATAGTATGCTAGTATGCCATTTTGTACATAACGTCTGCCTGTGTATGTGCTGCGTGAGGGTTTAAGTTTGAATGTGTTTTGAAGTGTATGTATGCGTGACCCAACCAGCTTTTAATGGAAGAGGAGCAACAGCTGAGGTTGAAGAAACAGCTGTATCTCTTCAACACCTTCTTCCTCTCCAACACTCTCTCTCTATCCTCATCCCTCCTTGAATGAGCCCCTCACACCATTCTCTGATCCTCCCCTCTCAACGACCAGCATGGCCAAGGTCTGGGCGTTATGCAGGAATGTATAACTCAATACATATATGTGACCCACCAAAGCAAAAGCCACCATCTTGCACATTTATAAAATGGCCAGGAGCAGAAAAGAAGAAAAAAAAAAAAAAAACCTTCCTTAAAGGAAAATGAGATTTTCAAAACCGAGTTTGATTTATAAATAGTAGAAAAATGTTAAACCGTGGCGTTAAATATTTCCATTAGAGTACACCGTTCACTTACGAGATGCTGAACGACGCAGATCGAACATTTCCTTTAAAGCAACCGTCCAGGTCATTCATACATATTCCATGTGATGTGAAGTCACAATGTAAAACCGTTTTGATAGAGTTCCACCTTTAAAAATTATGTGTTTATACACACACGGAGACAACGTTGTGGAGCGGGCATGTCACTGACGTCACAGTCACTTCCGTAAACAAGACGAGGCTTCGGTTTCACTTGTCTGTGAAAACTCCGGTTGATTCGGAGAAGCGGGTGGAGGAAGATCTGAATCATATCGCGGACCCTAATCTGACCAGTGCGATAGATCTAAGTCAGTTCAAGCAGTGCGCAAAGAACTTCATTTTCCACGTTGATAGTCAGTTCTCCGACAGCGAAACTGAATCTGATATTACTTGGAGAACATTTCAAACAGCAGATTTCAACCCGAATGTGACTATGAAACTGAATATTATCAAGAACCACCGGAAAATAAATTCCACTTTTATAAAATATGTATATTCCTTCTGTTGAATAAAAGCCTTTTTTCAAGACAAAAATACATTCAACCTTCCCTCAAAACACAAAAACAAAGCAGTGATTGGCCCATTCCGCAGTATGTTAATTAGCCATGTGGCTTTGGCTACCCCATTTTCATTCTGGGAGCTCGGTGAATGAAGCCAAGTCTCGCCAAAACTTTCAAGTTGATTATCTCAGAAACACGGTTTGCCACACATAAACAAGTCATAGCTTTAAAAATATTTGCTTGATTTGTTTGGAAGCTCTGATTCTCCCCTTTCAAATGATGCGGGGGAAAAAGTTGAAAGCTGCCAAATGACCCTAAAGTATGTGGTAGGTCACATATGGTTTAAGGTCTACACTTTAACGATGTATGTCAAGACATCTACTCATGGGTTTTGTGACATTTAACTAAAATTAAAGTCCCTTTGGTATTTCAGAACTTTTATAGTGAGAAAACTCTGGTCCTAGAACTTAAAAAATAAATAGACTTAACCAAATTCTGTCACAGCGCATTATAGAGCGTCATAATGTCATGACAAGATTATACCAATGAAAGACAAAAATACCCATATTATATATAATATTTTCACCCAGACCTAACACACACACACACACACACACTCACTTATCCAGCTTTTAGACAGACAACATGAGCTTGAATCTGTTCTCCCAGAGGACACGCACAGAGCGGATGTACAAGCTCCCAAGTATTCATCTCTATTGACTAAAAATAGACAAGACATTGTTTCCCTGCACACACACACACACACACACACACACACACACACACACACACACACACACACACACACACACACACACACACACACACACACACACACACACACACACACACACACACACACACACACACACACACCTATTCAAACTGTCAGGATGTTCAGAGCTGAGGCTGGACAGTACTTCTCTGTAGATGGATGTCCACATATTTACAGAGATACTCGTTGCAGGGGGCTCTGGGTACATATGAGCGGCAGAGGTTCACAGACAGGCAGAGATGATTACCTCCAAAGATATAAAAGACCCGAAAGACCTGCACTTTAGCTAAAAGCTGATTGGTTGAACAAGGCAGGGTTTCCTGTGAAAGTGAGATCTATAAAAAGGGAAAAGTACAGAATCATAATAATGGACCAAAGAAATAAGCTTCAAAGTGCCTGCGTGTGTGCGACACATCCAAGCACGTTGTGTCGGAGAGTTTAGAGTAAGTTGTGTAAATCATAGTGAAAAGATACTGTTTACCAAAGCAGCAAAAATCATCTTTATCCACCCAGAGGAGCTGGAGAGTAGTGAAAAGAAAAACAAAGGAGGGGTTAGGCCAAAATTTTGTTTAGTATAATATTTAATATTATACACATATTATACAGACATAAAATATTTTAATTCCTTTGTGACTGTGATGCTTTTAATGTAAGCAGAAAATGGTTGTATAACTTCCAAACAAATAATGAATTCCTTTAAAACCAACTCAGATGCAGGAAAATGTCACACAAGATCTTAAAACTAATTTAATTCAAAGTTATATCCAATAGTCTACAACAGGGCTTCCCAACATCTGGGCTGCGGAGTGGTGCTGGACCGTGGGGCATTTACCACCAGGCTGTGAGAAGGCGGGTGGGGGTAGCCAATTTAGCCTGTTCTTTTTTTTTTTTGCGACGCTAGATCAGGGCGATCTCATTTCGAAACACAAGTGAACAAAAACAAATAAAAACTGTGTTTTCATTGTAGGTGTATTTATCTAATATCTATTATGCGGACCCCTTGCCGGGTCAGCTTATTTATCTATATATGTTTCCGGTGCTGCTTAACGGTGGCGGACGCACGAGGTGTGGGTGTGGGTGGGGGTGCCCTCTTGCCAGGTCAGTGTGCCTCGCTCTGCTTGCCACTCCCAAAATCTGGTCAGAATTCCGAATTTATTCTCAAAACGTTTTTGTGTGACCCTAATACGACTCTTTTACTCTTTTATTGTAGATTTATATAATCTATTCATTTTCCTCTGTGCTTTTACCTCTTATCTCCACTGTGCGTCCCGGTTCCCTCCCCAAACAATAAAGCGAATAGAAACAGCGTGTTTTATTGTATTGTATTTAATGTATTTATTTTCCTCCCATCGTGACAGTAGACTCTTACCGCAGTACAACCGACTACCTTTCCTACGGATGATCCACACGCTAGCGAAGCGCACATGATCGGAACAGTGTGATTTTATTTTAGATAACCGTTATTTTACGTCTTTCCTGGAATAAAACAAGTGCTTACGAAACGGTATGTAATGGGTACACTTACTCTGTTACCCTCTGTTACCCTCTCCCCCTCTCCAAGCATTATACACAGAAAATAATCTTAACAAGTCTACGAGTTGTTCCCCATTCCTCTTGGATTTTATTTGGAGGAACGCGGCACAGCAATCGGGGCACATGGAGAGCCGTGCTCGCGTTCCATGTCCGGGCGCAGACGATTCACACATATAAAAACAAATGTATGATTCCCCTTATTTAGAATTCCTCATTGAAATGTTATCCCTGCGCATTTTGTAAACTTCTGATTTATTCTGTTATTGTAATGCACACTGACTGAAAAAATAAAAAAAGACGAAAGATGATTTGTCTCGTCAACTTTCAGGGTGCAGCCCCATACCTGGTATTAGAATGCATCTCAATATGGGTCTCGAGTAACCACTTGAGATCGGATCTCACTTCCCCGCTCCAGAAAGAAATAAACAGGAACATAATTTTGTTTGCAAAGACCAAATGCGAAGAACTTGGCGCGCGCGGGCATAATCAAAACAATAAAGACTGAGATTTCAGGGCCATGCGTACTGTATGAAACATATGGTTCAGGCTGAACAGATGTATTTCGTTTCCTGATTTTCTTACTTGTGGGGAAAATTAAAAGCTTGACCATAACTGTGCTGTACACGCTGAGGATCGGTACACTCTCCATTGTCCCGTGGATCTCGAGACAGTGGAGAGGGAGTGATCTCCGGGCCACTGCAGTGTCTAGACAGCGGTAGAGGCATATGTATTTACTAAGGGACTGTACCGTTCACTGCGTAACAGAGAGGAAGCATCCCCAGTCAATTGCGCATTTTGGTTCCCGTGTCTTAGGCCAAAACAAAGTTTCAGTGTTCTTATTTAAGATGTATTTATTCCCGTTAGTTTCCTACTCGACACACACACACACACACACACACACACACACACACACACACACACACACACACACACACACACACACACACACACACACACACACACACACACACACACACACACACACACACACACACACACACACACACACACGTTGGAAACATTCCTCACAGATTTTGGTCCATATAGACATGATAGCGTCACGCAGTTGCTGCAGATTTGTCGGCTGCACATCCATGATGTGAATCTCCCGTTTCACCACATCCCAAAGGTGCCGTATTGGATTGAGATCTGGTGACTGTGGAGGCCATTGGAGTACAGTGAACTCATTGTCATGTTCAAGAAACCAGTTTGAGATGATTTGAGCTTTGTGACATGGTGCATTATCCTGCTGGAAGTAGCCATCAGAAGATGGGTACACTGTGCTCATAAAGGGATGGAGATGGTCAGCAACAATACTGTGGTATGCTGTGGTGTTTAAACGATGCTCAATTGGTACTAAGGGGACCAGAGTATGACAAGAAAATATCCCCCACACCATTACACCACCACCTCCAGCTTGAACCGTTGACATAAGGCAGGATGGATCCATGCTTTCATGTTGTTTATGCCAAATTCTGACCCTACCATCTGAAATCGAGACTCATCAGACCAGGCAACGTTTTTCCAGTCTTCTATTGTCCATTTTTGGTGAGCCTGTGCCAATTGTAGCCTCAGTTTCCTGTTCTTAGTTGACAGGAGTGGCACCCTGTGTGGTCTTCTGCTGCTGTAGCCCATCTGCTTCAAGGTTCGATGTGTTGTGCGTTCAGAGATGGTATTCTGCATACCTTGGTTGTAATGAATGTTTTTTTGAGTTACTGTTGCTTTTCTGTCGTCTCGAACCAGTCTGCCCATTCTCCTCTAACCTCTGACATCACAAGGCATTTTCGTCCACACAACTGCCCGTCACTGGATATTTTCTCTTTTTCTGACCAGTCTCTAAACCCTAGAGATGGTTCTGTCCTGAAAATCCCAGTAGGTCAGCAGTTTCTGAAATACTCAGACCAGCCCGTCTTGCACCAACAACCATGCAACGTTCAAAGTCACTTAAATCCCCTTTCTTCCCCATTCTGATGCTCGGTTTGAACTTCAGCAAGTCATCGTCACCATGTCTACATGCAATGAGTTGCTGCCATGTGATTGGTTGATTAGCTACAGTATTTGTGTTTCACAAGCAATTGAATAGGTGTACCTAATAAAGTGGCCGGTCGGGGTGTGTGTGTGTGTGTGTGTGTGTGTGTGTGTGTGTGTGTGTGTGTGTGTGTGTGTGTGTGTGTGTATATATATATATATATATATATATGAAAGATATTATTTATTTATATCTTTTTTTTTTTAAACACAACTGAGTTTAGGCACAGTTCCGTTCCGTTACAAACAAAAACCCTGTGTGTCCCGTCATGCGGCCTTCCTGTTGCTATGGGACTTAACTAGGTAAAAACTTGATGTTTTGTGTAAATACTTAACTTGTAAAAAATAAATCCTGCACTTCTGTAATGGGGGGCCTATTTCCTGACCAGGCTTTAATAAGACACTGTTTACTATGGTTTATTTTTTTTATAGTTTAGAATTCTTTTTACATGAACTAGTTTATTTTTATTTTCAACAATTTGTTTTTTGATTACCCGGGGACATTTATTTATTTATTTATAGCTTTTTTTCCCCAAACAGGTGCACTGCAGATACAATACTGACAATAACATTAGTGTTAAATAAATGCTCATTTAAGTTCAGCATTTTCATTTATTTATTTAATTACTGGCTTTTATTGTTCAGCAATAAAAGCCATCAATTATCACATCCAAAAATAAAAAATATAAAAAAAAAAACAGCAACATGATATTGGCACTTTATAATCGGCCATTGGCCAATTATAAAATGCCAAAAAATGCCCAAAAAAATGCCAAAATAATGCCAAATGCAATGTCTCTATAATATAAAATGCCTGCCAGCTCTCAATATTGGCATCGGCCATTGTAAAACCCATATCTATCGACCACCAATGCCAGGTGTAAACGGGGTCTAAGAATCCAACTGAAATTCATTACATTGAATTTCATGGTAATAAAAAGTAGGTTTGTGTCAACTTTTAGGACCTCTAAACGCTGTGTCTCGTCATACAAATTGACAACTTTTGACTGACACAGATAAACAACTGCTCTTGTTCACATGACATTGCCTGGGAAAATTTCTAGGTTAGTTCAGAAGAAGCTCCATGTGTGTGAAGGGGGTTCATTCTGATGAGAGGAAATGGCCAAAACAGGATTTGGGCCTATCTCTCAGCATGCACAGAAGGGGAACAAATCAGTGGAAGAGAGAGGGCATAAATGAGTGAAGAGAATAAAGAGGGAGAGAGAAAGACAGACAGAGAGAGACAGAGAAAGAGTGTCCACTTGCTGTGTAGTCTTTCATGTGGAAGCCACTCCCTGTTTGTGGTTTAGCACAGGCTAAAACGTACCAAACCGTCCAAACTCCTGCTTAGCTTGCTTTAGTGTGCAGCATGTGTGTGTGGTTCGACCATTAGCCATGTGTGCACTGTGAGCTACAACACTGAGCTTCAAACTGCTCTTGGCAGATTCAACTTTGCCTAAACAACAGCAGTGAACAGACTATGAGGGGAACTAGAGCAAGGGGGGCAGCGCAGTAAGAAGAGAATGCTTTCCACTACTTCCTCAAATACAGAAAAACATTGCACAATCCAAACAGAGAAAGATGGTGTCTGTGATTTAAGAAGGGAACTTAAACCCAAGGGAAGGAATTATATTGATTGTCTCCTTCTCTCTATATGATTAATTTTCCGACCAAACGTAAGAATTTCAAGCTTTTTTTTTTTGTTTTTGTTTAGGGGTCGAATGAAAATGTGATTTATTCCATATTACCATCAACTAATTATGCAAAGAAACAATCTTCCAGGACTTAACCACGTCATCAAAGAGTAACGATAATTGTTGCTTAGCAATAACGACTGACAGGCACTTACAATAGCAGCTGATAAGTGCTAAGGGCGGGGGGGAGAATAGAGCGTACCAGTGCTTTGGTGGAGCTGTAAGTGCAGGTCTGGGCCAGCTGTAGCTGGTCATATTCCATGCTGCCCAACAAAGATGCCAAAGAAACAAAACAGCTGATGTTAAAATGGCTGAGGCTACTGCACCAGGATATCAACCACACATATGGAAATGTGACTTTGGGCTACATCATGATTTATTTGAAAAGTAGGTTTTCGATACACTTTATCACAGCACATCATCGACACTAAGCTTTACAACTGGAACACCTATTTGAGCAACTTGGCAGCACAATCTACAACATGATTGCTGAGCTATAGAGGAAAAATAAGTATTATCACCATAACCGTAAGGATTTTAATTAAATTTCAATGTAAGTCACAAAGGCCACTTAGTGGCCTGTCACACAGAATTATACTGTACTGGAAACTTGATGTCACATTGAAAGCCCCTCAAATCTTACAGACCTTGTCATGAAAGGTCTGTAAAACTTCTCATCATTAATCTAGACTGCAAAATTGTATATTATGATAATTTCATGCCCAATAAAATGCCAGTGACAAGACAATAACATTGAATGATCACAGTCCTGCAGTCATCACCAGACAGAATAGCGTTGTCAAACCTTTAAATATTACTACTGAGTGGAAATGCATCAACATGCTTTCCATACTAACGGAGGAGATGGCCTGTGCAGCGGCTGTGCGGAGCAAACAAAAGTTCATGGAGATTTTGAGAGCAGCAAAAAAGAGCTCCGCCTTTGTTCAATTGAATCAGTGATGCACAAAGGCTGTACAGGAATCACATGTGAATGTGACGACATGTGACTTTGCAGTTCCATTTGTACTGAATGGATGTGCCGCTACACAGAGTGTACAGCCACACCGAGTTGCCCTGGCAACTGAGCAACGGCATTGGTTGTACTAAATTTATTTATTTATTTATTTATTTTAATAAATAAATAAAAGACAACAACTAAAAGCAGTTGGATTTGATATTGTTCATCACTACAGGGAAAACAGAGCCCCATGTCGCATCATAGATGAAGGCAATCGCAGACGGTCCAGAGTTGAGAAGGCAAAAGGCTATGCCAAAGTATCGAAATGTAAAGGTTTCCCTGAATAAAAGTTTCCATTAGGTCGCAAAAGTAAAAGTAATCCATTGAAAACACTTACTGGTGTCATTGACAATCCCCAAAATAAGTATAGAAACATGGCAATTTAATACCACTGGATGTCATCTTTACCAGCACTGGGTATATACTGTATATGAACTGTCTGAAATGTGGGGTTGTATGAGAGGCACCAGAAGAAAATCTCTCTCTCACACACACACACACAAATAACCTGTGTAGTGAGTGGAATGTTATGAGCAGGATAATATTATCTGAGACAGACTAAGGCTGGTAGATGCTGACGCACAAGGCTTGCAGCGTAATCTCACACACACACACACACACACACACACACACACACACACACACACACACACACACACACACACACACACACACACACACACACACACACACACACACACACACACACACACACACACACACACACACACACACACACACACACACACAGATGTAATCTCCAACTACGACATTTGGAGCTGGCAACGACACCACCCTGGACAGCAGATGGGCCCCACATACAAGCTCTGGGATTAACCAGGCTGTGCAGGTGGGTTGGACTGACATGACATACAGGTAGTGGGGAAAATTACAGTGGAAAGCATTCCACTGCCATCGCTGAGAGGAGTCATAAAGTAATTCAAGTAGACCTCATCGTCCAACTGGGAAGTTCCTCCATCCTTGCGTTTATGCCAATTAGATACAAATCCCCAATCAGATTCTATGAATGTACATTCTCTTTGAAGGATTTTCTCTGCTTGGTGGCTTTTAGATCTATTGGTTCAACAAATGACTGCTGGCCATGCAGCACAGCAACAACAAATAAAGCACTTAGCCACAGACAATCCTATGTTATAGGCCAACAGAAATTGGAATAATAAAAAAAATAAAATGAAAAAAACAAACAGCATTGACAGAATACTGATTCAGCCACATTTTATTGGATTAGGCCATAATCTCTCCAAAGACTACTTGGCTAAACATGCAGCAAATAATCTTCACAGTAACTGTGAAGATTATTGGGTTACTGAGGAACTTGTACTTTTATCGCACCGCTCGACTGGACAATGCACTCAAAAATGCTGTTTTTTGTAGATATCTGTAAAACCACTCCAAGATAGCTGCTCCAAATGAAATTGTCTTAAGTATTTTTCTGTGAGTGGACACCCCAGCACTGTAAAACTCTGTTACTGGAAGGAAGCCTCTGGCCTGAAGGTCATATGTTAAGTGTCAGAAACAGTGTTTCCACACAACGTACCAAATATCGATATGGCACATTCTTCTGCACTCTCCGTAAATCTGGGTCACAGGGCCAAATAGCAGCAACGTCACATGCATAAAGGACATAAAGCCTGGTTTATAGTCGCTGCAGCCCTAGTCATTTAGTGTGCGGGGCGACAGCGCAGTATGGAGATTTTCGGTAATGGTGCGTACCTCCCAATTTTGGTACTTTGCACTGTGCGCTTCAGGTAATTCAATATGGACTATTCTGAAGTAAGGTCATGCGAAGGGGTCCGCAGGTACAATCTGTGCCGCCCATCTAATGCATGACCACAAAAATAACCAGATGGTGTTAACTTCACGGAAGGAGATAGCGCTGTCTCTGTCCAAAGATCTGGACTATTTAATACCTCTGGACTTCTTTGTAATGTTTATACCAACAATTTACACAAACCAATTACTATGTATAAAAAATACAATACAAATACAATAAATATACATACATTTAACACTTTCCATTTGTATTGTATTGCACTTTTATAGTTATTCCGTCCCTCGGAAGTTTTTTTTTATTACAAAGTTTTCTTTGTAATATTTATAGTACTTTCAGTTTCCCCTCGTGGTTTGTGCACAGCGCTCCCTGTCTTTCAGGAGAATATCGCCACTGCACCTCCACGACACTGCGCAACTATATGCTTGTGCTCTCTAGTAGTGCGCGGCGGACAATGACGACCTTGGCGCTGGGTTGCGGGAGCTTTGTTTTTAAGAAAACAAAAGGCAGTCCAAAGCATGACATGGGCTGCTGTGAGGCTAATTCACTTTGACAGATAACAGAACCAACTGACCCCACAATCTGAGCTGCTAGTACATGTGGTCCATTTGGGGTGTATTATTATTATTATTTTTATTTTTTTATTTTTTTTGGTAATGACCATCAACAACTTTTGCTTTTTATAGATAAATATATAAAAGGAATAGTAAGCAGGGATGCTTTCAGTTTCATTGCTGTAATTTCCATTAATATTGTGGCTTCATTGCTTTGACAATTAGTTTTATCTGAATTGTTCTGGTAGCGAAGGGTTTAACAGAAACGTCTGTATTTTCGGCCAAGCTGAAGCACTATTTTAAAGCAGTGCTTATCGATTTCAAGAATCCAACCATGAATAGCTTCCACTTGGCACAGAAAGCAAGTTGGGTGTCGTGTTACGAAGAACATATTTATCACTAAGACCATCAACAAGCAATATCAATGTAACTGAACAGATGCAGGGGTGTAATTAAGCAAGCCATGGGAAGACTACCCTCCTACGATGAAGCAGCGAGAACAGGAACGTCAACGGATTATTTCGGGATGAAACCTGATATTTTAACGTGGGAGAAGCCCCTCTCTCTTACGCTGTCCAGACGCCTGCCGTCCTAAAGCGTGTCAAAAGCCAGAGGCACCCGGTGTACAAGCAAAGGAAACTACACCGCGCTGGCAGACTTCACTTCCATGCACGAAGAAAGATTGTTGTTCGATTCCTGGCATATGCCGGCGGCTTCCAACTAAAGCGTGGTTGCTGTGTGGATGAGCCCACGCCACACCCAGAGCGCACCCCGGTGGGAGAGCTGATCGGAGGGGGAGAAGGGGGGGGGGTTCACCGCCAGTCAGGCTCCAACAGAGGATCGCCTATCTCGGCTCTACTACAGCCGGACCCAACTTCTGGGCGCCGTGCGGCCACTTTGCATGCAGGGACTGATAAAAGCCATCGCTCGTTCCTTCTATCTCTGCTGCGGTTTCTACTCTGAGCGGGCAGCGTGCTGCGCCGCCGAAGGAAAGGCGCGTTTGATTTGTGCACCCGACTCCCCGCGAACTGGGACGGGGTTATTCTATATTAAATAAGATGAAATTATATATATATATATATATATTTCTTTATTAATCCAGGGAGGAAAATGGCAGTGTCACAGTAGGACACATAGGCGATCACTGTAAAGCAGTACGAAAAGAACGACTTTTGCAGTATGGACCCGTTTTGAAAAGTTCAAAATAGAAGTAAAATTATTTATACACTCCCCCCCCCTCTGTATGAGTACTACATCTACCCAGGGACATAAGTGTGTACATATGAATGGATTCGAAAAAAAATACCTACTAGTTTAATATAAACACACACAAAAGGTTCACAGGGAGTAGCACTATGCTAACTAGTGAGCCCAATAATGGGCAGGTGGCGGTAAGATTAAATAGCGTAGCACACAGCAGTGTGTAGTAACGCACAATATGTATAACTCGAGTGGTTTTTTATTCCCAGAATATTCATGCGCCGCTGACAACAACGAAACATGCTTGTAAACCAGAGAAACACATCTTCCCTCAAGCTAAATCGAACGGTTCGTGTTCCGCAGCGTGGGCATCGAGCAGTGACTTCCCCGAATCGGGCCACATATATGCGAGCATTTATGTACTAAAGTCGATCGATCACAATAAACGGAGATTTCGGAACAGACTACCTCGCAATCCTCCGGTCCCTTCTGACGGACCGACCCCCCCCCTCCCGGAGCGCCGCGCGCACCAAAACAAACACACCCCAGCGGTTCAACGTTAGCTCGCTTGGAATTAGCATTGGCGTTAGCCTTCATCTTCCACCACGCGAAAATATCGCACACGACGACAAACTTCGTCCGGCGTGGCTTCGGCAGAACTCACTCACTCACCCCCCTCCTCCGCGTCCGCGTTCCTCCCTCCTTCAGAGTGGCGCGCTGCCCTGGCGGTGGATGCTAGCTGGAGCGCTCGTCCGGAGCGGTGCGCCCGACAGCTGTGTTGTGTTTTGAATGAGGACCGGGGGTGGGGACGCGCGGTGGGCGGAGTCGTGCTGCGTTCACGTGGTTCGCCCGCAGACCGGATGTTCATTGTTTTTCAACGAGGGAAGGACGGCAAGCCCCGCCCCCCCCCCCCCCCCACCTGACCAAGATGGCGGCTGACCTGTCGCGCCTGCGCTCAGCTCAGGCGTGACAGGTCAGCCGCCATCTTGGTCAGGTGTTCACCCATCTCGCCGCAATCGCTGATCGAACGCAGGTTTTTTAACGAGAGTTAACTCGAAATTCCAAAATGTGGGCGCCAAATCATTGTCCACGGCAAACGTTCAGAGCACGGGGTAGTACCAGGAGCTAGACACACTCGTATTAAAAAAGGTGCTGTACGTGCAGCCCCATACAAATAACGCCCGTTATATATCATTCCATATAAAACGGCGCGAGTTGTAACCTCGCCAGGCACGCCGAGCGCCTTCCACCCGAGCGGAATACGTTATTTTGAAGGTGAAAAAAAAATATATATATATATACACACACTGTAGCTAAAGTTATAAATGTTATCCTGCTCCGGAAAGGTATCGCATTGCGTTCACACCTCAAATTCAGTAGGTTTTTTTTTTGTTTGTGTTTACCTTCAGTGTTGTAAAATATATATATATATATATATATATTTTTTTTTTTTATTATTATTTTTTTTTATGTATGTGATAATTTTAGATGCGTTTTCATTATTTTGATTTACACTTTATCTTAACTATATTTTAGATTTTATCCCGAGGAAAAAAAAAAAATCCACTTACACGTTTAAGCACTTTTTTTTTTTCCCCTGATACTAGGAGTGACGAGTGCGTGTTTGAACGGGGCTCCCTCTGGTGGCGAGTTGGCGTCGTGCACCGTGTGAAAAACGCTTTGCGCTGGAACGACCTGTTTTCATCTATTGCACTTATTGTTGGTATGAAGTTGTTTTATCATGTGCTATGACAGAACAATACAACTGGGGTGTATGGTGTTGATAATACCTAATATTTAGTATAATGCAGAGTTATTCAAGTTGGTCAATATTCAACGATATACTGTAAAGCAATTGCAACTACAGCATACTACAAAAAGGTGTACTTTTATTTGATTGCCAAAATCCACCGACACAAATACCCATACAACTTGCACTGTGATGTGTATTCTTATAGATGAGGTAAATGGGCCCACTGTCACCACTTATCTCTAGACTATTATGTACAAAAGTCTACTTTTGTACATATGCTGACACAGAACAAGACATGGAATACATACTGTCTGACTTCTAATATAAATAAACATTGAGGAAATATTATATCACTCATACTTTCACTCCCCAAACTTGATCTGCCTTTCCTTCTCTATGCCATGAAGTTCCATGGCTCTATTCTTGAGCGCTTCTGCTTTCTTCTCATCCTTTTCGGTTCCATCTCCAAGTTTGTACATGCGGCTTGCGTTGGCACACCCCCACACATGTCCCAGCTCACAGGCCCTGCTGGCGTACTTAAGGGCTCGAGCCATGTCCGGGGCCAAGCCTTTGGAATTTCCCTGGATGAACAGAGCGCTGAGGTTAAAGCAAGAGGGAGCAAAGCCCCCGGCACAAGCCTTCTCGTAGTGCTGCTGGGCTACTACGGCGTCTGGACCTCCATCCATGGCTCGTCCGTCATGGGCCAGCAGACCAACGTTATGGCAGGCATCAACAGACTTCTTTCCTTCGGTATTGCAGGAACGCAAGAAGCAGGAATACGCTGTTTTCAGACACTCGGTCACTCCACCTGGTGTAGAGAATAACACAGACAATTATGACATTGTATTACTGGTTTGGTCAATAATATTAGATTTAAATGAGTTACGATTTTCAGAAGTAAATTGTTTTGTCTAAAAACTCGTAGTGGTGGAAGATGCACTCAGATATTTTATTTCAGTAAAAGCACAAAGACCATGACACACAATTACTCTAGTAAAAGTACCAAATTGACATTTCTATTGAAAAAAAGGAGATATACACACACACACACACACACACACACGTACACCTCACTTAACGTCGAGTTCCATTCCTAGGACCAGGTCGTTAAGCGATGTGGTCGATAAACGAGGACCCGTGTTATTTCACGGCAAGGGGGCTTGGCCATTGCAAATGCTAGTGTAGTGAATACTGAAGACTGCGGGAACGAGATTGAGTGATGAGATGATATGTATACAGTGTATAAAGTAAATATAGTATAGTGTATAAAGTATATACTGTGTATAAAGGGTGATACGCAATGAGATGCTTGACGCTGAGACGCCGCACACGCAGCAAGCACGCGCAGTATTGTACGCAGCGCACAATAGATTCAAGATTCAAGATTCAAGAGGTTTATTCGTCACATACATATACATACTTTCATACATACTTGCAGTGAATACAGACTGGTCAGAGAGCTGGTCATAAGTCCGAACGGTCGCTAAACAGGTAGGTCGTTAAGTGAGGAGTACCTGTACTTAGATATATATCCTGATTTAAAAAGCAACCTAAAGTAACATGACCGCGTTAAAAATGTAGTGGAGTAAAAAGCAGAGATATTTGCTGTGAAATGTAGTGAAGTACAGATCTAAAATCTCCAACACTGTATAGTTAAATACGTGCAGACACTTGAAAAATGAACTAAAATGCAGTCGCAGAGTACTCGTAATTTCCAACACTGCAAATGTGAGGGCATGGATGAGAACAAGAGAATAAACTCTTGAGTGGTGTTACTACTCTACCTTTTCCAGTGACGTGGTAAGCTCCCAGCCTGTAGCAGCTCTCTCCATGTCCATGGGTTTCACAGTTATGTTTCAGCACTTGGGCCGTGGACTCGTAGTTCTTCTTCACACCCTCCAGATAGTCAGCCAGTCTATGGCACCCTTTAACAAACACACACGTGGAAAAACAGCACCGCGCAGCGGTTCAGCGCCACTGCTGTGACAGTGCAGACGAGATAAGACGACACATACTAAAAAAAATAACACTTGTACCTTCGGGGTCTTTCTCTTTATAACACTGGTAGCTGTACTCCACGCCCAGATTGTCTAAAAACTGCTTCACCTCCTTCTCGTCTTCAAAGTTGATCAGTCCAGCCATCGTATATTTCTTTTAATATTATTACTAATACTATGTTATACAGTATTAACCCTCGCCGTGCTGGGAGTTCACAGCAGCACCATGTGTTTCCAACTCACTTGACCTTGCCGTGGAAAACACGTGGAAAGGGGACCTGCTCGAAAACAGCCTTTTCAGCAACAACTGAACACGCCTCAATGCCGATCACCATAGAGCGGTGTTACGTGAGAACTCCTCCTTCAAAACAGGATACTATTGAGTTCGTTTTCGCATTGACATCTCCATGACACCTCTGCGTCAACCCGGCTTGCAACACTTCCCGTATCATCATTTCCCCCCAGCGGGCTTCCGTAGTTGTGCTGCATTCCTTCAACTCGGAAATCCCGAGTTATCAACGGAGACGTTTACCGCATCTCGCAGCTGTCTTGGTTGTGATTTTGAACATTCACGTTCCGATTTGCACAAACGTAGTAGATATAAATGACACGTAAAAAAAGTGAAATCAATTTGTTTCACGCGTGATTAATAAAAACCGTTCGGACGTAAACGCTTTCAACTCGTGAAAGTGCTCCGAGCCGACCAAATTTCCAACTTGTAAAAAAATTTCCGAGTTCCCAATTCAAAGGAATGCAGCATGATAGCAAATAGCAAATCAAACATGGCAGAACCGGAGCGAAAGCCACACGACGTAGTGCTTTCTGGGCCCGTGCGTATGTTGGACCTCGCTAATGGACGAGGCTGATATACATCGGTTGTTGCGTAATCCCGGCCGTTCCTCTGCACTTTTCCCAAATAGGAGCCGGTCGGACTTTCCCACTTCAGTGAACGCAGCGTTCGTATTCTACTTCCGGGGTTGTGACCTTAGTTTACTGTCTGCAGAGTCAAAAATAGCCCCGACAGCCCGCTGGGGGGAAAACCGCTCCAACAGGTTGGTGCTGTAGAGATATGCCGCTCCGCTGAAGGTTTGACATGGTTTTAAAATGAATTCCGGGAAAGCACGACCTTGTCTCCGCATTTGCTCGAAAACGGGTGTCCAGCACAGAAGCACGAACGGGTAAGCCAGCCAGCCCAGCTAGCCAGGGTGCTAGCGGCCAGCCAGCTCCAGCATCTTCTCTGCATCAGCTGACACAACTCAGCCTTCACCATGGCGTATCATTTCCTCGACGTGGTAAGTTTAATACATGACACCGAATTCAAAAAGTCCAGGCCGTCATCATTTTTTTTCAGTCAGGCTTTATTGGCCAAGTGTGCTAACACATAAATGGAGTTGGATTAAGGTTGTCAGTGACTTCCAGTTCGTGCAGAACATACAGTTACATGTCAAAAGAAGTAAAAAAAAAAAAAGATATGTATTTTTTTTACGTACACTAGATAGGACCATTAAATCTGTAATAAACAATATTTACAATGTCTGCAACTGGAAAATAGCATATTCAAAGAGGTAGATTGTGCCAATGGTGATTATTGATAAATTGATTATAAAAAGATGAATTGTGTTAACGTTTGCATTATAATGTGAACTCGGGGATGAGCACGAACAGTGCATGTATCCAAAGTGAACATATGTCATATGGCTATAGCGTAAGTCGAGATGAGATAGCGCTTTATTAATCAGGAAATTCAGGTGTTACGTCAGCAAAACAGTGCAAGTAAAAAAAGAGATAAGAGAGAATAATATGTCTAATAAAAATATATATACACATCTATAAATCAAGGTTAAAAGGTAGTAGCTTTTGTGCAGTTGAAAAAGTAGATCAAATATGGGCAGGTGCACTAAAGTAAAGCACGAATAGCATATAGCAACAGTGCATAGTATTAATATGCAACAATAGTACTCTTAATATGCTGGTATATTGCTATATTGTATGAATATATCAACCAATAGTCTGAGAAGTAGTGTAATACTGAAATAAATTGATGACATTGCAGTAATAACAGTAAATAAACTATAGCTATACTAACTATACTATAACAGCAATTATACTGTACTAAATAACTGTACTATTATGTGTTTTCCCAGGATGACGCATCCCCAGCCTCCTTAGCAGACCTGTGTCTGACTTATGTCAGCCAGAGTCTGGAGTGTTTCTGTGTGAAGCATGCCGATGGCTCTCTTTGCCTCCGAGAAGCAGTGCTGTTTCCTCAGGAGTTAGCAGACCAGCTTCTGGCCAAGATGGCAATTGAAGGTATGTGCAATTGCAAGAACTGAATTATTAACTTTAAGAATAAATCTTAAAGCAAGGAGTTATGTTGTGTAATCCATTACTCTTTTTGTGATCTAGTTGTACCTGAATCCACATGCAAACAGCTAGACTTACCACTTATTAACACATATTAAGATGTAGGGAAAATCTTGTCTCCATTCCCTATGGGCAGGTTATGCAAATTGTTTCAAATATGAACTCTCTACTACAGGTCTGTTGAATGACAGTACAGTGGGTGTATTCCGAAAGTGTGAATACCTGCGTTTGAGGAGAGCATGCATCCGCACAGCACGCATCTCAGCGGAAGCTTTCCAGAGAGCCCTGTGTCCTCACAGATTACTGGAACTGGATGCTGCAAGGGTCAATGCAGACCTCGCCATATCAGATATTCTAAATGGGCTGGCCTCCAACAAGCATTGCCAGGTAAAGTGAGAGTGAATAGGTGACAGATTGATGCAGTAACTTGCCACCAACTACTCTAATTTCACATCATTTCTTCCCCTGGTTCATCCCACAGGAGTCTCTCCAGCGGCTGGTCCTCACCGGTCTCACTATGTCCTCTCTGGAGGAGGTGAGTCGTCACCGCTTCAGCTCCCTCCAGGGCCTGCGCTCCCTCTCCCTGGCCAACGTAAACTTCTACGACTTGGGGCTGGCCGACGTGTGCTGCCTGCCTCGTCTGGAGAGCCTGGATCTGTCTAACACCTCCATCACCAACCTGAGCCCCCTGCTGGGCCTGCGGGAGCGGCTCCGCTCGCTCACCCTGCACCAGCTGAAGAGGCTGGAGATGAGCACCGCTCAGCTGCTGGGGGTGATCGGGCAGCTCGACGTGCTGCAGGTCAGTGTGGAGAGTGGAGGGTCAAACCGAGAGGCCAAAGTCGGCTAAAAAGTTAGGCACGGAAACTGGAGGGTTGCCTGTTTGAACCTCCCACTCCTATAATGGTCAAAGTGTGTTTAGGTCGCATCACGCTGAATTCAGTTCCCAAATAGTCATTTAATTCAAGGCATTTAATTTGCACGAACTGTTCATGGTAATATATTGTGACGTACAACCTGTTTAGACTGCAGTCAGACCAGTTTCTGAGTGATTAACATGTCAAAACTAACCTGTGCAGCACCTGGACATTAGTGATGATAAACAGTTCACCTCCGACGTGGCGCGGCAGCTGCTTGGACAGCCGGGGATCCTGCCAGCGCTGGTGTCCCTGGACGTGTCGGGGAGGAAACAGGTATTTTGAAGTCTTGAATTTGAAGATGATTAGAAGATATAATAATGATAACAAGTTTATTCATATAGCACATCACAACAGAGATTACAAAGTGCTACACAGATTATAATAAATTTCATATATAATATAATATAAATTTCAGGATGTTTCAAGATTTAATTCCTCTAGTGTTTGCCTCCCTAAGGTGACTGATTTAGCCGTCAAAGCGTTTGTTGAGGAGAGACCAGGGATGACCTTCGTGGGACTCTTGGCAACAGGCGCCGGCTTTTCCGATTTCCTCTCTGGAGACGGAAGTCTGAAGGTAGGACATCCGGTCTGTGGTCACATTCGGTGTTAAGGCAGATTGATGGAACTTTTGTTGTGCATACGCATTCTCACAGAGAGCCTGACAGGGAGACAGTAAAAAGCATACAGATATATTACAATTATCATCATGAATTTCAGATGTGAAATATAATTTACAGATCCATGTGAATATCTGTGTGTGCAGGTAACGGGAGAGGCCAATGAGAGGCAGATCTGCGAGGCTTTGCGTCGCTACAGTGAGAGAGAAGGCTTTGTGAGAGAGGCTCTGTTTCATCTGTTCAGTCTGACCCACGTCATGGAGAAACCACGGCCCGACATCCTGAAGGTGATCCATACCTCTCCAAGGAGCACTCAATACCCTCTTGGTATATAAATGGTATGGTATATATAAAAGGTTGGCAAGGGTAAAAATCCTCCCCAGTATTTTGATCAAACGTCTGGATTTTCTGAAAAAGTGGACTAATCAGCTGGCTCAGTTTGTGGTGGAGTAAAAACATGGCAGGCAAGTGTATCTTGTCTTGTCTTTTTAACTGCCCTGTTTCCTTGCGTCTCTGCAGCTGGTAGTTTTGGGTATGAAGAATCACCCTGCCACCCTGAATGTCCAGCTGGCAGCCAGCGCCTGTGTGTTTAACCTGACCAAGCAGGACTTGGCAGCAGGCATGCCAGTCAGACTGTTGGGAACCATCACCCAACTTCTGCTGGAGGCCATGAGGACCTTCCCAAACCACCAGCAGGTACCTGGTGCTTTAACTGCTTTCCTCACCAATTTAATAAGATAAATTCACAT
The DNA here is from genome assembly GCF_960531495.2 of Zeus faber. Taxonomy (NCBI): domain Eukaryota; kingdom Metazoa; phylum Chordata; class Actinopteri; order Zeiformes; family Zeidae; genus Zeus; species Zeus faber. The sequence continues at coordinate 39,554,141 of NC_137193.1, forward strand.
TTCTAATATTCCTTTGCCCCTGAGTCACTAGCTGTTGCAACTCCCCAGCAGCATATAATGTACAGCGTTTTAATCGGTTTATGTGTTTGTATGCCTCTCATCCCTTTATGTGCAACAAATCTCACTCTTTGAACCCAGCTCACCCTTTAATCCTCGTAATGCATTATTATAAACAATCAAAATGATAAGTCTGTATTATTATTATTATTATTATTATTATTATTACATATTCACTGTGGGGAAACCCATCACATCTGAAAATGGCCTCTCAATGGATTGAACAAAAATGTGTTAATTTTGTTGTATCAAACAAATACATGTTGCGGTCCTCCCCACTTTGATCTGTAGAACATGGCAGTAAAAGCTCCCAGTGTTAGGTCTGTTCATGCTCTGCTCTGACCTTCATTTTGGATCTTGTGTTTCCAGCTGCAGAAGAACTGTCTTTTGTCGCTGTGCAGTGACCGTATCTTACAGGAAGTCCCCTTCAACAGGTAGGATGCCAGCGATCCCTCATCCGACCATCTCAGTGACCGAGATTCCGGTTGAAATTTTGTCTTATTGGATGTCTATATGTCTATGTGGTCTCAGACAGTGAGGCTAATGCAGATTATTATTAGACATCGATATCGTGGCCTAGCCAGTTTCTTTTGTCATAGAAGCACACATAAATACAATTTTAATTAAAAGAGAAGAAGAACTTTGTTTTATATAACTTTGGGAAGGTTTTATTTCAGAATGACCTTGAATATTAATAATAGAGATACATTAATTTGGTTGTGTGGGTGAGAATTGGGACAGATTTATCCAGGTAGTGTCAGAGCTGCCAAATTGCTCAAATCTAGTGCTAACTAAGATTAATCACCTGCCATAAAAAACAGCATATTATTTTTAAAGCACAGTTCAATACCTCGCCTTAATAAAATGACCTTAACAGATCAGTGGAAAGCAGGAAACACTTTTTTTAGAAGTAGTTGCCAAGTTGGCAACCAGGCATCAGCTTGTGGTTGACTGTATACCAGCAAGGGCGGTCACTTACAAAAGCTAAAATTAAACTTGATACAAACATATTCTGTACAATTTAGAGTCAACACTTAGCTGTGCCACTGTGTGTGAAAGGTTTGAGGCTGCCAAGCTCGTCATGCAGTGGCTGTGTAACCACGAAGACCAGAACATGCAGAGGATGGCCGTGGCCATCATCTCCATCCTGGCTGCCAAGGTAGGAGCCCTAGTGCAAAGTAGAGCTGCATCACTCTGCTCCACAGAGCACCACATCCTGACAAAAGAGGTTTTACACTCTGCCTTTTACTTGCTATACATGGATCGCTGCTGTAGTATGAGAAACAGGCATATATTCAAATCAATATAGCGTCCTCACAGATGTATGTTCTCTTGCAGTTATCCACAGAGCAGACAGCTCAGCTGGGAGCAGAACTGTTCATAGTGAAGGTAAGATGTTCACAGGCTACCTGGTCTGAATGTGGACGATTTGCATGCGTCAATCAGCCACGTTGAGACTGAAAGAGAGTGTGTGCAGGACAGAGAATAAAATTTTCCCCAGTACACTGCATGGTCCTTAATGTCAGTTAAAGAATTTTTGTAACTCTTGCTGCGTTTCACAGAACCGGGAAAACTGTAATACTTACCTAACACAACTAAACTGGACCCTGTGTATTGCTGCCTGCAGCTGTATTTATTATTATTATAATAATAATTATTGTTATTATTATTAGGGATCCAGCCGTATTGTATTGTTATTGTTCGGGGGAAAATTCTCGGAATTTTGAAGTCTAAAACTTTCTGGAACACCAACTTCATAACATGAACACGGTTGACGTCTTGTATGAACCATGCTGTCACAAACCCCTCGTAGTTGAAGTTTCATCCAAATCAATCCACATATGGAGCAGATATTAGCGAAAGCCGACCAAATTTAGATCGATATTATAGACACAGGTCAATGCATTTCACACTGAAATATGTCCAACCCAGCTTAAGCTATCTGGAAGACATTCCTCCTCCTTATCTACGAACATGGTTAAGGTGTTGTTTGAACCGGTATTTCACAAGGATCTCGGCAGCAGATATTAATGAAATTTTCAGCTGTCTTGCTTAACTGACACGTAACTATTCGTAAACAAAATGAACGATATGAGCTTAACAGTAAGACGCTTTATGGTGTTATCATATTATTCACTATACATGTACAGATTCCGATTAAGAATGTTCAGTTGGACCGTGTCCAGTGTGCGGTGTAGAGTTGGTCAATCTGTAGTGGTTCGACGTTACCAACTATCAATTTACGTGTGTATTTTTATAGCTTCCTACCTTTTAGATGTCAGTAGATCTATGCGATTTAATATTTTAAATCCGTGGTCCACATTACTTTGGCAGAAAAATACAATTAAAAGTAATCCTTAAAAACTCGTCACCACACCCTGTTGAAACCACTAAAATGTGTGACTGAGTGATGCGTTCAAGATCCAGCTAGGCGTCTGAAAAATAAAAGCCGTGCAATGGTAAATATTCAGAGGAATACCACAACATTTATCGTATTTCATTGAAATCGAACTTACTGAAAATGTAATCCAAGGAAAAAACTCAAAGAAATAAATGACATAGCTACACGGCACCAAACGGCCCCTCGTCACTGAGAGTGCAGCTCTTTTTCCACAGACAACAGGGTGAGTTATAACAATGAGAAGTTCTGGTTTACTGGCAAACATGGACAGAGGGTTGCGCTGTGGAGGCCACATTGTGGTTGCTCCGTGAGAAGAGCAACCAGGAGACAGCAGACCATGCAGCTCAACCAGTTCAATGTAAACCTGCAAAATCGTGCCGTGTTTCAGAGAACCGGGAAACTATAAAACAGACCCAACACAACTAAACTGGACACCATGTATTGTTGCCCGCAGATTTATTTATTATTATGACTATTATTTTTTATTTTATTTTATTTTTTTGGTATTATTACAGCTGCCTGTTGTTTGTTGGGAACTTCTTATGGGTTAAGACAGGGCTCCACTTCCGAAATGTTGGAGGAAAACGGAGCAGTTCAGACAGTTGATGAAATGCTTTTACTTCCATGATTAAATGGATCCCCATGTGGGGATGGTAGCTCAGGAGGTAGAGCTGGTGGTCTAGTGATCCAAAGGTTGCTGGTTCGATCCCAGGCTCCTCCTGCTAGCATGCTGTAGTGTCCTTGAGCAAGACACTTAACCCCTAATTGCTCCTGATGGCTGCGTCCGTCGGTCTTTGAACAATTGTAAGTCGCTTTGGATAAAAGCGTCTGCTAAATGTAATGTAATGTAATGTAAAAGTAGGGTCAAATTTGCGTCACTTTGAGAATTTTTGGGCAGTTCTAACTGGTTTCCTACTCTTAGACGCTTGAAGAATATGACCCCTGTTCCCCTCTTTTCCTTTGACTTCACAGTAGTGTCCCAGTATAGCACCACCACCTGGTGAGGAGTGTCCCAGAGCTCCTCCTTTTTGTTTTTTGTTTTTTAATTTGTTTTTCTATGCTTTTCATGCTTGATTGAACTAAATGGAGGACTTATTGTCCCTGGCTCTCTCTGTCTCTCTTCCTGTGCACAGCAACTCCTTCACATCGTGCGTCAGAAAGCCACGCAGGGCGTTGTGGACGCCACCCTCAAGTTCACACTGAGTGCACTTTGGAACCTCACTGATGAATCACCGACCACCTGCCGCCATTTTATTGAGAACCAGGGGCTGGACCTGTTCATAAAGGTCCTGGAGGTAAACTGTGAAAAAAAATCTAAACACACCAAAATAGCTGAGGGTTGATGAGTGTGAGGGTCGATCCTCCTGCAAACATGTTCAGCTGGAAGGGTCCTCTTGTTTATATCACTATTTTTCACCTGTTTTTTTTTTGTTTTTTGTTTTTTTTTGTGTGTGTTTATATTTGCAGTCCTTCCCAACAGAGTCTTCCATCCAGCAGAAGGTTCTAGGACTGCTGGTGAGTTTTGTTTTGTTTTTTTTGTTTTTTCAAAAATGCTTTTAAAGGTCTATCAAAATGAATTTATTTGGAATAAAACGTCTATTTTTATGATTGGTCCTACTGTTCAGAAGAGCCTTTCCATTAGCAGATGTGATCCTCACCCCTGCTTTAAACTAAAATTACAATTTCACATTTTATAATCTTTTTTTATTTTGTTATGCTAGTGCATGCCCGTTCAAAATGTAAGACTTTCTAAGACATTTTAATGACACAGTTTAACGAAATGTCAATGATTCCGTCCTGTGTTCCACAATGGAAGACGACAATACACCCGGTGAGTGTGAAGTAGATTGGATGAACAGTTGTCGAGATAATCAAAGGACATACAGACATACATACAGACATACAGAGATTCCTGTCTTTATAGTTAGTGTTCATGAAAATCGTGGTGGAAAAACACTGGGGAAATACTCTTTCTCACGGGAAACAACACACCCGAGTTGCACTTTTGGATAAACTTGCTGTTCGCATGATTATTATTTAATATTTATTAATATTACACGTGTCTCCTTTCCGCACCAAACATGCCAGTTCGGAACAGGCCGATCGCTTTCACCGGAAGCCCCATCCCCCGCTGGCTTGCTGTTCGATGTTTATTGAAAGTTTATTAATATTACACGTGTTACGTGTCCAAATTACACCAAATTCGACACTGCATGTCCTTGGGTCGCAATACACCCGCCAAGTGTGAACGGTTGTCGAGATAATCGAGGGACAGAGATTTCTTCCTTTATAGTTAGATGTTGTTTTACATGTGCTTTCTATTTTTTATTCTTACTTATTTATATTTAGAAATTAGCTTTCTCCTTTTTGTGAAGCTCTTTGTAACTTGTAAATGTTTTGAAAAGTGCTATTATATATTTGAGTCTGTTTTTTTGACACAATGAAGCGTGAGAAGGAGAAAAATGGAAATAATGTGTGGGCTTAGAAGTCAACGTCCGTGTTACGTGTGTGTCCCTGATCAACATGTGACACCCCCCTTCTCCCGCTCTCCTCTGCAGAACAACATCGCCGAGGTGAGCGAGCTGCACGGAGAGCTGATGGTGCAGAGCTTCCTGGATCACATCCGCTCGCTGCTCCACAGTCCCGAGGTGGAGGTCAGCTACTTCGCAGCGGGAATCCTGGCCCACCTGACGTCACGTGGGGAGGGGGCCTGGACACTCAGCCTTAGCCTGCGCTCCTCCCTGCTCGAGCAGCTGGTAGGCCCGAAACCCAGAAGTTTCAGTTTCTGTCACACCTGTTTGAATAGTTGGGTTGGCGTTACTCTGAGATGTAGGAGATGGGGCCCAAGAAACTAACCAATCAGGACTTTTATATGATTCATTTTAAGGATCAATGCTACGTTATATCGCTCCTTAGACAAGTTCATTGATACTTGCTGATGGCTGCTATAAACCTTGACATTTCTGACTTTAGATTTCACATGTTTTTATTTGATAATATTGATAACAGTTGGAAATAAACAAACGTAAATTGTTAAGTAAATGTGATTTTGAGTAAAAGTCTATCCTATCTCCACAGCACTCTGCCATCCTGGAGTGGCCGACGCCCGAATGTGAGATGGTGGCCTACAGGTGAGGCAGTTTTCCAGGTTAGACTTTGTCCAATGTGGTTCTCTCTAGGGTTTCAGTCATTTTTTTCAGTGGTTCCAAGTCTTATTGAAAAAAGTATACACTTCATTGTCGACTGCAAATGACCCAAAATACAGTCACCAACAGCAGCGATCTGGTTCTGTCTGTGCTCCTGCAGGTCCTTTAACCCTTTCTTCCCACTGCTGGAGTGCTTCCACACCCCTGGTGTGCAGCTCTGGGCCGCCTGGGCCATGCAGCACGTCTGCAGCAAAAACGGTGAGAAGTACACACACCCGTTTCACCAGCCCGGTCCCACAGGTGGTCATCAAAACAGGGAACAACTTTATTCAAACGGGTTACACCCGTTTGAATAAAGTTGTTTTTTATCTGAATCTCTGAATTCTGCACCGTTCATCTTCCCACCAATTCCTTTTAGTGATCGTTTTTCATATTTTTTTTAAATTTATGAGGACTGCAGCTACCACGACAAAAACATTCGATTACATGGAAAATTCCCCAAAAATTACATGTACCAACTTAAATAAACAAACTAATTTTAAACCGTGTAATTTTTGACACAACATATGCATTCTAAATAGGTCAAGTCGCTTCTGCATTCTAGTTCAGAATCTGAAAAAATAAAATGTAAATCTATTTTGGCATGCCGAATACTTTTTCTTGTCAGTATGTAAACTACATAACTTCCTGTTTAATGGTATCATTTCCTGTCAGTGTACTACCCAGTGCAGGCAGTCACAATCATCAATCCAAAGGGTCTTGCATCACATTGTCAAATATGAATTGTAATTTTAAATTCCAATTACAAAATTTTGATGTGAATCTCCCCCTGTCTGCAGCGTCCAGATACTGCAGCATGCTGCTGGAGGAGGGCGGCTTGCAGCAGCTGGAGCTGGTGCAGAACCACCCGCAGACCCACACAGACGTCAAGGGCTTGGCTGAGAGCATCCTCGAGAGTCTGCAGCGCCACCGAGCGCGTACCGGGCAGCCGGCACAAACACAAGCCTGCCGCCAGCCGCCGCCACCACGGCAACCGCACAAGGGTAAGAAACAAACACACACACTCTGGATGTTGTATAACGGTGTACAGTGCTGAACTGCTTTTTGTGGTCGTACGCAGTCAGTTTTTATCAGAATGTGTCGACTCCATTTAAATTTCAAAGCTCAAGTTTTTGATCGATTTAAGTAGTTTGCTGTTATAGATGAAAATGTACAATTGTAAGAACCTGGGTGGGGTGAAAAGACATTTAAACCAGAAATCAAGTGATTGCTGTGAGTGATAAACTTTACGGATAGAATTTTAGATTTAATTGAACTGTCTGTGAATATATACTGTTGACCACAGTTCCATGTTTGATACACAGGGAGGCTGAAAAACCCTCCACACTATTTCGAAGGGACTGATTTCTAATTTTTGTCCCATATTTTGTCTTTGTTTCTTCAGATAACGACGCTCCCTGACCCCATGAGGATTCCTCCCATCGTGCGTGTGCCCCAAACACACAACTACCCAACAGCCCCTGAAGAGTCCACGGAAACGGGCACGAACCAAGCTATCCTTTGCACACACGCCTTTATTTATTATCTCTTTGTTTGTTTCAAAACAAAAGTATTTACCTCTGTGCTATTCTTGTGAATAACAGGAAAAACCTGCATCAGTGAAGCTCAAGTCCGAACACGAGACTTGTTTTGTCTTGTCTTGAAAATCAAGCGTTGGCTTCATGACAATAACAATGTCATAAACTTTTGAAAACAAAAAGAACTTCTCAACACCCCTTCTCCTGCCTCCCCCGTTTTCCCTCAAATTGGTGGAAAAGCTAATTGAATGCGCGCATGACGTTGTGTGGTAGCATGCTGGACTCTGCCTGAAAGCCTGCTCCCTCCTCTCGCTGCAACGTGCTGGTCCCTCTGCCTTAGGACACTCGGCCAGAGGGCTATCGGTGAAACCAGATACTAAACATCGCTGCTCTCACTGCATTTTCAGCAACACATTTTGCTTTTGGTCAACGGTCGCAATGCAGATACCGATTTTGGCAACGGGGCCAGTACTCTGCACGTGTTATAAGAAAGCGCTCCGACAGCTTTTGCGTTCTGAGTTTTGTGTTTACGCAACAGTAAATAAATCCATAACAGAGAGTGGAATGGCCGAGGATCATCTGTGCGTCCCCAGTCGATGGTAAACAGGACGTGCAGAGCCCCAATGTCCATCAGAGTTCCAGAGGAATCTATATCAATGCAAACGGCAATAACATGCTTTGGTCAGGACTGTATATCTGTATTTCAGGAGCTTTGTCCTTGAGTGAAAACTGGCTGAATATCTGTATGTTGGTTGTGCTTTGAGAGGCAGTTTGGTGTGTGTGTGTGTGTGTGTGTGTGTGTGTGTGTGTGTGTGTGTGTGTGTGTGTGTGTGTGTGTGTGTGTGTGTGTGTGTGTGTGTATATAAACTGCAGCATCTGAAACCTGTATTTAGTTTGTACATGCCATGATATTTTGGAATAGGAACCTGCTATCGGTTAAAAGTTGTCGCGCAGACACTGTGTTCTTTGTTTTCTGACTAAGAGTCAAGGGGATGAACAGTAAGAATAGTGAGAGGCAGCTAGTTCAACATCTTCCTGCTGGATGAGTATTTTCCAGGAAGCCGTTTTACGAGAATGAGCTCTTGTCCCTGTCCAGTGTTTGGAAATGACGAGCTGAATGAGACACAGATGACCACCACACACCCTGGTCTAACAACACATTGTGATAACACTGAATTTTGTAATGACTTGCCAAACATAAAGTTGTCTTCTCGTGGAATTTTATCCAGTATTTAAGTGCGAGAATTCATAGAAATAACTGCAATTTTGGTGTTATTACATGCATCATAGTAAATTGTTATTCTGCCATATGTAATACCCCCTGCATTATCTAATGGGTTATTACAAAATGTGGAGAAAATAAATTTAGTTATGCAATTATAAATGTCTTATTACATGAGGTTCAAATTTATTACATTTTGGTACATTATTACAAAATGCGTTCTTACAGACCTCGCTCTGGACGCTGTTGATGCGCCTTTCCACATTCTAAAAACAGAAGCTGCTTTCAAACCCTCAATGACTTATAGGACACTTTTTAAAAGCAACAAGGAATATTGGCGATGCAACATGGAAGCCACAGAGGTCGGTTAAACTGCTCATGCACATCGTCTCAAACAGTCTGTGTGTGGCTTTTTTTTTTTTTTTTGTTCCTCCTTTTGAATTGTGCGTGTGCTTGCTGTTACTGCATGGGTCATAAACTGGTTCTGAAACGGACATGAAACGCAGCCCGTCCTGTTCTGTTGCATCCCATCCACTGCTGGTGACAAAGCCGACTGTTGCTGTTGAGAATTGATTTCAACATTTGGAAATAAAGAATGTACATCCCCATACCATGGTAGAGGATTATTCTCTTTATTGTGACCAATGAATGAGAAGGTTCCAGCAGCAAATCTGTTTTTAAATCAAGTGCAAGATGAATACTGTGAAAATTATAAATTATATTGTTATAGAAGTAAACTCATTATTCAATCACTGCATGTTTGGTTTAACTACAACATGCGGCTTTGTGAGCAGTGCACCACTATATCGGACTGACACCTGTCCTGTATTGACAATGAGCTTGTGGACAAACAGATGACTAATAGGAATTCATTGTTTGCCAGCCTGCAGATTGAGTACCTGTGTGAGTAGAATGAGAGAAACCAAAACCGGTTTGAACCGAATGAGGAAGATATGGTTCGTTATTTTCCGGTGTATTTCGGTTGTCTCTTCTCTATGAAGGCGGCCATGCCCTCCTGTCTGTCTCGTGAAGGGATGACCTGGAATGAAAGCACATAAACTGCAAATTACTTTGGGCTGCGAAGGAGATTACATTATTACAGCTTACATTACATTTAGCAGACGCTTTTATCCAAAGCAACTTACAATTATTCAAGGAGCCATCAGGAGCAATTAGGGGTTAAGTGTCTTGCTCAAGGACACTACAGCATGCTAGCAGGAGGAGCCTGGGATCGAACCAGCAACCTTTAGATTACTAGACAACCAGCTCTACCTCCTGACCCTAGTCAAACAATGACTACAGATTGAGAATCCCTCTACTGGAGAGTACAGGGACGCTCGGATATGTCCGAGACCCGGCAAAAAGGAAGGTTGTGATGTATGAGAGCCATATCAGGTAGAATTTTAAAACAACTTGATATTCTGCTCTACGGAATCGGGGTCTTCCATTGAGAAAATGGATTATAGGATAAATCGGGCCCGTTCCACAGCCCCCCTGTGATAACTGACCACTGGCTACGTGGTCGGGATAAGTCACTAATGTTCAGCATAAGCTCAGATATGAGTCCTGGAATCAGCTGGTATTTAAAGACTTGAACTTTAGCCCGCGCCGCTGACGACTCACCCGTGCGTAACACATCCTCTCTATGGCCATGGCTGAAGTCATGTCCACCTGGAAAGACACCGGTTTCAATCAAGACACTTTGACATTAACTGAGATGGAACACAGAGTCCGGAAGCGTCTCACGGTACCTCAAAGCCCCGGTTCATCGCCTCTTTCGCCATCCGCACCGCCAAAGGAGCCTGAGACGGAGAAGCACCACGTCAAAGGCAATTGGATTGGGACACTGCAGTTTTTGGGGGAAGTTGCCTTTTTTTTGTCTGTCCTACCCAGATTCAGACAATAACAATTTCATGTGTCCAGTACAGAGGGAGCGACAGGCTGCACGCTTACGGTGTTAGCGCAATCCATGGCTGCAGATGGGATCAACTAGCCTAGCTCCTTTGAAATTTCCATCTCTCTAACTCTTTAAAGCTACCATATCTTCTCATTTCATCAATATTATATATTCCACAATTTCTTATTCCAATCTGCAACCTTTTACTTATCAATTGATCAATATCTCCAAAATTCTTTCTGGGTTTTCAGGCTGTTTGTTGATGAAACTTTGAGAGAAAAAACAAAGGAATTAAACCACATGGGACCCACCTGAGAAACTCACACGGTGAAAATCTAACACGATGTCATTGATAGATGGACGGACATAGATTCTTCTACAGCGACCAATGATCTCCCAACGTTATGTATATCATTCTGTTCTGTTTGCAAAGAAATTGTCCCAGAAATTGTCAAAGACAATGGCAGCAGTAAATGACTGTCTAGAAAGTGTCTGGCAGCGAAGGAAATGACACGGAAAAGGCGGCCGCCGCCAAAGTGTTAATCTGCATATTATCGTCTTTCACGCCATGCTGTCATGTGTCAATCACTCCAACAGCAGCTACTCTACCAAACAACTGTGTGTGTGTGTGGTGCTATTTGTGGTCCATTTCTCCACTTGACTGCCACTTTGGCCCTTCCGCCTGCGGCATGAACTGGAGAGAGAGATATATGGAGAGCGAGAGCGGAAATAGGTTCATGTCTGGAGGAGGAACGCATCAGTTTCTGAGCTGTGGCAGGATGAGCGTGAGCGTGTCTGTGTGTGTGTGTGTGTGTGTGTGTGTGTGTGTGTGTGTGTGTGTGTGTGTGTTGCAGTTGCTGAGGGCTGACGGTGACTACATGGAGCAACTACCGGTGCTTAAGATAAGATAGTACTTCATTTTTAAAGATGGATATATCAAAAGCAGAGGTGGAAAATCCAGGTTCACAGGTCATTAGTAATTCATTTCATACGATTTATATGATGTGTCAACGTTATACTGAAGAATATACCAGTGCATGTCTTGGAAAAATTGAACTAACTAACCAACCATCCACAAAAAGTTAAAACCATTTTGAATCAATTTTGCTGAAAAAAGGTCCACCGATTCCTGATTCATCATTCCTTTCTTACCTGCGGCAGGATCTCTCTGGCCAGGCTCAGAGCCTCCTGATAGGCTGCGTCTCCGTCCTGGTTCTGCTCGGTTGTTCTGTTCACCAGACCCAGATCCAGAGCCGCCCGGCCGCTCACCCGTCTCCCTGGTCGCAGACGATGACACTTTGAACTTGTGTTTTTGGAAACACGACAAGCCTCTTAAAAAGCCAGTTTTCTGCATAACGTTTCACTGATGGAGTTGAAAGACCATTTTAGACGGGAACAACATGCTGACGTCACTTTGTGATATAAGTTACAATTTTAAATTTGAGTTTTTGCTGAATAAATACAAACTTTACAGTAGAATTTCTTGATTTCTAAACAACTCCTTTGCGTTTAAAAGCAACACCTGTGAAGATCAGCTCTTTGGCCACAGAGATGCCGATGGTCCGGGGGAGACGCTGACTGCCCCCTGCAGGATAAACACGGTCATGGTCAAGTTGATAGTGCCCCACACACACACACACACACACACACACACACACACACACACACACACACACACACACACACACACACACACACACACACACACACACACACACACACACACACACACACACACGGCTGTTTCTGTGTGTGTGACCTCAGGTTGTCGTACCTGCCCCTGGGAGGAGACCCCGTGTCGTTTCAATCAGGCCCATCTGTGCAGAATTTGCTGATACACACAAAAAAAACACAAACACATAACACACACACACACACAGAGGACAGTTGAAGGTCTGAGCAGAGTGTCATTAAGCATTAAGTAACATCTGAGTAATGCTTCTGTCAGAGCAACACGGATACCTGATACATGAGAATTCCATGTAGCGTGTTCAGAGCCGGGCGCGCGCATGCGCGCACACACACACACACACACACACACACACACACACACACACACACACACACACACACACACACACACACACACACACACACACACACACACACACACACACACACACACACACACACACACAAGAATCATCTTTTAAAAACAGGATGGCATTATATGTTAATGTTCAATCAGAATTTTACAATGTAAGTTAACTCTTACGTTTAATATTTAAGCTATTCACAAAGAGTGCATCAGCTTTACAATTTATTTTCAGCTGTAAATCACATTGTATCTTCCGGTTATTTTTAACTTACTGTTTCCTCGGAAAATGTTCTGGGAAAAAAAATAACTCTTGTAACTGATTGAAAGAGGAGCCAAAAACATCTGAGAACTACTGCTCTAGACAACGTACAGGGACATCTTCTCCTTTTCCGATCCTTAGCTGGCGGTGACCAGGTGAACAAGGTCAGCAATAACACAGTGACTAACCTGGCTGGGAGCTGAGGAGCACAGAGGTCAGGGGTCAGAGGTCACTCACCAGCTGTGCGGAGGTCGCAGGCCAAGGCCAGCTCCAGTCCTCCGCCCAGTGCCGAGCCATCCATCGCTGCGATGGTTGGCATCGGCAACAAGGCTGTCATGTTGAAAAAAAGAACACACAGACAAACAGATTTGATGTTGTCGTTGGTTGAATTCGGTGTGAAGCCGGCATAACTATTATGCTAGGGTCACAATGCCTGAAGCAGGGGCTGCAGCATGAAGCAGAGCAGCTCTCCTCTCGTCGCCGTACAGTCACACCGCTGGCGACGGGGCTTCTGTGCCCCTGGCGTTTCTGGCCAGTGTCCATTTTCAAAGGATCACATCATTGAGAGCGTATCTTTCCACCTATCGGCCGGCGCTCCGCGCTGCTCCTTTGCATAAAGTTGAAATCTGCTCAACTTTCCTTGACGTGAATCTGTCAACTTGTCGTCGGTCATCGCTCCCGCTCCTCCGGAGGGGAGGATGAGAGTAGAGACAGAGAGAGGAGAGGAAAGAGGAAACAGAAATCGGGCTGAGTTGAGAAATGTTCCGATCGTGACGCACAATGTTTTAGTCTGAAATTGACTGAATTTAGTCTGAACAATGCAAGAAGAATGAATAATAGGAAAAGAAATACAAACTATCAAGCACTATACACTGAAATAAATATCCAGCACTAAATATAAAAAAAGAGAATCAAATTAAGTGGGGAAAATAAGTAGATTATTTAATAGAATAAAATAGTAGAAATATTTATAATGATAAGATATGACTGGATTATTATTATTATTTTTTTTTTTCATATCAAAGAGCGTCAATATGACCCTCATTAGGCTTCAGACGACATTTGATCAGATTTTGTCTCTGGGATCCAATCTCAGATCAATATTTTTATTGTTAGATATGATTCAGTGTGTACTCTAGTTAGGGAGACAAACCTATTGAAAGTAGGATACAAACAGTCATTACTGGACATTCTATTAATCACTCAATCAGTTGCTGCTGGGGACCCCCTGGAAGGACCTCCTGGAAGGACCTTCTGGGAGATCCAAGGACCGCACAACATTGTTATTCAACATTGTATTCTCAATTTGCAGCAGCTTGAGATAAAATATCTATATTGTGTAAAAAGTTCTCTATGATCATTGTAGTAAAAGTCCCAAAGGGTCAGGATTTTGCTGGAAGACACATGAACCGTCTCCATGACAGTGCACTCTCTGATGTATTTATATGAATGATAAACTCCCAAATTGCATGAAACCGACGTGCTCCTCACCGACGTGCGTCATGAGTGAGCGCAGGCCGTGCACGAACAGATCCGACTCTGTGTCCGTCATCAGCGCTCTCTCCTTCAGATCAGCACCTGCATGCACATACACCACCACGTCTTAACCGCTGACCTCCATCACATTAGGACTAATTCCCTGATGGATGGAGGACAACTATGGGATGGAATGGAAAATCACCACCTGCACAGAAGACGCCCGGCACCAAACTCCTGAAGATCACCACGCGAGCAGCGGCGTCGCTGGACAGAGCGGAGACGAGGTCCCTCATCTGGACAGGGGACGCGCTGTCAGAATGGGAGTGTGTGTTTTCATAGGTGTGTGTGTGTGTTGTGTGTGGTTTCTCACCTGAGACAGAAACACGTGTCCCAGGGCGTTTCTGGCCTCATGTCGACACATCAGCACCTCCACGATCCCTGAGAAAAAGTCACAGCAAGCTGCAGTGAGCCCGGGGTCCGACTGTCTCCAAGGGTTCAAGGAAACATTTTCCTGGACATCTTTCCACAATCCCCACGTCTTCATATTAAAACACACCTGTCCACGAGCATATTTCTGATGATCAGACCTTTTCTCAGGAGGAACTGGGTGTGGACACACTTATTTGATTTGATTGAAATGTAAAGGTAGAACACTACCTTTACATTTTATGAATAAATATGGTATTATTTCTTATTTATAATCTTCATTCTAAATGTAATATTATTGTCTAAAAATGTCGCACATTGAAGATTCTTTTTCCATGACATTCGGGGCAGTTTTGTCACATTTCATGACTTTGGTTTCCTGACATACAGCAAGATTTGATACAGTATAGATCAGTGATTTTGTGCCCTTTTCACATTAAGGACCCTCAATTCAATAAAGTTTGGTCTCTGGGACCCCAATCTGAGAAGATATGGTCGCGTATATGAAATAATGGGGGCGTTGCACTATCAATCATTTTGCTGGGGACCCCCTGCAACCTCTTCAAAGACCCCTGGGGGTCTCCGGACCTAATTTTTTCTCCATTGATATGTCTATTTGCAATTCCAAACAACATGATCTGTGACTAATGGAATCTGGTTCTTACCATGGTCTTCCTTATCTAACCGCTTTAAATCCACCTGTGGAGACCCGGGCTCGGTGTGCCTCCCGCGGGGCTGAGCGGCTCCGCACGCCACCGCAGGGCCACCGGGCCCGGGCAACCACCTCCCTCCGACCCGGGACACCGACGAAGGAGGGTTTCTGAGATGATCACAGCGGAACACCACTCTGGAAAAGCACCGCCGTGCAGAGGGGCTGCAGAGGGAAGTCATGACGTGGAACTGTGGCGTGTGCCTCAGGTTGTCAAAGTTCTGCGTGCGCGCATGCAGAGGAGGAGCTTGGTTCCTTGCCACCTTGATGGCTCAACGCGCCGAAACAGCCGCGTCGACATCGCCGCCATCTTGGTCAGTTCTTCATTCTGCACCACCGCACCAGGCGTTACACTAAAAGCGCGGATAAATTCTGTTCCTCCCAAATGCAACTATTTTGTGCCGCATGTGGGTGCACAAATAGCCATCTTTCGTAAGGGCTAAGAAGCTGTGGGAGGTTATGGAGGCTTGAAGTAAAATCAGGGAACATTTCAAATATGCGTATATAATATCTCAACGTTAATGTGTATATGTATGTTATATATGTAAAATGGTATATACGTAATCATAAGTGTTGTTTCACGTTATTCGATACAAAACAGCGCACAGTAACGTAGCCGCGCTCGGTGTCAGACACCGTGGCAAGATGGTGGCGCCATTAACGTACCACGCCAGGGTACGTCGCCAGCGGCCAATCAGGGACCAAGGCACCAGGGGCGTCATTAAGGCCCCATCAGGTAATAAATCAATCAATAAATTAATCACCACCTTCACATTCACTTATTATCTATATGTGTGATTAGAGATAAGACAGATTAGGGATGAAGATGCATTGGTACTTTATTGATTCCCCGTGGGGAAAATTCAGGTTTAAACGGACTCAATGCCTGTGTAGCTCTGTAGTGTGGCGATCTCCAGGTCTATCTCTAAGGTCCTTTCAAGATATTAGAGTCCATCTTGTTCATAAAATGCAACACGATTCGTAAGAGGAAACACTTCCGAGTTATGTCAAAGACATGAAAGCAGTTGAAATAAAACTGTAATTTCATATGCTTGAATTTACCACCCCAAAAACGCTTCTGAGTGGAATGTATCCCAGTTTCTTTCGAAAAATAGATGGATCGGTGTCAGAGAATTTCCGTCACGTGTTTTGTGAGGTTAACCTGTTTCCCGCTATCAGGAGAAACACTGAGATTTTAAATGATTTTATTTCTGCACAAGTAAAATGAGCACAATGCAGTACACACTCTCAAGCGTGGAACAGGATGGACTGAAGATATTCAGAGAGCAGTTTCTTAAGTAAGAAGAGGAAAGGCTGATGAAAAAAACACGTCAGAGACACACAGCTGCAGATAAGACCACAGACAAAGACAGCACAAGATGCTACGGGGTGCTCTGCCCTGAAGCTCTTATCTGAGTGGTGTCTCTGAAAAACTAGGCCTTTCTAGAGGACGAACACTTAAGAGTTGACTAAGAAGATTAAGAATAATGCTAAGAATATAGAATTTTCTATCACACTTGGTTAAATATAAGAAATTGGGGGAAAGAAAAACAATAAATATTGTTTTGAAAATAGATAAGGCCTGCCCCTGTCTTGTGCCGGGCTCTGTGGTGTGTCTGTTCATGTAATCTTTTCCATGTCTGGTCTGATCATATATTATTGAGCTTGTCTTTACACATCACGCAATTACACAGTCAGACATGGTTTCTGGTGACACAACAGAGAGAGAGAGAGAGAGAGAGAGAGAGAGAGATGGGGGAAGAAAACAGCATAGAGAAAAATACTTACGCAGTACATACACAGTCTCTATTCATAGATACATGGATGGATGGATGCTGGATCGATAGATAGATCACAATGTGTCACTGTGTGACAGACAGGGATAAATTACTACTACAGCCAGATATAATTCCTGATTGTGGACTCTGAAACCTGAATAACCTAAAGTTGTTCTAGCTCAAGCAAACGTGAAGAACGTGAAGAAAATAGATTAGGCAAGTTCTTAAGTTCTTCACGTTCTTCGCGTTTGTTTGATTCTTCATGTTCTTTATGTTCTTCGGGTTCTTCATGTTGTTCAGGTTCTCCAGGATCCCCAGGTTATTCGGGTTCTGCCAGGCTGAATGTGCGTGGTGTCATGGAAAGTCGTGCGGTGGACCCGTGTTGGTGCTGAGCTGTGATCTGCTGTGTGGATTCCGTGACTGGCAGGTGTGTGTTTCTCTTCTCTGTTTTCCACATGGCTGTGTCTGCAGAGGGAACATGGTGATGGCAGATCATGATGACACCCGTGTGTGTGTGTGTGTGTGTGTGTGTGTGTGTGTGTGTGTGTGTGTGTGTGTGTGTGTGTGTGTGTGTGTGTGTGTGTGTGTGTGTGTGTGTGTGTGTGTGTGTGTGTGTCTGTGTGTGTGTGTGAAACAGAGCTTGATGTGGTGTGACTGACATGGACTGTCTGTCCTAGACCAAAGCACAGACTTGAGTTGACCTGCTGCTATAACACGTAATGGACACACACACAAACACACATACATACACACACACACACACACACTCGGGGCAGACAGACACACAAACTGCAAAACTGCACTAAAACTGCCATTTTGATTAACAAAGCTGAGGTGCTGGGATTAGGGGGGGAGCATGAAGGACTTTTGAACATGAAGGACTTTTAGTAACAAAGGAGAATGTCCTGCATTTTTTTTGTCTTCATTGTCTCCCCATTCTGCCTTTGAGTGCCTGGCATCAAGAGGCGAGGGACATTCTGACATTCTGCCTCTGATAAAGCACCCTATGCACAGGAGCAATTGCATCCTCATTTGTATTTAATTTTATTTTCTTTTATTTTCTTCTATTTTATTGTTTCTTTTAAGTTCATTGTTAGGTTTCTTTTTTTTTATTGTTTATTGTAATAAGCTGGAGATTCTTGGCACCTCCCCTCCCATCCTGCAGGGGTCAGTGTTGCATCAGGGAGGTGGTTGACCCTGTGCCCTGTGCTTTTCCCTCCCTCATCTCATGCACCCCCTGCTTCCATGCTCTACTGTTTCCCAAACTGACCCCGAACTCCATCACTTGTTTTTGGAGCGACACTTGATTTCAGGTGGATATGAGAACCCAGGTAGTGACCCTGGAGCGAACTGATCACAACGACCGACTGAATTGAATTCTGTGTGAAATGAAGCTGTCAAACTTGTTGGTGGGACAAGGGCCTCTGAGTTGCAGGCGATTTGGAAAAAGGGCGATTTTACACAGCATTCATATATTCATATTTATATCATAATTTCTGAAAATATATTTCAAACTCCATGCTGAAACCAACTTAGACTCCTCATTTACATTTGCATTTGAGTCCCTTTTATCCAGGAAAACTTAAAATAAGTACGTCTTTCAGTAGTAGTCGGACTAACGGGGCATTACAGTGACCACATGTAATAAAGTTTTATTAATAAAAAACTGTAAATCTCAGAGGATCAAACTCAGATTAGGGAAACTAGAAGTATGAAGTAAAAAGTAAAAATCTAAAGTGTGACACCAGAACAAAAGTCTTTATCTTAATTTATCTTATCATGCCCGATTTTAAGTGCAAAATTGTTATTATTGGAGTTATCGCTGTCAGTTGTGTTGCGAGCCCATTGGCCTCGGCCCTAGATTTCCGTGTCAGTCAGAGCAATGGAGCTCTGGGCACAGAGGAGCTCATGTCTGACCTTTCACACAGGACTTAAGTCTGGGAGGCACTGGGTGGCCTCCTCAGACATCTTAGACAATAATAATAATAATAATAATAACAAAGTATAATAAACAAATAAAATGAAGAATAATACATGAATATGAATTATATGAACAATAGTTATATTAACTGCATTACATATATATATTATTTAATGAAATAAATATAATTAAATACCCTCTTAAGCACAATAAATGAGATCAAATACAAGGTAAATGCAATGCAATGCTAATTTTACTTGGGCATGCACCATAGTAATTAACTGTCAAAAACACAACAGCAGAACAGTTACTCCAAAACAAAACTAAATATTGCAACAAAAGTTAAAAAAAAAAAAGAGATTTAAGAGATTTATTTTTTTCTATGTTTGTTCATAAGCATCCTTGGCATACAACACAGTCTAGGAAAATTAGAACAGCTCTGTGTGTGTGTGTGTGTGTGTGTGTGTGTGTGTGTAAGTGTGTGTGTGTGTGTGTACGTATGCATGTGTGCGTGTGTGTGTGTGTGTGTGTCTGTATCCGTGTGCGTGCGTGCATGGGGGCTGGCGCACCCACCGCAGAGAAGCCAGGCAGCGGGAGCAAGGCCGACAGCCGCCTCCCACAATGGCGAGCAGCCGCCAGGACCCAAATGCAGCCGGCAGGGGGCCCACCCAGCAGTGGCGTACCATACCACCATACAAACCCAGAGATTAAAGATTTAATAGGGATATTTAATTCAGAGATTCAACAAAAGAGATCTCATACAGCCATGCACCTTTGCTTTGTGATAGACCATCCAGTCACAGTTTAATTAGATCACTTTCATTTATTTCAGTTCACTGTACGTGTTGATGTTCGTGTTCATTTTAAACCCTTGTGGTGGAAAACTGCCAATGAACACAGCACCAAACCAAGCTGCCGAGCATTCACTCTTACAAAGTGCACAGAAGCAGGGTCAATCAACACGCTCTGCTTAGGCTGCAGAACCTGCAGCCGTGCACAACTCCCCAGAACCCAGAGCCGTGAAGTGCTGCACACACTGGGGAAATAACATGGTGGATGTAGGAACAACCTTAATTGTATTTATTTCTACAGAACTCTCAAGCTTTACATTTTACACAGAAATCAACGGCAACACCTAGTCACAACGAAACAGTGGGAGGGAACCCCCTTCCAGGGCGTCCAGGCTGCACTGGATGCTGAGTGGGTGACATTGTTTGCCATTAGCCAACATTAGTTTTACTTTTGATTAGATAAGGAAGAAACTATCTATTGTAAACAGACAGGACCAAATAATCAGTCAATGTGGATAAATATCTTATGTCATCAATATCTCAATGTATGTTTCTGACCTGTTCAAAAATTAAATAAATGAATATGCATTTAAGCATAAAATCTAAAATATAAGACCGTATCAGCAGAAGTACACTGAGCCCTAGTGTACTTATCACATAATGAATTCCCATCAAGGTAAGCAAGTAGGAAACCAAAAGTAAATAAATACAGTTTAATAGAGACAAATGGACGTGCTGTGAGAAATGCTGTGACTATACAGCACTAAAGAACAGAGCTCTGCCAAGGCAAAGCATTCCTCTAAAGGTTATATTTCAAGAGGTGAAAGTTTCTGGCCCAGAGAGTAAAACTACTCCCCAGTATTTAGTCGGCCATCTGGATTTTCTAATTAGCACAAACCCAGAGGTTCAACTGATGAGTGGATTCAGCTGATCAGCGCACGGCCAGAGCAAAAACATGGCATCTGAGTGTGAGTCATTATTTTATAAAATGATTTGTCATATAAAATAAATTCTGAAATTCTACCTATTATTATTATTATTATTATTACTGTAATTTTCATTACTTGTGTCAAGTTAACAATGTTTTCACTATATTATCAGCATGCAATTACACAAAAAACTGATCTGAAAAGAGGATACAGGCAAATCTTTGAAATAAGCAACATCTTCTTATATATTTTAGAATATACCAGTAATTTAGAATATAATTGCAAAGTATTATGGAATTTATTAATATATATTATGAACATTATATTTTATAATATTGGCTTGAAGTAAAATAAAAAAAATATCTTTACTATATCAAACAGATGTTGGAAAAGTATGGAGAATCTTGTTATATATTCAAGAATATTTTCCAATATACATACTGTATATTATGTATGTATTTTTCCGATATGTGTATCCTGGTCTCCACTATGCAGGAAAACCTGTTTCACAAGTCTCGGACAGAGTTTCACATCAATCTAAGATTTACTCTGCGCCAAGTGGAATAGCTGATGGGTATGAAATTCCATTTTCTCAGAGTCCAGAAGCTGCAGCTGAACAGAGCGGCCTGTGACTGATGGAGGCTCCTGCTCCCATTACTTCACCATGATGGAGGCGCTTACGTTTCCCACAAACTGAGAGGGTGACTTACTGCCCGAGAGGCGGAGGAACAGAACGGAGAAGGAGTTAGGACCACATCAGGCCGTTAAGGGGGAATTAAAGGGGGAGGACACAAAGGAGGAAGAGTTAAGGATTCACAAGACACCAGAGTTACAGTAGAGAGAGATGGAGGATGGAGGATGAGAACAGTCCTGCTTGAACCATCCTTCACTCCACTTCATGACATCATTTGTTTTGGGACTGACTAGAATGAGGCTTAAAGAGAAACTTTGGTGGAGATGTGGGTGGAGATGTGGATGGAGTGTAACAGGTGAAGTGTGACAGGTGGTGGTGTGGCTGGAGTGCAAGTGGAGGTGTACTGTAGGTGAAGTGGGACGGGTAGAGGTTTGGCTGGAGTGCAAGTGGAAGTGTAGGTAGTGTGTGTCGGGTGAAGATGTGTGTGGAGTGTGACAGGTTGTGGTGTGGGTGGGGTGTGATAGGTGCATGATGGGTGGAGTGTGATGGGTGGAGTATGTCAGAAGGATGTGTAGATTGAGTGTGATGGGTGGAGATGTGGGTGGAGCGTGACAGGTGGAGGATGACTGGTTGAGATGTGGGTGGAGTGTGACGGGTGGAGATCTGGGCAGAGTGTGATGTGTGCAGATGTGGCCAGAGTTTGACGGGTGGAGTTACGTGTTCAGTGTGACGGGAGGAGATGTGTTGGGAATGTAAAACGTTAAGGGTGGTGGAGATGTGGGTGGAGGGTTCCAGAGGAGGGAGGCAGAGCTGAGATGATTGACAGGGTAGAAGTTTGGGGCCGGACTGGCTGCTGACAGACGACACTGCGCACACACACACACACACACACACACACAAATAAAGATGTGGTGCTGCTAAGACAACGTTGCCACACATACACACACACACACACACACATAGTGCATGTATAGTTTACACACACATACAGAAACACACATATATACTCTCACACACACACACATAGTTTATATATACACAATGTAAAAACACGCATGCACACAATCACACACATTCATACATACACACACAACCACACACACATTGTTTATACATGCATGCACACGCACATTCACATTCACATATGCACACACAGAGATATACCAAAAAACCAATACACATTCACACATTCACATTAATACGGACACACATAAACATACATACACATTACATTTATACATGCAAATACATACACACAGATACACAAACACACACATGCAGACATACACACTCATAGGTATGCACACTCAAACACACACACATACCTGTATACATACATACATACATAGATACATACATACTTACATACAAAACACAGCTATATTCTCATGCACTGTACTGCAGAGGAACATACAGAACATGCTGCATACACACACATAGACGCTCAGCTGAACAGAAACACACACACACAGAGGAACCCCCCCCACCCCCCACCTCCTGCAAGACGACACCCCTCAGAGCCGTCATGGAGGAAAGTTACACTAATGACTCTGATCCGCGGGTTTTACCAAGATACTTTATCAGGGAACCCAATCCAGCTAGGCTGGTTACCCAGTGGATCCCCGGCAGGTTAATACTCACACCCCCACACATGCACAGACACACACACACACACACACACACACACACACACACACACACACACACACACACACACTACACTTCACTGCAGTGAGCTGCAAAATATTCAAGATATCTTTCAGAAGTAACTTTTACTTGAGCATTATTTTTTAGTACTTTGGCCACCGCCACCAAAGTTGTGACGTTGCTAAAGTTGTTTGTCAACATGGGCAGATTCAACAAGGGATTCAGCAGAGATTAAGAAAAGATGTTGCGCTAAATTCTCTCTATTACAACATATCCTTTTTCTGCATGTAGTTTTACTGGAAAAAAACACAAAAGCTTGGCCACTTAAGCTTTTGTCATCGGTGTTGGGAAAGTGTCACATCGAAATAGCTGCAACTGTTCTTGTGACTTCCTTGGCCCATATTAATTCTTGGGCATGTCGTCAAATGAAGTACTGGGAAGACAAAGCGATTTTAGGCCTATTATGTGTCCGACAAGATGCTGAGAGGGAAAGAATGAAGCCAACGAGAGGAGCGGGCGGCGGAGGAGACGGACCACATGAGGGGCGCTGATAAGAGCAGCTAATTCCACGCATGGTTCGCAGGCCTTCAGTCCCTGGCAGGATTAAAACTGATGTGTCTACACACACACGCACACGCATGAACACAAACTATACTCACACAATAAAGACACATGCAGACAAACAAGTTGAGAGGTACAAAAACTTTAGGAATAGACAAAGAAAAGGCAGAAAGAGAGGCGGGAGGGGAGAGAGAGAAATGGAGAGGGAGGGAGAGATTGGGGGAGATGGGGGGTGGAGGAGTGAGGGGATAGAGGGAGAGCGATTACCAGGGGGGGGGGGGGGGGCGCTGAGGAGAAATAAAGACAGAGAAAGAGGGGAGGCGATGGGGAGGGAGAGAAGAGAGTGATAAAGAGGGGAGAGGAGGAGGAGGATAGATAAATGGGATAGACGGAGAGCAATAAAGCAAGGAGAGAAAGAGAGAGCGGGGTAGAGATAAATAAAGAGAGAAAGGGGGAGAAGAGAGAGAAAGGAGTGAGGGAACTTCGAGTGATGAAGTGATGGGAGAGAGAAGGGGAGGGGGAGTGAGATAAAGAGAGTAAGAAGAGAAATAAAGAGAGGGGGAGAGAGTGGTAAAGAGAGAGGGGGGGGAGTAAAGAGAGAGGCAGAGGAGAAATAAAAAAAAAGGGGAAAGAGAGGGGGAGGGAGAGAACTGAGTGAGGGGGAGAGGTCGAGAAGGGGCGGGAGAGAGGCAGAGCGATAAAGAGCGAGGGAGCGCATCTCGTCACACCGAAGCGCTCAGCCTCTCTGCTCAGTCTCCAGCGCAGCGTGTCCTCCGTCGTGCACCGGGACCGGAACGCAGCCCAGGAACTTAATTTTTTGTTGTTGTTTTTTTGTTTTTTTGTTTTTTTTTTTATCGGGAAACTAAAATAAAGAACGCGTTATGCCACACCACGAGCTCCAACCATCCCGCCAAGATGACACCCCACCAGGTCAGGAGCGGAGACCGAGCGCACCGCTGTCTTCTCCGGGCGGCTGGGAGTAAAGTGAGCCCGGACCGCTTCCACCCAAGGAGCGACTGAAACCTCCCCGGGTCATCTTCCCGATCCACGCGTGTCTTTTAGGCGCCGTGCGTGTGCGGTGGCCGAGTGACCGATTTCATTTATTTTGATTTGTTTATTTAATTATTTATTTTGAGGGGAGAAAGAGAGAGAGGAGTCTGGAGAGGAACGGCACCCACACACCCAGGCACCAGCAGCCAGCCCGTCCAGCCCCGCAGACCCATGCAGGATGCCCGGGAGCCGCCGCGGAGTCCCGGTCCAGCTCTGCCAGAGTTCATGACGCCCCGGGCGGCCCCGTCATGCGTCTCCTGCCCGAGCCCGGCGCCCAGTCCCTCCCGCTCCTATTCCTCTTCGTCTTCGTGATGGGGGTAGCCCCGTCCCCAGCTCTCACGGCCGGCTGCCCGGACAGATGCGTGTGCGACGAGCAGCTGGTGGTCCAGTGCGCCGGGCAGGACCTCACCCTGTTCCCCAACGACCTGCCCCTGGCCACCCGGCAGCTCATCATTTCCAACAACCGCATCGGGGACCTCCCGGCGCTCCAGCTCAACTACCTGTCCGACCTGGTTTACCTGGACTGCAGCAACAACTCCCTGACCGAGATCTCCGAGTCCACCTTTGGGAACCTGCGGAAGCTGGCCTACCTGGACCTGTCCTTCAACACCCTGCTGCAAGTCGAGGACCGGACGTTCGGGCCCCTAGCCTCCCTGGTGATGCTCCGACTGACAGACAACCCGGGGCTGAGTGACATCCACCCGGACGCCTTCGCGGAGAACGCGGCGCTGCAGGTGCTGGACGTGAGCAGGAACAACCTGACGGCGCTGAACATCAGTAGCCTGATCGCCCTGCCGGCCCTGCGCTCCCTGGGGCTGAGTGGGAACCCCTGGAGGTGCGACTGTGACACGGAGGACCTGTGCCTATGGGTGCAGATAGAGGGCTTCAAGTTCCAAGGTGAGGATGGGTCTACCAAGACCATAAGGTCCCATTGCATTGTCACTTTGGGGAGAACATTAGGGGAGGTTGACTCTCGAAGAGTCAAGACCTCCAGGGGCATGACCCCCCCTGCCATGATCTTTTCCTTTATCCATAAGTTGCACTATATAGTTGGCAGACGTGTTACTGGGGTGTCTTCTTTGGGTGGCTATTTGGATTATTTGGGTAGTCAACAAAAATGTTGCTTTTCCTGAAGAGGGTATGTAAACAAGGGTGTAGTTTAATTTTGAGAAACGGGGTGGGGGGTCTGTGTAATGGGTCTACCCGCTACGCACAGGTTTTTTTGTGTCATTCATTTAATCTACAGCAACTACATCTTCATCTAAATGTGATCTGTTTCGTATCAGAGCGAAAATCTTTATTTATTTTTTTAGAAAGGTTGAAAATATAGGAGAAAGGGGAAATATTTAAACGGAAGGACAGAAGGAGAAATGGGTGAAATACAGGAGAATCCAGGGGAAACACGAGGGCTGGTTGACAGGTGTGTAACAGTGATTTTTTTTCTTCAGTGTTTTCCTTGGATTGGCAGATAATTCCTCTGGCCAAGGCATGCCGTAGACACGCCCCTGGTCGTTGATATGTGTAGTCATGGTACTCCTCCCAATAAGCAACTTGTGGGTCAGAAGCTGCAAAGTATGACAATGCAGGGGAGGAGTTTGAAAAACAGTTTTTTTTGTAATGCTTGCGAATGAGAGTTGAACAGAGAAAACCATCAATGTAATCATATTTGAATTTATATATTATCTTTCATTTAATGTTAATTCAAATTTGAATTTTCTTCAATTTCCCTCCAAAGATTAATAAATCTCATTATTACTTATTATCCTAATCTTGTTATCTTATCTTGTCTTATCTTGTCTTATCGTATTCATCATTATATGAATATTGGCTTGGTTGTATTTGGCTTATTGTCGCCCCATCCCACCAATGTCTGTTCTACGCCCTTGGTAGTGTAGGTCAAACATTTTTGTGCTTGGCTGAGTTGATTTCCCATTTTATGGAGGAGAGTTGGTGCAAACCTCCCTCTTGGATTGCAATTTGCTGAGTTTCTCACTTTATTGTTTTTTTTTATTGTTTAAAAAAAGGCGCAAGCGTACCTGCCATATGTTCAATTAGGCTTCATGTCTTATCACCATAAATTCAACCAAGGACACGATAACAAAGCATGGGGTGATTGGCTGCCTGGGCTCTCCTGTTCGCCTACCTTTTCACACATTTTGGCTCCATGTTTTGGTAACTACACCTTGGCCTGACGCCCTTGGTCTCCTGGTTCTGGCTGGATGCTCCTGCACGCTGGGGCTCCTCTGCCAAAGACACACCAAGGTCCTACCCCTCCTTATTGTCACTTCATCTCAATCAGCTAAATTCACTCTGGGCAATTCGTCAATAGTCCCAGATGGTGGAGCTGTATCGCGCCGCTCTTTTGATTGTGGCTCTGCTTGCATGCATATTCACACGCACAAAATAGACATACATATTAAATGTAACACAGACTCTGTCACACTCATACATTAAACACTAAAGCAAATACATATATGAACTACAGATACGGGCGTTTTGATCAGAGTAATCAAAATTTGTTTCGCTATTCTCACTCTCCATCCAGGACTGTTACCTTCAGCTGCCCTTCAAATCTAAATTAACATTTAGTGCCGCCCTCTGCACCCTTCCCTGCACACACACACACAGATTCAGTCTCTCTCTATCACCACAAACCCAGAATCCACCACAGGTTAAGCAACCGTCTTAGTGAAGGATTGATTGATTATTTAAACTCTTATTCTAACACTTATAACTGTCACTAGAACTTTGGTTATGCAGGGCAGCCCTCATTAAAATGTTGGTTTCAGTCATTTCTAAACTGTTCAGAGCACAACCTCACTGAACGCCTTACTTTTGAAAAACTTACCACTCTGCTGCAGCGTCGCACTCTGCTCGAATGCTGTCCAATGGGCAAAATGATCAAGCTGAAAAAAACATGTTAATTCTCCTCTTTGAATGAAATTATGAGAACCAACATTTAAACAAGGCTTGGGGTGGGATATAGAAAACGTATCCTTAAGCATAACGTGATGCTGAGACCTTTTGGATGTGCCCACCGTACTGTCCAGTACACTGCAAAGTACAGAGTGTATCATAGTGTACTGCACAGTGATAGTACTCAGTATCCAGTAGGTCGTATTGAAATGATGCATTTCATTCAGATATTACAAATATCAGGAAGAGAGTTACTAGGAAAGAAGAAACTGATTATGCTGCTGCAGCTGCTACTCCAAAAATAAATTTAAAGATCTGCAGAAAGCCCTGAAAGTCTGATGGGATTTACCAAGTGGTTATTAGGTGCAGCATTTGGAAGGAAGGAGTTAAAAGACTTGGTTCAGTCCATTTGTATGGACATTGTAGTTAAACATGCAAGAGGAACTGGAGGAACCTCCAGCGTGACACGCTCTCCTGTTTAGCTTCAGTAACAAGGTAATTGCATCGTCTCTAACGATGAGCCCTGAGGTGTAGGTTTAAAGATAGAGAATGAGAGGACGTGCCATGGCGAGTGTGTGCTTCTCTACCTCCTCTACCTGGTTAGGCTGTTCTCTTTCTCTCTCTCTCTCTCTCTCTCTCTCTCTTTTTCTGCACCTGGGCAAGCTTGGACTCCCTCCCTCTGCTATGACCAGCCTTTCAGTCCAGATGGTTAATGATGGTGCTCCAAAGAGCTGGGCTCCAGCGCTCCCATTAAGAAGAACGAGTTTCTGTGTGTGTGTGTGTGTGTGTGTGTGTGCATGTTTGTGCACGTTTGTGTGTGTGTGTGTGTGTGTGTGTGTGTGTGTGTGTGTCTGAGTGGGTGACTCATGCCGCTGAAGTGTGTGTGAGTCCGTGTGATCTGCAGCTCGGTCAGGGTGCAACCTCAGGGAAGAGCTTCTCGGAGCTGGAATGGAGATTAGGGATGGAGTGAGCGGATAAGTGAACAGAAGAGAAAGAGAAAAGTAGAGGAGGAGAGAGAAGAGAAGAGACAGCTTTCCCTAAAGATGTTTCTCGCCATACGAAACACCTATCCAGAGGGAGGGACAAGGATGTCTAATCTACCTCTGCTCTGGCCCTGCGCTACTTCTTCCTCCATTTACTGTACTCGACTTCCCTCTACTCCACCACTACCTGTCTCTACTTTATCTCTACTCTACCTCTATTATACTCTACCTCTACTCTATCTCTACTCTACCTGTTGGATCCAAATTCTTAGGCGTATACGTATATTATAGCAAGTGGCAGCCCCTAGTGATGGGTTAGGGTATTGTTTAACTGACTCTGAGCTGCAAGGCAAGCTGATAAATTAAGGCAGGTGTGCAGGTAGCAGGAAGGACGCCACCGGAAAACAGTTTTCTACTGCTTCGCTTTGTACCGCTTTGTTTTTATTTAGTATTAATAAAGATCACAGTTTACCGTTGTTTATTTTGTCCAAACCTCCCCTATTTTGTCGATGCCTTGATCACAAATTTTGTTGTGATATTGAACACGATTATTGCCCCAACCCCAAAAGAAACAATAATAACCCTCACACTGAACTAGAAGAGCCTCAACTTCTCAAAGTGTGTGCAAATGTATAAATCAATAACCTCAACTACTCAAAGTATGACTCAATAAAAGCCAATAAACTGTGAAACAAGGCAAAGCAGAAACACAAAGACTTGACCAAGGGTGTCTGTATATAACCAAAATTGACTTGAGAATGCCACAATACAAGTAGAAAAACTGTCGGTTTTTCCCATGATTCTTCCTGGAAAGAATCATGAAGAGAAGGCTTAGATGTCCGTGGAGGACAAGGGGTTCCTCCATTTGATGTCTTGCTCTGCCGAGATGAAGGATGGACATCATCAGCTCCAACGTCCATTTAAGAAAGGTGAAACCTTAATGCCAAACAACCGCCATCTTGCGGAACAGCGAGTGCTTTCATTGAAAAGGTAATTGTGTAAACGCTTTAAAGGGAATATAGCAATTTTCTGGAAATATGACTGAAAAGGGGCATGCCGAAGTTGTGCCACAAGACCAATCAGTCAAAAAAAAGGGGAAAGTGTGGCATATAGCTCATCAGCGTGTACGGCATCACCAACCGCACCACGCGACACCACCACGTCCAAATCCCCCATCTGCTTCCTCGCTACGAGCAACAAACAGCCTCCATACAATTAATAAATAGAAAAAAACAACTTTTATGTAAATCCACTTTCTTTTTGCCATTTAAATGTAAAATTCCAGCAAAAACGGCGTCAACCGGGTCCGATTCCAAAACTCCGGCAGCCGCAGCAGACCTGCGCAGTAGAGTTGGCTCCTCACCTACGCAACATCCGGCTGTAATGCCACATCAATTATAGTAAATGCCAGCCCCTAGTAATGGGTTAGGCTAATGTTTAACAGACTCTGAGCTGCAGAACAGGCTGATAAATTAAGACAGGTGTGACAGAGCAATAGGAAGGACACACCGGCAAACAGTTTTTCTACCGCTTCGCTTTGTTTTTGTTTAGTATTAATTTAGATCACAAGTTTGTCATTACATATTTTGTCCAAACCCCCTTGTTTTGTCGATGCATTGATCACGATTTTTCGTGTGATTTTGAAGATGATTTTTGCCCCAACCACCGCATGCCAACCAACACGTACACCCAAGAAACAATAATAACCCTAACCCCGAACTGGAAGAAGTTCAACTACTCAAAGTGTGTGCAAATGTATAAATCAATCACCTCAACTACTCAAAGTATGACTCAATAAAAGCCAATAAACTGTGTAAAAAAAGGAAAGCAGAAACACGATGACCATGGGTGCCTGTATGGCATAACCACAACTGAATCTAGAATGCCACTACCTCATCTCTACTTCTACTCCAACTCTACCTCTGGCTACTGTACCTCTGCTTTACCTCTGTCTACTTTACCTGTGCTCTACCTTTTTCTCTGCCTCCCTCTACTCTCTGTACCTGCTGTTTTGCATGAACCAGTATTGTCCAAACCATATTATCACATTTGTCCCATTGGACTACATGGTGGGTTGCCAAAAAGGTAAAGCACAGTTCTAACTCCCTCAAATCCCACAGCCATTTGTGAAAGTATGGCCTGTATGACTGTAGTTCACACAAAACAATGATTTAATCTATCTATCTATCTATCTATCTATCTATCTATCTATCTATCTATCTATCTATCTATCTATCTATCTATCTATCTATCTATCTAAAACCTCACTCTAGAACGAGCGATATCAGTGGTACCCCAAATACACTAACAGTCGTGCAACAAAAATGCCCCCCTCCACAGAACTAAAACATACACACTTTGCACTGCTTTTCCTGAAATAGAAAATGAAGCGATACATTCATCCCCACATCATCATTGTGGTAAACCAGTGTGTCGTGTTGTGCATCCTAACTGCAAGGATTTAAATCTTCGCTAATAACCGTGACATCCTCGCTAACGCGCCTCTCCCTCTCTGCCTGGGTGCGCTGCCACGACTCAACATTGTTCTAAACTCAGCGACGGCAAGGTGGGAAGGTACACTGCCCGCTCCTCTTTGAGAAACTGCTGCAGTTTAAGAACTTAAGAAGCTTAAACTATATCTTCATTTAGCTGTACTTGAAACATTATACTGTATATGGATGTGTGATACAGTGTGTGTGTGTGTGTGTGTGTGTGTGTGTGTGTGTGTGTGTGTGTGTGTGTGTGTGTGTGTGTGTGTGTGATTCTGTGTGCATATTAATTCATAGAGTTGGGAGTAAAGTGCCATTAAGGTACATGTGCCTTGCGTTGGCATGATAGCGTGAGGAAAAAAAAAACCGATTTACAACCCCCCCTCTATCTTTTGTAGGGTCTCTTAAACTCTTCACTTGTTAGGTGACAGAGACAAGTATTGATATGGCAGCCATAACCAAGTCAGAGGAAATTGGGTCAAGTGTGCACGTGACTGAGTGCTCTATAGCATGTACTATATTTCTGTCACTAGTGCTGCCCTCCAATCTGACCGCAGGCCTGTGAATCTAATGTGCAGCGATCACAGCTGTCACTTGCTGTTCTTATTCCGAATATGAATCAGGTGTGTGTTTGCAGAATATTTTCATGTGTGCGTGCGTGTGTGTGTGTGTGTGTGTGTGTGTGTGTGTGTGTGTGTGTGTGTGTGTGTGTGAGGGTTGGTGGGTGTGTGATGTGCTTCACCTAAGCCGCAGTGTATTTCCCCCCTCACAGACTTTATTCAGATTTATCCACTTTTTGCCTGCCCACCAACCTTGTCCAGATCCATCAGCGCTCAAACTGCCGGTGTTTTCATCCAAACCGTCATCGTTTCAGACTGCTCATCTATGATTTTGCTTGTGTCTGTGACCCTCTGGCCGGCTGGCTGGCTGGCTGGCTGGCTGGCTGGCTGGCTGGCTGTGGGTCTGCTCGTCCGTCTGACCGTTGGTTGTTTTGGTGTCTGTGTTCACTACGTGTTGTCAGATCACGACTCAAGCAGCCGCCAAAGTCACAGAGCGGCTGCAGGACAGGAGTGGACGGGACTGATGTTATAAAGATGGCAAAACGAATGAGGGAGGGAGAGAGGGAGGGAGGGAGGGATAGAGACAGAGGGCAGAGGGATGGAGAGGGGGAGAGGGAGAGAGAGATGGGAAAAAAAGAGAAAGATGAGAGAAATAGTAGTAGTGGCAGTGTTAGTATCGTTGCTGTTATTATATTTTATTTATTTAATAGTTTCTTCTTGTTGTTCTAATTGTTGTTGTTGTTAGTATTTATTTGTTTTGGTTTGGTTACAGCCGTACGCACATGTGTGTCACGTCCGTCCACGGCTGCTTGATATCGATTGCGGCAAATTCTTCCGATGACGTTTTTTGGAAGCAATAATCACTCAAATGCGCAATTATGTTAAATTCCACCGCGATGGCTCACACACAGTCGAGTTCGAGACCAATTTATTGACGTGTGCATTCATAGAAATGCAGCATTGCATCCCAGTGGTATAAAAAGCTTGCGACCTGGCTTCTCTTTAGGGCATAATATACATGTATGCAGACAATGCACATGTGCAATATACTGTATATACACATATACACGTATACACGTATACCCATAAAGCATCTTATGGTGGCCAGAGGATGATTCCCTTAAGGTTACTTATGCCGTAAGCGAAGCTCAATTCCACCAGCCTGAATAAAACTTCCAGTATAGGTTCCTAAAATCCTTCTAGAAGTTACCATGGCAACATATGCCTGGGAGTTATTTTAAGGCAACACAATTTCATATAAATGGAACGTGCAGATAATTTACTTTAGATGAGTTTTAGAAAGGCAACTATTACATTATGAATATACATTATAAATCACATGTTTATGCGTTTGGTAATCGATTGCC
Organism: Zeus faber; assembly: GCF_960531495.2. Taxonomy (NCBI): domain Eukaryota; kingdom Metazoa; phylum Chordata; class Actinopteri; order Zeiformes; family Zeidae; genus Zeus; species Zeus faber. The sequence goes on from NC_137193.1 coordinate 39,586,978, forward strand.
GGGATGCTTCTCTGTCTTTATTAATATCTTTATTATAACCCTTTTTTAGTAATCATTTAAATGTTTAAATGTTGTTTGAATATTGTTCCATCGATAATTCTTGCTCTGTAGATCCGAAGGAAACGTCACGTTCTGTATTGATCCTGTATTGAACTGCGCTCCTCTGACTGGTTGATCCTCTAAATATCGAGAGCGTGCACGTCCTGTCTCCGTCTGATCCAGACTCCACTGGGTCGGGCTGCTCTAGCTGCAAGCGGCATCTAGAGAACCCGCCAGTTATCGCTTACTTAAGCAATGCTATCGTGGGTTGTCGCCACCTGATCCTCGTGATCTTTACAGAATAGCCACCAGGGTAGGGAATCGAACACTAAATGCAAAACTTGGGACCTGAAGTCGCTGTTGAAGTTCTAATATTGAAGTTACCACTTTCTCCCACCATGTTTTGTCCATTCCGTGGGATCTGCTGCATGTACACCATAATATGACCACAGTCAAAAGCTCAACATTTTTTATATACAATTGGTTTGGTTAACAGTGGCTACTTTTTACCATCTTATATCTTGATGGTTATGACTTCGTGAAAGAAACACCAAACCTCCCCCTGCAGCACCTGTAGTTAATACATTTATTGCATTTTGTATTTAGCATCTAGTATCTGCATACTGACAACCGCCACATGTCAGGGGGTAAAACGGTGCTAAAGTGCTCACTAAAAGCTCATTACTGGCTGTTAATGAGCCTCATGTCTTGCAGATAAAAGCTGTCCGTAAATGGAGGTGTGCGAGCCCTGGTGCTACACAGATATTTTCCAGATGGTAATACTGTAAATGTCCGGGGAAATGTCGCTGGGAGCATGTCTCTGTGGGCCGACGCTATGTTGGTACCTGGCACACACATTGATATCACCCATGTAGCCCTTCATCTTGAGCATCATTTATGGGGGCGGGGCCTCAGCCAATCTATTCAATCCCACGCTTAAGGAAGGCCGCTCCTTGCTAACAAGGGCTTCAAATTGGATGGGTGATCATTGGTGTGTCATGTATCCAGTAGGAATATTAACAGTCCATGAGGAGGGGGGTCCCCTTTGTCTAGCTCGGGCTTAGACTGGGCACTGGGCTCTCTGTCCATCAATCCATTCATCAATCCATCCATCCACCCATCCATCTGTCCATCCTTCCATCCATCCATCCATCTGTCCATCCTTCCATCCATCCATCCATCCATCCATCAGTCCATCCATCCATCCATCCATCTATCCATCCATTTACCACTCCCTCCACCCATCCATCCATCATCCATTCAACCATCCATTCATCAGTCCTTCCATCCATCCATCCATCATCCTTCAATCGATCCAACCATGCATGCCTACATCATCCTTCCATTGATCCAACCATGCATCCCTACATCATCCTTCCATTGATCCAACCATTCATCCCTACATCATCCTTCCATCCATCCATCCATCTATGAAAGTTGTAAACAGTTCTAGTAGTCAGCCAATCACTCGGTAACGGTCTTGTGGGACTAGCTGGTGGTTAGGGTTGGGTTGGTCCTTAGCTGTTCCTTGGTGCCCCGGTCAGCTCACAGAGCCCAGGCACGCAGCCAGAGGAGAGGGCACAAACAGGGCAAGAGTTAAATATTCATGACAGAGAGAGAGAGGCTGATGGATTCAGAGGAAGAAGAAGAAACAATGTGGTAGGGAGCGGGCTCTCCATTTAACTCCCACAACAACAAAGGGAATTTTAATTGCATTACTGGAAGTACAAAGTAGAATGAATGAGAAACTGGGAAAATAAAATAATTGAATGAGCGTTATATGCAAGGAAGAAAGAAATGGGGTGGGAAGAGGAGAGTGGGGTGGGATGTTTTGCATTGTATAGCTGAAAGCAAAACCATAGATGTGTATTAAGGGAAGGATACAGCACTTGAAAAACGGCCAATAGGGGCAGAAGACCCACAGTAAGACGCAGAATGGTTCGGGGTCAGGAGGGCGAATTGAACAAAATATCAAACTATTGCAATTTCAAGGAACTGTCTTCCTTTAACGATTCCCTATAATAATAATAATAATAATAATAATAATAATAATAATAATAATAGCTTTATTGATATAGCACCTTTATAAACACAGTTTACAAAGTGCTATTATAGACTAAATAAAAGCAGAGTGCTCAGACCATGAACTTAAGGCAAAGGAACATTAATAATCAGTAATTAAACTTATTCATTATATTGAAAAAGTGAAAAAAGAGACACTAAAAAAATAAGTAAAAAATAAAATAGATAAAGAAAGGGGGCGACTTCACATAATAGCAGATCTATAAAAATGGGTTTTGAGAAGTGATTTTAAAGAAGTCACTGACCCTGCCAGCCGTATCTCCTCAGGTTGAGGGGCCCTGACATAAATGGCACGGTCACCTTTAGTTTTAAGTCTAGACCGTGAAACAGCCAGGAGGGCCACGCCTGAGCATCTGAGGCTGTGCACTCGCTCATATGGGGTCAACATATCTGTTATGTAGCTTGGAGTCAGACCCAGACACGCTTTAAAAGTGTTCAGTAAAATCTTAAAATCGATTCTGAACCGAACAGCGAGCCAATGGAGAGAAGCCGGGATTGGGATGATGTGATGTCGTCTTTTGGAACCGGTAAGAAGCCTAGCTACTGCGTTTGTGTCCGGTGGTTTGATTCGTCAGTTGAAGGAAGCAGGGCCGGGCAATTTTCTTACATTTTTTAGTTCAAAGTTTAGGTCAGAGTCAAACAGCACTCCCAAGTTTCTGGCAACAGACTTAATATTTGCAGACAGAGTGCCAAGGCCACTCTCATTATGATGAACATCAAGTTCAAGTTCAAGAGATTATTTGTCACATACATATACATACGGTCATTCATATATGCAGTGAAATGTCATGACACCTGGTGATTATGCACACATGGTGCACAATTTGATTTATTATTTTGAATTATTGAGCTAAAGAAATTACTGTGCCATCCAACAGAGAGACAGAAAGGACTGATAAACTTGACTGAACTTGAGAAAATTTGAGAAACTCTTATTATTTGAGTGACGTCACCACCAAGATCATAGCGTCCCGGTCAATCTGCGTTATTTGGCATAACGCAGCGGAAGCTTTTGAAACATATTTAAGGTTGAGCCCCTATTGACTAATGGAGCCTTCATTTGAACAAAGCACCTTTCAGAATTTGGAAAAATGAAAGATGATTCCTGTGTTGTCACGTTATATATGTTTTGAGCAATGTCTCACCCCTTCATTTCAGAGGCTGTCATTTCAGCGGCGCCCGTAAATGCCAAAACAGTGAAGGAGACATAGAGTGGTACGTCTGAAAAACCAAGAGGGAAAGGAAAACAAAACAGAGGAGAGAATGAGAGAGGGATTATGGGTTGTCTGTGGCCCAGATCCATCAATCAAACACATTAAAACATTCATTATGACAAGGAGACAGCCTTTCAGTTAAAAACAATTAGTCTATACATTATTAATCAGCTGGAACAATTTAACAATCTCATCTGATGAAGCATGGCAGCATATCAAGTGCAACTGGCCTACTTGTTTGCTGCGGCCGGTGTAGGTTTGGCTCTCTGTGAGTTTTGCAGTGGGACTTGAACACAAATGGAAGTTGGTTGTGTGGGTAGTATGGCTGTGATGTGATCACCTGAGGCATTGGCGGAACTAGTTTGAACATGTGTACTTGTTTACGTGTGTGTGTGCATGTTTTACCGTGTACAAAGACGTGTGCAAGTGTGTGTGCGGTACTGTATGTATCTATGTGTCCGTTTATAACGCCACGCAATATAAACTGAGACGATAAAGGTAAAAAAAAAACCCAGATGACCGAGAGAAAGAGTGAGAGTGCGGAGGACAAAGTGCAACAACCTTGAAAAATAAGAAGTAGTAGTCTTTAATATGAGTACTGTATATAGTAAGTATTGAAAGGGTTACTCCAGATTTGGGGAAAATGGACTTTTTGTCTATTTTACCCTGTTTATGACGAGAAGGTCAGTACAAATTTCATCCCTGTGTGTCCAAGAGATAGTGACAGGCTGCATGCTAACTCTTTGAGCTCAATGCATGGCTGCAGAGGGGTTCAACTAGCCTAGCTCCTGTGAAATTTCCCCAAAAACTTCCTGCCATTTTCATTTTGTGCTTTCCCCATCAATTTTTCTCCAAACTGAACACCACTGGAACACCATGGCAACCAGTGATAAACAAAGCAGATTCTCACCAACCCTGCCAGTTAGAGTCAATAAGACAAAGGCATAACAACCACTCATACAAGTTTTGAAATGGGGGACTTTTCTTTATACATACATATGCGATTAGTCGCTAAGAGACAGAAGGAGTGTGAAGAAATGATTTAATTTCATGGTTGGTGGAGATGCCAGCTTGGATAAACATCTGTAACTTCTTGCACAGGACTGTTGAGTTGGCTTGAAATTTTGTCAAAATCTGTTATTTGGCCAAGATGCGTTCCGTGAGTGTGGAATCGTTCTGTTACAGCAAACTCCCTGGAGGGGAAGGGAGCTCCAAAAGTGGTGGCCTTTAAACTTTGATGCCATTGGCTATTGACTGTCTGGAAAAGAGGGACACAGAGAAAGGATTATATCGTTAAAAAGTAGTCCGGGGATGAAAAAGGAGAAAGCAATCAAGAGAGCAAGAAGGATTAAATATGGACAAATATGGACAGAAGGAGGAAAGCAGATAGATGGACAGACAGACAGACAGACAGACAGACAGACAGACAGACATACAGACTGATAGACAAAGAGACAGATAGTTAGACAGAAAGATAGGAAGAAAGAAAGCTGTTGCTATCCAACCCCACCCCCAGAGGTGTAAGTGATCTCGCAGAGGAATGATGGCATGGCTGGATGATGGTAATCTGACTAATGCCGCATTTTGGAGGAGAGCAGTGTGAAGGCGTGCATTGTTCAGACCTGGTGGAGAAAAGGTCGTCTATTCTTAGTCGCCTCGTTATGATGTGTTTAGCAGCTAAACGGCGGGTGAAGGGGGGGGGTGACCTGCGCTCCTCCGCTGCAGAAGGTTTAAACATCAAATTCATTTTCAAAATCACTTCTTTGAGGAAAGTGCCATAGTCAGAACGGCCCAAATGTTTCATTGTACTGTACAGTCAAGTGAGCCATAGTCCCTTAGTTCCACCAGCTGCCAATTTTTTATTGCCCGAATATCAGTGTATTTACGGTACAATCTATATCGCAAATTCTATAGATAGATAGATAGATAGATAGATAGATAGATAGATAGATAGATAGATAGATGAGTAGATAGGTAGATGGGTAGATAGATGCATTGACAGATGGATATATGGATAGATGAATGCATTAAAGGATGGATGGATGGATGATGAATGGCTCATGAATGGATTTTCATTTTTACACATATTGCTGGTATGCCATCTCTCTCATTTCATCACAAAGGGACAGTGTATCACAGCACTTAAAGAGTTTTGCTAAATTCTCTGAGGATTCAAGATTCAGAGTGGATGACTCTGAGCCCCACCCCCACACCATACACCCACAATGAGTGATTACATCCTTACAGAATAACATATGCATTGGAATAATTAGGTTATAAATAGTCGTGTTTGGTCCTGTGCCCTGCAGGTTAATCCCTCACAGCTCTTATCAACCCAGTGTGTGTGCATTTATGTGTGTGTGTGTGTGTGTGTGTGTGTGTGTGTGTGTGTGTGTGTGTGTGTGTGTGTGTGTGTGTGTGTGTGTGTGTGTGTGTGTGTGTGTGTGTGTGTGTGTCTGTGTGTGTGTGTGTGTGTGTGTGTTGTATGACTGCATTTATGTGTGTGATATGCATGAAATCACCCTCCACGCTGTCGATGGGTGGACCGGTGGATGCGCTTCCGTTTTACTCCGCTATTGAAATGGCTGAAAGACCGGAGGTGATTGTTATTCTGCTGATCTCCGCACTGTTGTTAGTTTCTATTTGAACAGGGAGATGAGTCGGGGAGAGAGAGAGAGAGAGAGAGAGAGAGAGAGAGAGAGCGAGAGAGAGAGAGAGAGAGAGAGAGAGAGAGAGAGAGAGAGAGAGAGAGAGAGAGAGAGAGAGAGAGAGAGAGAGAGAGAGAGAGAGAGAGAGAGAGAGAGTTCATGAAACAGTTAGTAAAGGTAGTCTGAGGGAGAAGAAAGGCAGTTGTTTCTTCTGCAAATTGAACAATTATCCGTCCATTCATCCTTTCAACCATCTATTTATCAATCCACCCTTCCATCCATCCATCTATCCATTCTTTTATCCAGCCATTCATCGTTGTGTGTGTGCTTCCTTTCCTTCCGTACTATTTATGTCTTCTAAGTTTTGGCCTGCGATGCACTCTGCGCCTGGGGGGGGCGACGGGGCAGGTTGTTTGAAGGTGGCATACTTCAGCGCACAGCGTGCATACTGTCACACTGACACCACTGTCTGAGCCTGACAGTTACAATAACACTGTGACATCACACACCGTGCACGACCACCTGCTGCAGCAAGAGATGAGCTCAGCATCCAGCGCTGATTGCCCACTTCCTAAGCAGCCAGTGAAGTAGGCGAAGTCATATTCGACAGCAAGGATTTTCCTCGTTGTCCATGTCAAATCTAAATTAATTCGGGTCATAGGGGACATGTGCTGATACTCTGAAAGATCGTCCAAAAAAATCGACAATTACAAAACAGTACAGTCAACCTGATTTGGACACACACACACACACAGACACACACACACATACACACACACACAGAAAGAAACACAGAAAATACTTACATTTCCATTTTCTGCAGTTTTGTCACAGACAGTTGGTATTCATTTGTCTTTCTTTTAAAAGATTTGTGCTGGTCTCTGCAGTCAACAGAGCACTTCCCGTGATTAGCTTTCAGCTTTGATGCTAGCGGATTTGGCCACGCTCCAGTCGTGGGTGGAGTTACTCAGATGGAGGGGCGGTTCTAATTCTAATGTGTCTCAATGTGACGTACTGTAGGAAGGAAACATAAATCCGAACGGCTTGTTGAATCACATGCTTTTTTTAAATAGGGACACAACAAACTGACTGGGTTGTCTTATTTCATAGTTTGTGTGTTAGTAGGCCCATCAGAGACCCAAATCTATGTGCACAAGCATGGAAAAAGTGAGTTTTGTATCATAGGTCCCCTTTAAATAAAATATTTCCCAATCTTATACACCTCGTGTTGGGGGGATGGTGTGGTGTGAGCAGCCACACCTCACCTGGATCTGGGTAATTGGGATCAGGGTGGTTGCATACCTTTGCCCTTTGGTTGGTCCAATGGGCAACAGGTAAAACCTCCATCCCCACACACACTCAGGTTAGGAGCCCGTGTCATGACATGCTCTATCTGCTCCTGGCTAATTCCAACTAGCCCAATAAACTGGTGTTAACAACCCACCGTCTTCTGCGTCTCTGTGCCGGGTGGTAGGCGAAACTGCCACACATCTATTCTTTGGATTATATGACCTCCAGTCATCGAACTGGATGACGATACCACTTCGTGGCTAATGTCCGAATTGCCTGTGTAGCCCTACACGAACGAACGAACGAACCTCCAGTTTCTGGTGTAATTTGGAAATGTTTCTGTGCAATATTGGCACATTAACCCTCATAAAAAGCACATTTTTTGGCATTTTCAGGCTAAAAGAAAATCAAGTAAAGTATATATTTTTTTTTCTCAATGGTAGTACCCATGGTGCCCGACAACTGGCAATTCTCAAGATTTTCATTGTTAAAGGTGTTTTAAACTCATTGAGTTCCATTTTAGACTCTCAGAATGTCCCCTTTTCCCAATTAACCAGGATTCAGGATGCTCCTCAATGCTGTTAAATAAGGTGGAGTTGGGAGTTTAATATAAGATAAAACTTTATTTATCCTAGAGTAAGTCAATGTCCCAGCAGTTGTACAGGAAAAATACGGTTGGAAACAGGTGCATAAAAAAACATCTAATGATAAATTCTGAATATGTGACTCCACCGCAGACTTTTGGTGGCTTGGGCATTTGGTGTCTTTTTTGGCTTTTGCATCATTTGAAAGTTAAGAATCAGAGCTTCAAAACAAGGTGACACATGTGCAAATTGAGAAAATATTTTTAAAGCTTGTTAATGACAAGGGTGTTGCAAACTGTGATTCTGAGATAATTAACCTTAAAAGTTTTCCCCCACCCTTGGTTCATTCAGCCAACTCCCAGAATGCAAATGGTTGGAGGACTTGAATGGGGACTTGACACCTTGCTGAATGGGGCAATCTCTGCATTTTTCTTGTGTTTTGAGGGAATCTTGAACAAAGTCATCGACACATCTTTGGTTTTAAAAAGGCTTTTATTTAACAGCGAGAATATACATGTGGACATCTGGAAAATATTCCTGACTTGGATCTATCGCACTGGTCAGATTAAGGTCGGGATATGATTTAGATCTTCCTCCACCCGCTTCTCGTAATCCATAACAACACAGAGACTAAAGTTTTCACAGACAAGTGAAATCGGATCCTCTGCTTGTTTACGGAAGTGACGTCAGCATTTTTTCTTCGACGGTACAAGTTGGTACACGCCCCCTCCACAATGATGTCTCCGTGTGTGTGTTTAAAAGTAGTAACATTTAAAGGTTGAACTCTATCAAAACGGTTTCACATTGTGACTTCACATCACATGGAATATGGAGGAATGATCTTCACCTGGACTGTCGCTTTAAAGGAAACGATCGATCGCCGTTGTTTAGCGCTGTTCAGCATCTCGGTAAGTGAACTGTGTTTCCCCATGTAATCTAACAGGAATATTAAACTCCACGGTTTAACATTTTTCAACTATTTATAAATTAAACTTGATTTTGAAAATACGTTGAGAGATTAAAAAAACCCACAAAGGAACACAAATCTAGAAAAATCGAATTTTCCTTCTAGAAAGGTTTTTTCAACTTATTTGGCTGCTCCTGGCAATTTTAGAATGCGGTGAGTCACAGACAGTATATAAAACTACAAAACGGTTGTGAAAATATTAATTCAAAGAATGGAAGTAGTATGTATAAAGTTCTTATAGCATGAATATGATGAATAACATAACTGTAGATAAGTGAATTGCACTAATGTAAGTGTAAACAAAAATATGAGGCGGAGAGGGAGATGTTTTCATCCTTTGGCGTTAGAGATGGACCCAGAGATTTGATCTGGATCCAATTTATTCTCCGTCTTCAAAGTTGACTCAGATCATGCGGTGTAAACACTGCCCTGGAACTGTCGCTTCTTGGTGTCGATTGGCTTTCAGCGCTGTCACACTCCTCATCAGGGTGGAGCGTGGCGGACCCTGCCACATTGTTGGTCATTGAAACTGAATTTAACAACATTTTGTGTTCCAACTCCTTTCCGCTGTTAGGTTCACATTTACGTTTAGTATTTTAACAGCATGGTGTATCCATACAGATGCCCTTTTTCAGTAGAGTCGAGCTGAGTGAAAATCACAAAGCTTTCCCTGACAGAAATCCATCTATATTTTTATTTTATATCCACAGCCCAGTGCTCAAAGTGGGCTGGTACTCACCGGTACGCAGGAGGTTTACTGGCACTTCTATGTTTTACTCTTTGGCGTACCGTACCGGGGGGGTACAGTACTTTTTCTTATGCACCGGCACCTCTCACGTCTCTTACGCTCCAGCTCAAGCTGCGAGCTCCAGCTTAAATAGCGCCCCCCCCAGCACGTATTTTTTCCACTTCAAGCCCTGCCACAGCCGTAGTAGCAGCCTTACTACTACTTTGCCCCAGCTATTGCCTTTTAACTTATTTTATTCTGTGTATACAATCAAATTTCGGATATTCTGTATTGTTTTGTATATTTGACTTTATTTGTGTTTTGTAATTTAAAATGTATTATAATAATTTTTCAATATTATTCCATATTAATTTGTCTATTTTTTATGATTTTCCATATGTTTCGCTCTTTTTTTTTTTTTGGCTATTTTCCGTATATTTGGCTATTTATTTTATTTACTGTATACCTCTGTATCTGGCAGAATAAACGGTTTCTGATTCTCAGATTTTTACCTTAAATCTGTTTGTGTTTAAGGCCTCAGTTCACCTAATTCAGTCCATTTTAATGCAACTGTCATGATCGGTGGTTTCTCCTCCAGTCAGTAGCGAGGTAAATCTGTTGCGAGGCCTTTGAGTAAAGCTCAACCTGGCTGAACTCAGCCGGGTATATCCGTGGTGTGATTAAGATTTGGCTCTTCTACTGTTTATTCCATCTTTATATCTGGCATCTCACACTGCCAAGTCCTGGTGTGACCGTTGTTTTAACCTGTATTTTTGTATATTACACTGAAAAACATAAATAAAACAATAGTTAACAAACTTAAGATCAGTTAAAGAAGAATTAGACCACACACACACACACACACACACACACACACACACACACACACACACACACACACACACACGCTCGCGCGGACAGGTCACCCCTGTTAAAAAATGTATGCATCCCAAAATGACTGCATTAAAGCAGCGATAATCCGAGTTATAGATCACAGAAGAAAATGAAAATGAAAAGGACATGGAGTCAAAAGTGAAAAAATAGAAGAGGAACTCACGGTGGAAATGTCAAGGACGCCGTGGCAGACTGGCGGCGATGGGCTTCCCCAGCCTGAAAAAAAATAGAAACTCCACCCAGACGGGGGAAGGATGAGGAAAATAGTGACATAAAAAGGACGGGAGCGGGGAGTGACTGATGCTGTTTGGTGGAGCTGTCACCTGTTTCATTTTTAGCAGTGACCAGAGGTTACCCCGTCATTCTGCGGCTCGGTCCAACAGCCGCAGTGTCGCTGTGCTGCCACTAGGTGGGCGAAGTGCAAACTAACCTCTACACATTGAAACAGCCTTCCATTAATTACATGCTTGTTCACACACGATTCTTATGACTCTTGTTTCCTGCCTCTGGGCCTGAATCACTGCATTATAAATAGATTGGATGCAGCCTGTCCATAGAAAGGCTTCTACGCCAAATTAAGCCAGTTTGGGGTGAAAGTGTTCCCGTTCCAACAATTTACTGACATGCAAACTGTTCAGAGTCTATCAGTTTCTTTGTCAATAGCATCAAGAGGAAAAATCATCTGCTTTAGTAACTGTCTAAACTTTGTACGAATAATTCATATGTAGATTTATTTTAGAATGTTTAAAGCCATAGGTGGCCTCAATATTACTCTAATTCAGGTAAACATAGTTAGTTCGGTGTCTCTGTGACTTTACCTGATAACCTTTTAAACGTAATCCAAAAAAAAACAACAACAATTGAATGAATAGACCTTTGAAAACTTTCCTCTGAAAAATATTTTTTGTCAAAGATGGACCAGTACAAACATTTAACAAATATGTGCTGTGTTTATCTTAAAATTGTGACTGATGTTGCTGGTCACTCAATGCAACAAAGCCCATTTTGCAAAGAGCTTGCAAACGTTGGGAACACAGGCTAGGACCAAATGGTTCCTTGTTTTTGTCCTTGTTGCAGGTATTTCCAAAAGATTCTGTTTACTGGCTGAAAGTCACAATAAATCAAAGTCAGCATGCAACATGCAGGCCACATGGAGCAAATCAAAACGATTAATGCATTTGGAGTGTTCCCAATCATGTCACACAAACTGTGCATGTGTGGTTCAAATTACGGTGGCCACTTCCACACATCCATGCTCTTGTAACTATGCTGGATTTAGTGAAATCTTTCCTCCTGACATTTCTGGAGCAAGACCACCAATATACTTAAACGTTGGTGCCCACGACCAGTTCCCTTAACTTTAACTCATCCAAAAAGAGTAGAGTCCATTTAACTGCAGAAGCCAATAAGCTCAGAGTCGACCAAATGCTGCCTTTTTAGGCATGAAGTTTCCAGAATGTGGCAGATCATGGATTTTTGAAAAGGTCAGGTGTCTCCTGGATTAAAGACTGTGTTCCCCAGGAGCCTCCTGTTGGAAATAACTGCTTTTCAACGGTTTGTCCGGTATGGAGTTGTTCACCACCAACACTGTATTCTTCAAAAAAATGTTAATTTTGTAACGTGCCTTCTAGGATGAAACAGTTTTTGAATAAAATAGTTATAAAGGGGGGAAAAAAGGAAATAACTGCTTTTCATAGAAAAGTGGAACACTTTAGGGTGGTTTAGGAAAAGAGCTCCATGATTTACAGTGACTGTGGCTTTTTTTAATCTCTGGTCCTTAATTTGCTCTGTCACATTTCATAGTGAATCCACATTGGGTTTTTCAGCGCTATTAGTTTGGTGGATTTTCACGATATGAACACAAAGGTGTCTGCTGGTTGGCTAGTTGACAGTTTCCCAGTAAAAACCTCTTCTATATCACATACTATCTCTGGTCATTTTGATTCAAACGCCACCCAGGTTTGCAGTCAATAAACAAAACTTTGTTTATTGCATTTTAAGCGCCTTTTTTCTTTAGGTTTTCATCAAATAAAAACTAAAATGAAATGGAAAGAGAGTATGAATGTTTCAAAGTTAGAAGTAAGACATAGAAAAGAGATGTGTTTGGTGTTACAAGTTAAATATTTGGCCAAAAAGACCAAACTCCTCTTGAAGGCCACACGCACGCACACATGCACGCACGCACGCACACACACACACACACACACATATGCACACACACACACCTGGCCCGGGGGAAATTTGTGCGGCCCAGTAATGAGCTGAACGGATCACATCAGCTCTCTGCTCTGGACGCTCACAGATGGTGACATGAGGGACGGGGGTGGGGGGGGGGGTAGAGAAAGAGAGAAAGAGAGGGGGAGTGAGAGAGCTAGAGAGGGAGAGGGACAGAGAGGGGGAGGAAGAGGGGGAGACAGAGAGAAAGGTTGAGGGGGAGAGAGAGAGGGAGAGATAGAAGAGGAATGGGACGAGAGGGGGGGAAAGAGGGGGAATGGGGTGATGCACATTTGCATACACACTAATAATCAGATTTTAAGGCAGTACTTCGATTTTGCAAATGCTCATTTCAACAACATAGTGTGATTTTATTTCTAATTGGAGGAAATTTGTATTACCAATAGAAAAAAAACTGATTATGGATATTAACCCATTATATGATATTAACTCTTTTATTTATTTGGGCTTGTGAGCCCTACAGTATGTAGGATTTACTTCAGGTTAAGGTAACATTTTAAACAGTTTGGAAATTTTTGAAACATGTTTCTGTGTAGATAAACGTGAATGTCTTTGCGTAGAGCAACAGAACAGGGGCTTCTGGGTAATCGTAGCTTGCAGAATGTGGCATCAGAGCCAAGTTCAAGTTTGTTTTATTGTCATCCATACAGTACACACAGTATATGGCAAATAAAACAGGACTACATATCGTGTAAATTAGACAATTGACAAGTGACAAGTGCGACAATAACAATACAGTATGGACGTAACAACAGAACAGCAATGTGGGACAATAATTAAGAAACTGGGACAATAAGCCAACCTGCACACCTTTGACATATATGCTCTACTGTATATACCCCTGTGTATCTGCCCAACTACTGATGGATAAAAGTTTAAGTTATTTGTCAAAGAGGTATAGAGATGACTCTATGACTATATATTATATAAAATGCCATAGAAAAAAATGTAAAGCTCATTAAAGGCCTCTAGACTGTTCCCGTATTGACCACTGTCTGTGTAGAGGAGTCTGAAGTGATGGCATATTCCACAGGGAGTGTCGGGCGCGTCCCATTTAGTTCATCCTCGCTACATAGCATTAGTGACATCACCGATCAGTAATCAGCATAATGACTCGCATAAAGCTCCCTACTAACTCAATGACATAATGGCTCTGGTACACACACACACACACACAAACACACACAGATAGATCCTAAAAATAAACCATCTGATCTACGCTCTAATTCCCTGGTTAGCGCAGTCATCCTCACCTGTAGTGACCTCACACGACTCGCCTTAAAAAACACATAGGCCTACATAGAACCATTTAAACATTTTAGTTGACGCTTAAGTGTCATACTTATAATTGCGATCAACAATTTAACGATTCACGTCTACCTATTGTAGAACATAATGATTTGGGGAGAGAGTTAATCCACATCGGTAACATTGGATTCAAATTCCCCTTAAATTTAAAGGGAAACATACGATTGTGGAATCGAAGTATTTTACAAAGAGATTGCAATCTGCTCTAATGACTGTGATCATGCGATTAGATTCAAGATTAGAATTCAAGATGTTTATTTGTCATATACGTACATATACATACAAGCATACATTTATGTAGTGAAATGACATAATTATGTCATAATTGTGACAGCTCTGCATATTAACACCAATCTTGCCGCCATGTGTCTCTTCAGACCTTGTATCTGGATGTATCCAGATTGTGTCTAGATCCAACTGAGACAGATTGCTGTCTAACCTACTTCGGAATTAATTGCAACGTGGTCTTCGTTGACCACGTTTCATTGGATTTCACTTCCCCGCTCAATATGCAAGTAATCAAGATGGGTGTGTGCAAGAATTCAGGACTGGTGGCAAAGATTTTTTTTTTTTCACAGTGAACCTTTACGTTGTGCAAAGTTGCAGTTTTGATTTCTATATGTGGAAAATCTCGATCATTGCGTAAAGACCGTATATGTGCATACGTAGTTTATCAGGTGGGCCTTCAAAGCGACCAGTGACACGAGTTCGCTCAGACTAGTAACGCTTGTGGCCCCCTGCATCCCTGACCACCTTCCAATATGGCTTGAGCGATCGGATCTCAATGCATCCGCAAAAAGAGTCTTGGGTGCGTTCACTCCTGGATTTAGAGACGTCCACTTGTGATAGGATCACCCCAAGATGCTTTTCAGCGCCAGAACAGGGCCTCCTTGGACAGTCTGGAGTATGCTTAAAGTCGCAGAGCATTGTGATTAGACCTCATAATATACCCTCTTTCTCCATTGGAGGCCTCCAACATACTGTACCTCTATGTGTGGAAACAAAAACCAAGTCAAGTCGCTTTTCTCCACTATCTGCCAGGTTTGATGCGGCTCCAGAGACTGACTCTGACTTTTAGAAGCGGTGACAATGGTCTTCACACACACACAATGGACGATGGTTGACAATGGCCCAAATCTGGTTGCCCGGAGCAAACGGGCTACCATTATTGTCGACCCCGGGCTCTTCGTACCAGTACTGTTATTAGTTCATCCCTGGTTCCCGCAACTCGTGTGTGTAGAATCCGCAACCTGTTCCAGTGTGTGTTCGCTGAGTGGTGGATCAGCGTGGAGAGCCGCCTCCTTGGATTTGGATCCAAAAGCTGTTTAAAAATATTTTAGTTGAGTTCTCCTCCTCCCGAACTGCTGCTGAGGCCCTCTGGGAAAGCACTCTGGGAATTATAGATGATATCGAGCCGGTCTCACTCTCTTTCTCACCATCACTCATTTCCTCGTTCAGACCTTTGGCTTCGTTGCTGGGTGAGTACAGTTTAATTAACATCGTTAGCACATTAATCCATCAGCTCCTCTCCTCCCTGCCCTCTGCACCGTTCCCAGTGTCGGGAGGTCAGAGCCACAGCGTCTGGGCGTACACGCGCACGTGTGTGTGTGTTTGTGTGTGTGTGTGTGTGTGTGTGTGTGTGTGTGTGTGTGTGTGTGTCTGTGTGTGTGTGTGTGTGGGTGTGGGTGTGGGTGTGTGCATGTGTGTGTGTCTTATTGTTTGTTTTTCGATATCTTTTCATCATTGATGTTTCAGAATGTCTGTCGATCTGTCTCCAGGTCCGCCTATCTTTGATTTTCTTTTTGTTTGTTTCTCCTCTCTCACCCGCTCTCTTTCTTGCTCAAGCCATAACAAGTTACATCCGTCTCTCTCTCTCTCTCTCTCTCTCTCTCTCTCTCTCTCTCTCTCTCTCCCTTTCGCTCTCCCATCTTTCTCACGGCCAGTAATGTTCCATCTGTCTGTCTCGCCCTCTGTCTGCCCGTCTGTGTCTCTCTTCCCTCGCTTTTCGCTGCTTGAAAAGCTCAATCTGTCTCTCCCTCCGCCGGCCTGTCTGTCTCTTCTCCGCTTCCTTATCTCCTTTCATTGTTCACCACTTCAAAAGTCCTCTTCTCTTTCTCTCGTTTTGGGAAGGACGAGAGCATTTAGGCATGCAGAGTGGGCGAGCGGGGGCAAAGCAGTGAGGGAATTAGGCGGCTGCTAACGAGAGATGAAGGGATGGAGAGGTGCGATCGCAGCGTCAGATACATACAGAGCATACCTCTGCGTTATTTCAGGCTAATTTAGAATTTGGAGAAGTTAATGGACGCTCTTGTCGCAACACCAGGATGGGAGTTTGAAAAGAGGACAGTTGTGTCGTGCAGCTTAAACAGTTTGTGGCACACGCCACCCAAATGGTGGTTTTCAGGGACCTGCGGCACAGAGACACAGACGATGGGGTTGTAGACACCAGTTGATTGTAGAGAGTGGGCTAGTAGGAATTAGCCCAGAGCAGATAGACAGGTGTCAGGACAAGGGCTCCTCTCCTGAGTGAGTGTGGGGATGGGGGTTTTACCTGCTGCTCGTTAGACCAACCAATGTGCAACAGGTTGTACAGCCACACCGGTCCTGGGCCCCAATTATCTAGACCCAGGTCAGGTGTGGCTGCTCAAACCACACCATCCCCACACCACAATGTTTTACATATTTTGTGTCCAAAAGCTTTCACTTTCACTTTCACTTTCATGTTTTGTTTTAAATGTGGCTGTTACTGGAAGAAGATGTATTGCTTTAGGGAAGAATGGCAGCATTTTCAGCCCCTTGATATAAAACCAGTTTTCTTAAGGACTTTCTGGATATACTGAGGGTTTGTAGTGGGGGACAGTGGCTCAGGAGGTAGAGCGGGTCGTCTAGTGATCAGAAGATTCGCCCTGGTGTCCTTGAGCAAGGAACTTAACTGCTCCTTATGAGCCTTGCACGGCTGCCTCCATCGGTGTATGACTTAGTCGCTCAGGACAGAAGCCTCTGCTAAATGACAATGTAATGTCTGTATATATAAACGTATCTGTTAGTCCATTAAAATGAGGTCCTTATATCTCATGATTTTACAGGCTCATAATATCGAGAATCCCCAATATGGAAATGAGATACAGAGGCCCAGATAAAACAGACCCACACATACACTGTGTACGTCTCCAAAAGAATGTGTTCAATCTATACACCTTTGAATCTGAGTGGACTAGTTTTCTTCCACGCTGTAATGGAGAAAAATGGTCAATCACTAGGTTCTAAGGACCCCTAATAGATGGTCTAGTGGTCTAATGGTCTTACTGTCTTACTGCATCACTGGTAAGAGGTAATGGTAATACATTGGATCTGCACTGAACTTAAAGTTTTGGTAATGGCGGTAGAAAGTTCTCTCGGTGCATCCCAGCAAACTGGTGATCTTAGCTGGTGTAGTGAGCAGTTAGAATGACGTCTATCTGGCCTTGGTTCCTGCCACAGTGTCCTTTGGCAAGGCACTGAAATCCGCTGGTGTTTTGTAGCTGTCACTGCCTTATCCTTTTCAGTGAACTAGGCCAATTGAAAAGACCTGGGGAAAGAGAGGCGTTAAGTCAAGTTTAGCTTGTTATCACTGGTACGTTCCCAAAGGGGCTTTAGGGCCCAAATTAACAAGGTAATTTGCTGACACACCACAAGCCGCTTGAGCCCTCAGAGAGAAAAGTTCACAAACTCCCCCTTAAAAACCCCAATAGGTAAAAAAGGAAGAAACACCTGTTTGCACCATGTCTGGGAACAACCAACCCTGGGAGATGTTGGTGCTTTGAACACTGTTATATTTCATATAAGAAGTTAAAGACTGTACTTCTGTGGTATCATTTCAGATCACACATTAAAGGTACTTTTGTCCATCTGGTAGTTACAAAACCAACACATCTGTTATTTGGTTCATCTCTGTTTTTCCATTTATCACTTGGACTTTGTTCGACTGGCATGTTATGTTTCTTTTAGCATCCCTACACATAACTGTTTCAATGTCTCTTTTTTGAACTTTTTTGAGCGTTCTCACATGTTTTTGTCAGTTTTGAGGTCATTCTGTGTTGTGTGATGTTATCTTGGACCCCAGGAAGATATGAGCAACTAATAGGGGTCCTTGAAATATACAAACAAATCAGCAAACAAAGAATTTCAGAAATAACGTTATTCCTTTTAGAATTGCTTTTGAATTATTAATGCAGACCCTTTGACTGCCCCAAACCTACTGCAATTCCCCCATAACTATGAGGGGAATCACATTATAATATTCAAAGAAACTCTTACAATATATCTTCTTATGGTTATCACGGCAAAAGTCCCAGAATAAAATCCCACGGTTGACGACAAATAGCGACGACACAATGAATTTGGAATTCATGCTGCTTGTGTTTGTGTCCATTCAGAGGATGAGTGGTGAGAATAATGAATGAAACAAGACTCAAAGAAATGACTCATTAACGAGTAAAGGTTTCGTTTTTCAGGAGATCCAAGCCAAAACCTGTATATCAGCATCCCAAATTTGGTTGTTTTTGCACATGGTGCCCCTGGTGGCCGGCCGTGTCATTTGTCTTCCCCGCTTATCATATTTCTCATTATTATCAGCAGATGTTTTGTCATTGAAAACACTTTATCTACATATTTGGCTGTGATTTGTTTGTGTATAATAATGTGGGAGGTCTGAAGCCTTTTATTCTGCTCACCTTCCCCTCCGTGTGTGTGTGTGTGTGTGTGTGTGTGTGTGTGTGTGTGTGTGTGTGTGTGTGTGAGTAGCATAATAATGTTTCTGTGTCCTAGACACCCAAGACCTACATTACCGAGAGGAAATCCATTGTGGCTCTGGGGATCATTTATCACAAAGGTTATCACTGCATTGTTCGTGTGTGGGTGTGTGTGTGTTTTCTGGGTAATAACTTTTCTCTCTCTCTCTCCCTCTCTCTCTCTCTCTCTCTCTCCCCTCTTCTCTTTCTCTCTTTTCATCCTCCCTCTTTTTCTCTCCCCCTCTATCTCCACGCTGGTCCCTCGCTCTGTAAACATCGTCGACGTGTATTCTCTTCCTCCTTTATTCTCCGTTGTTCATTATTCCTCCATCGTCCCTCCTCCCACTCTCCCACTCCTTCCTGTTTTATTATTCTCACCATCATTTTTCCCCCTCGCCTTTCCCCTGTCCTCTAAACCTTCTCCTCCCTCGCGCCCCCTCTCCTAATCGTCTCCCCTCCTCTGCATTTCTTGCCTCCTCTCCTCTCTCCATCTCTCCATTCTCCCTCTGTCCTCCTGCTCCTCCACCATTTTTCCGCTCTGTCCTCCTACTACATCATCCTTCTCTTTTTCTGTCTCTCTCTCCTTTCTCTCTCTCTCAATTTTATTCACCTCTTCTCCTTCTGTTTCCCCTTCTCTTCTCTCTTTTTTCTCTTTCTCACCCTCACCTCCTCATTCCTTTATTCACCTATTTTCCTCTCCTCATTTCCCCCTCTCAACCACTCCTTCTCTCCTCTCCTCATCTCCCTCCTCTCCTCTCCACCTCTCCCTACATTGCTCTCCTTCCCACTATTGCCACTCAAATCTCTCTGTCCTCTTCCTCTTTCCTTTCTTCCTTCTCTCTCCCCCACCTTTCCTCTTCTCCTCTTCTACTCTCCTCTCCCCTCTCCCACCTCTCCCCCTCTACTCTGCATTTCTCTTCTTCCAACTCAACTCTCTCCCTCGTCTTGCTCTTTCCTGTCCCCCCTTCTCTCCCCCTCACCACTCTTCTCCTCATCTCCCACCTCCTTTCTCTCTCTTTCCTCTTTTCTCCTCCTCCTCCTTTGTTCACCATCTCTCCTCTCCCCCCTCTCTCCCTCTCCTCTCATTGTTTCTCCTTCCCACCATTGCAACTCAAATCTCTCCCTCTCTTCTCTCTTCTTGCCC
>NC_137193.1:39611878-39679378 GCF_960531495.2 Zeus faber
CAAGGAATAACTATGAAGCGAGACCACGACTGCATGGTTTCAGTCTTTATTCAGGTTTCAGCTGTATTGGTCTTTAGTTGGAATGTCCTTAAAACACATTAAAGTGGACTTGAAGCAGAGCTGATCGACTCTGTCTTGTTCCGACTAAATGAGCTTTGGTCTCCGATGTGACTTAGTCTCGCTAACCAGACTTTGGCAGAGATAAATAAATCCCTTGAGTAAATGTAAAAGTATTGAATAGAAGAAGTATTTACTTTCTGAGATATTTCTTTTTACATTTCACAATGAACACAACCATAATATTAATTGCAAAAAGATCTGACACAGGTAAATCCAACAGAAGCTCCAATATTTGAGGACAGGAGTGATTTGACTGGCGTCTTGAAAATGACCTCAAGCTTTCTGTTTGCTTTGCAAAATACCTTCATCAAATAAAAAAAATAGCAAAGTCGAATACTCTGATTCATAAAGCATTGTAGAAGTCAATCTAACTACTGACACCTCTGAAAATAATCCACATAAACGGCATAAGTTTAAAATGAACCTGGTGATTTGTCAGGCCACGTTGCCTGTTGTTGGCTGATTGTCAAGTTTTCCAAAACAGATGACCACAGAGTTGATGAGAAGAGAGAAATGTCAGTCATTCACCAGCTGTATGTCAGAAATACCATGTGTTAGGGCGCCAAGGGTCACAGCAGTCACTGTGTGTATGTTACACTGTTATGGGTAATGTGTGTGTGTGTGTGTGTGTGTGTGTGTGTGTGTGTGTGTGTGTGTGTGTGTGTGTGTGTGTGTGTGTGTGTGTGTGTGTGTGTGTGTGTGTGTGGTTATTTGTGTATTTAGTTGGAAATTGTATTTGGTTGTCGAGCTAGTTGGTTAGTTGTTCGTTTGTTGGTTGGTTGTTGGTTGGCTGGCTGGCTGGCTGGTTGGTTGGTTGGTTTGGTTTTTGGTTGGTTGGTTTGTTGCTTGATTGGTTGGTTGGTTGGTTGGTTGGTTGGTTGATTGGTTGGATGGTTGGTTGGTTGATCAGTTGTTTAGTTGGCTGGATGGCTGGTTATTTGGTTGGTTGGTTGATTGGTCAGTTGGTTGGCTGTTTGGTTTGTCGGCTGGTTGATCGGTTGGCCAGCTGGTTTGTTGGTTATTTTGACTGGCTGACTGGCGGCCGGTTGGTTGGCTGTTTGGTCGGTTGGTTGGTTGGCCGGTTGGTGAGTTGGTTAGTTGGTTGGTTGATTGGTTGGTTGGTTGGTTGATTGGTTGGTTGGTTGGTTGGTTAGTTGGTTGGCTGGTTGCCTGGCTGGCTGGTTTGTTAGAGTTAAGAGTGATGTTTTCAGTGTACAGCAAGGAACTGTCAAAACAAATGTTGGTTACACTATGTGAGCAACTAATGAACCAGAAGAACGTGTGCTGTCATAGGTTGGTTGGTTGGTTGGCTGGCTGGCTGGCTGGCTGTTGGTTGGTTGGCTGGTTGGTTGGTTGGTTGGTTGATTGGTTGGTTGGTTGGTTGGTTGGTTGGCTGTTGGTCGGCTGTCTGTCTGATTGGTTGGTTGTTTGATTGGTTGGTTGGTTGGTTGGTTGGCTGTTGGTCGGCTGTCTGTCTGATTGGTTGGTTGTTTGATTGGTTGGTTGGTTGGTTGGTTGGTTGATTGGTTGGTTGGTTGGTTGGTTGGTTGATTGGTTGGTTGGTTGATTGGTTGGTTGTTCGTTTGTTGGTTGGTTGGCAGGCTGGTTGGTTGGTTGGTTGGTTGGTTGGCTGGTTGATTGGTTGGTTGGTTGGTTGGCTGGTTGGTTGGTTGGTTGGTTGGCCAGCTGTTTTTTTACTTATTTGGTGATTTCTTTGGTTGGCTGGCTACCTGGCTGGCTGGCCGGCAAGTTGGTTGGTCTGTTGGTTGATCGATCGGTTGGTTGGTGGGTTGGTTGGTTGGTGGGTTGGTTGGGTAGGTTCGTATTTGGTTGGCTGGTTGGTTGGCTGGTTGGTTGGCTGGTTGTCTGGTTGTTTGTTGGTTGTTGTGTTGATTTGTTGGCTAGTTGACTGGTTGGTTGGTTGGTTGGTTGGTTGGTTGGTTGGCCAGCTGTTTTTTTACTTATTTGGTGATTTCTTTGGTTGGCTGGCTACCTGGCTGGCTGGCCAGCGAGTTGGTTGGTGGATTGGTTGATCGATCGGTTGGTTGGTGGGTTGGTTGGTTGGTTGTCTAGGGTCGTATTTGGTTGGCTGGTTAATTGGTTGGCTGGTTGGTTGGCTGGTTGTCTGGCTAGTTGTTGGTTGTTGTGTTGATTGGTTGGTTGGTTGGTTGGTTGGTTGGCCAGTTAGTTGGCTGGATGGCTGGTTATTTGGTTGTTTGGTTGGCTGGCTGGCTGGTTGGTTGGTTGGCCAGCTGGTTTGTTGGTGATTTGGTGTTTTGCTGGTTGGCTGTCTGGCTGGCTGGCTGGCAGGCTGGCCGGCTGGTTGGTTGGTTAGTTGCTTGGCCGGTTGCTTGGCCGGTTGCTTGGTTGGTCGGTTGGCCAACTGGTTTCTTAGTCATTTTGGCTGACTGGTAGCCAGTTGGTTGGCCGGTTGGTTGGTCGGTTGGCCAGTGGGTTGGTCGGTCAGTTGGTGAGTTGGTTGGTTGGTTGGTTAGTTGGTTAGTTGGTTGGCTGGTTGCCTGGCCGGCTGGTTTGTTAGAGTTAAGAGTGATGTTTTCAGTGTCAGCAAGGAACTGTCAAAACAAATGTTGGTTACACTATGTGAGCAACTAATGAACCAGAAGAAAGTGTGCTGTCATCATCCTGCGACGTGTGTGTGTGTGTGTGTGTGTGTGTGTGTGTGTGTGTGTGTGTGTGTGTGTGTGTGTGTGTGTGTGTGTGTGTGTGTGTGTGTGTGTGTGTGTGTGTGTGTGTGTGTGTTATTCTGCGTAGTAGAAAACATCATTAGCTTGCTGATTAGAGGGGAGAATTTTTGGCACACTGGCATGACTGCAGATTACACACGTCCTCGAAGGCAATAGGCAAGCCAAGGCCTTTGTTGTGTGTGTTTGTGTGTGTGTGTGTGTGTGTGTGTGTGTGTGTGTGTGTGTGTGTGTTTTGGTGCCCTTCCTAGTCTGTGCGAATGTAGATAACTGGAAACAGATCAGGTAGCAAAGCCTTAAACTCTTAAAAACTCACACCAAAGTACTAAAGTCTTTCCAGTCCTGCTGTGTACAATTATTTTGACTCTGTTTCTAAATATCTGTCCTTGTCTCTACTTCAGTTACGTCAACTTGTTTGCTGAGTTCATCTTTCGAGGCCCAAGTTCAGTTCGGAAGTTAAGTTTGCATACTGTAAAGTCAGGACCTTCTCACTCTGTCTATTAATGTCATCAAAGAGATTATCATAAAAATATGAGACTTGTGCAAAAATGTTATTTGTCAACATTTTGACAAATTGATCTTTTTAACGTTAACGTTAACGATATAATGACGATTACAGAGGGAACTGTTGTTGAATCCACGATGATGTCACGTACGAACATCAAATCCCTGAAGTGGAAGATAACAGATATGCTGCAAAAGGAAGAGAGGCAGGCTTAAAGGCAGAAGCTATCTTACTCCATGTTTAGACTTGTCCAGATCCACACACACACACACACACACACACACACACACACACACACACACACACACACACACACACACACACACACACACACTTGAGGGTCATAGGCTTAGAGCAGGAAACCAGGGCTCAGAGTTAGGACTAATGAATGCTCACATGGACATTCCCTTTCGCTTTCCTACCCCCACTGACCCCTACACACACACACACACTCACAAACACACACACGCTGGAAGGACTCTTCGCACAAATCCGACATTTTGCAGATTCACACGGGCAAATTATTCATGTTACAACCAAAACAAATGGTGGTTTATCAATACCAAGCACTAGAAGGAAGGAGAAAATATGTTATTCCCACATAGTCTCCATCTAAAATCCATATGTTATGTTATGTCTTTATATTGGTGAATTAACGACTTAAATCAATTCACTTAATGTATTGTCTACGTTGGCTCAAGCCGTGGATTCCCTCATCAGTTCCCTAGAGGGTAGAGGTAGCGAGGAGGTAGATCTGGTTCGGTTGACCGGTATACTTGGATAAGTGACACTTTTTGGCCTGGAGTGCCGCTACACAAGGTAGCACCAAACTTACTGACCAAAGTGACGTGGGTTCCAGTTTGATTAAATCATTCAGTGGCTTTCAATCCAGGTTTGCGAAAATCCTGCACACTCCACTGCTTCCTGCCTGTGGACCTCTAACGCTGTAATGCACCATGCATCCATCCATCATCCAATACCCCCCTCATACCACGGAGGACAGAGGACACTCTAATCCTTGTCACAAGCCCATGTCTTTAAATATCTCTTCTCATATCCCCTCTCTATCCATTTCTCTTCCTTTCCCCATCCCTCCCATTCTCTGCCTCTCTTCTCATCTCTTTCACTCTTTCACTCTCTCTCTTTCTGTCCGTCATTGGCTAGGTCTGAACTGCAACAGAGAGAGATGTGGCTGTGCGACTGAGACGTGTGTTCATTGGACAGACAGACAGACAGACAGACAGACAGACAGACAGACAGACAGACAGAGTGACACACAGTGAGACTGTATAATCTTAAACTGAACATTTTATCAGAAGCACAAGAGTTTTTTGACACGAAAGTAATGTTCACACAACTATTAAGTATGTGTGTGTGTGTGTGTGTGTGTGTGTGTGTGTGTGTGTGTGTTCGTGCGTGCGTGAAGTCTGATCCCATTATTTCTTGGAGTGTGATATTAGAGCATGAAGCACAGAAACCATGTAATGCAATAAGTCAATAACACATCCAGTGACTGCACACACACACTCACACGCACACACATGCAAACGCACACACGCAAACACACAAGCACACTTCATATCGCACACATTTATGCACACACAGACCACGCGTATTCGTCCTCACAGAAACATCCATGGAAATCAAACCAAACACACACACGCACACACACACACACACACACACACACACACACACACACACACACACACACACACACAAAATCAGCCTTCCAGGGAAAAGATTGAACATTTTATTCCTTGTAGCTCATTCCTTCAAAAGCACTTCATCTCAAAGTCGTACTTTTGCCTTGCTCTCCAGTGCAGACACTCTGCAAATGAGACTGCAGAGGTTAAAGCCGCAGAGAGAGAGAGAGAGAGAGAGAGAGCGAAAAGAGGAAAGAAAAAGGAGAATTAAAAATCCAATCTATTCAAATGATCCGGCCTGTCAACAGATCAGCACCTTCCTAAACAGGAAGTGAAGGCGTGACACCTCTGGGATTTTTAACCAGGACGGCGAGAGGTGAAAACGCAAACGTCAACAACTCTCTGTGCATCACTTTCAGCGTGACCTGGCATTAGGACTAGACACACACTGTACACACACACACACACAGTACACACACAGAGATACAGTACTGGGACCTTGTAAAATAAAAGCCTCGGTGCTGGTGACATTGTCTGAGGGCAGAGCAGTGTATTGCCGTTAGCAGGATTCTCCTCTGCTTGCTTGACCTTAAATGTGTCTGGGAAAGACCCGGAGAGAGATCTGAACCGAGGTCAGTGCCATGCGTCCCTGTAGTGCATGTACACAGTGAGGCAGGGATTGTGAGGGAGAAGCCATTAGAACCAGGAGTCAGAGTTCAGCACCAGAGATGTGACCTGTGATCACGGTGACCTTTACAGAGAGACGTGATGGCCGCACTCGAGGCCCCGTCGGAGCACTTGGCTGTCGTTTAAGATTTTATACAAGATGTTCAGCTCTTGACAGACAGAACACAAGTCCCTGAGTGCCGTTACACTAGGGGAACAAAGGCCCAAAGTCTGGATCACTCTAGACAGCAAAGGGAGGTACGCGCCATGGGAGGGCGAGGTACGCAAGAGAGAAAATGTGTAATCAAGTGATTCCCAAGGAATGTTTCCCTACCCAAATTCTTCCAGATGTAAATGTTTCGTTAGAACGGTAACATTGCTGCTTTGTTCTGTGATTTCAGCAGCTAATTTCTTATTCCCAGCATTGTTTACTGGAACTAAGCATTTAAAAAAATAGAAATATTTCAGAAGAGTATTGTTTTACAATGGAAAAGTGGTTAGACTTAAAAGGCTTAAAGTGAAGCAGGAACCCCCAAAAATGCATCATAGTGTCAAGGGGGGCATGTGTCTTAAAATATTTTAAGAGGAGATACATACACCAAAAATGCTGCTCTTCTAGACTTAAGACTAGGCTTGGTGTCGTCTGACGGGGCAAAATTCTTCTAATTGTCATCTTTCTAAGAGTTGAAGAGGAGCATTCACATCCATCGGTTATGTCTGGTCATAGACTGTGGAAAAAAAACCTTTCATCGTCCTGCGAAGGAGCTGCCTCTGCTTAGAGTGCATACAAACCAGAGCCTTGTAGAAGAATCCAAAATACAAACAATCACATTTTAATGAACTGTGGGGATGATGATGATGATGATGATGATTCTCCAAATCAGCGAAGATTAGTTGGGATGAACTTATAAGCGCTGGCTGCTGAGAATCAATTTGTTGGGGATATAAGAGGACATTAGTGATTTATGGTTTGAATAGAATCACGTGTGAAAGTGCTGAACAAGCGCGTTGCTCCACACGCCCAGATCCTGAATATAAATCTCATAACTCAACCCTTGTCGCTCAGCGCTCACAACTTTCTTGCCTCCGGGGAAAAAAAAAAACAACTAAGTAATTCCAACAGAGGAAGGTGGATCGAAGTGGGAACGTGTAGAATGTCCTAAAATCGAAAGGCTTCTCAGCGGGGCGATTGGAGAATTTGCCTTGTTACTTTGGAAACGATATAACATTACCGTTGTACATGTGACAGACGCTTGGCGATAAAAAGGTGTTTGAGTTTTTGTCGAGAGATGACTGTCAGAGTTAAGGAGAGAAAGAGAATCTGATCGGAACACTCATGCTGGACTTGTGACAGGTCTCCTTGTGAAAGAAAACATTGGTATTCTTTTACCTAAACCTTATTTTTCGACCATTGGGCGCCAAGCCGAGTGAGAATATTTTTAATTGATCCATTATTGACAATGGCTCCAGACGACTGCAATCGCTGAAGAACGTGGTCGTGATCTGAATGATATCCTCGTAATGCTGAATAAATTAAAAATATTCTGGTGCCAATCACTCCAGTTGATCCCAGTGGTCAAAAAATATCTGTGGCAGTTTGTCCTCCCACACGCCACCCCAGTGGCGTTTTCAGGGCCCTCCGGCACAGAGACACACAAGACAATGTTGTAGACACACCAGTTTATTGTAGCGAGTGGGCTGTGGTGGAATGAGCTGAGGAGCAGAACATGTTATGACAGGGATCCTATCCTGAGTAAGTGTGGGGATTGCGGTTTTACCTGCTGCTCGTTAGACCAACCAACGAGCAACAGGCCACCCTGACTCCAGTCACCTAGATCCAGGTCAGGTGTGACTGCTCAACCAGACCATCCTCACACCAGAATATGTTTTAGGTAAAAAAAAAAAAATGCTTTCCTTTGAGTTGAAGCTTGCACCTTCTCTTTGTACAATGGAAACATGGAAATGTATTCCGTCTTATGTACAATCACATACCTGTGCAGCAAGTTACCATGGCTGCATACACACACACGCATGCACACACACACACACACACACACACACACACACACACACACACACACACACACACACACACACACACACACACACACACACACACACAGACACACACACACACACACACACACACACACTCCGCAGAGCCCCTTTATTAATCCATGGCCTATAATGTTTGTGGTCTTACAATAACCCTGTAGACTTTCTCTCGTCTCATCTCTAGCTTTACATAGTTGTAGACACACACACACAGACACACACACAGACACACACACACACACACCAATACACACGATACACAAACTCTTATTGTATGAATCTACACAGAACTTGCTTTGTGATGACTGGTGGTTGTGGCTGTATAAAACTGCAGTAACTTATATTAAGTGACATTTTATCTTTTGCTATTATTAAAATAATAGACTGATGTTTACTCAACGTCTCTGTTTTCATTCTTGCTGCAATTCTCTTTGTTTATGAAAACTGAAACAGCATCTGCTTCAGCACAATGTGGGAATGGAAGGAGCGTGTGTGTGTGTGTGTGTGTGTGTGTGTGTGTGTGTGTGTGTGTGTGTGTGTGTGTGTGATTGATTCAGCCTCTGCACTAACACATTGGCAGTTGATGTAGATCGGGGGGGTTCGATGGGGTGGTCACATGCCGTCAGCCTGCACTGTAAAAGTGCAACCCATCATCTTCAAGGATTTGCTGGTTTGGTTGGTTTGCTGCAGCTTCTCACTGTGCTTGAATGGAGTCTAATGGAGCAAATGTTTAAGCCTTACTCAGCAGGTTGCCAGTTGGAAGCAACACAACTTCCAGTTTCTAGCCTCTCATGTTAGTGCATAGACAAAATAGCTAATTTGCATTTCCAAAAGTTTGATTCAATTTTTTATAAGGCTTAGGCATTTGCCCCATTGGACTGCATGTAAGCACAGTGAAAGGTTGGAGTGGTAAGTTCCTCAATAGTAAAGTGTTCAGCAGGTTGTGCTCTGAACAGTTAACAGATAGATAAAAGATGAGCACCAACATTTAATAATGTTATCTCAAATTGTTGAAAAATAGTGCACCTATTGCTAAAGGCTGGATGTGATTAATACACTATAGCTGGTCTCACTACCGTCCTGTAGACCTTCCCCTTCACTCTTGGTGGAACCCTTGTGTCACAGATCACTCAGGACACTCTTCTCCACCCACTCCACCCTGCCTGTACTCCCTTCTTCGCCTCTCTCCCGCACTCTATTAGTGCGGGAGAGATGTTCGACCCCAAGCACTTGAACTCATCCGCCTTCTCCACCTACACTCCTTGCATTCTCAGCTTTTCGCCGCCCTCCCTCCCATTCAGGCACATGTATTCTGTCTTACTTACTCCTGCTGACTTTCATTCGTCTTCTCTCTAATGCATGCATCCTCCACTTCTCCAGGCTCTCCTTAACCTGCTCCCTACTCTCGCTACAGATCACAATGTCATCCGTGAACATCATAGTCCACGGAGACTCCTGCCTGATTTCATCTGTAAACCTGTCCATCACCATTGCAAACAAGAAAGGGCTCAGAGCTGATCCTTGATGCAATCCCACCTCCACTTTGAATGCCTTTGTCACGCCTACTGCACACTTTACTACTGTCTGACTGCACTCATACATATCCTGTACCACTCTTACATACTTCTCTGTCACCCCCGACTTCCTCATGCAATACCACACTTCCTCTCTCGGCACCCTATCATATGCTTTCTCTAAATCCACAAAGACCCAGTGCAACTCCCTCTGGCCTTCCCTGTACCTTTCCATCAGCATTCTTAAAGCCAACATTGCATCTGTAGTACTCGTTGCTGGCATGAAACCATACTGCTGCTCGGTGATCCCCACCTCTCCTCTTAACCTAGCCTACACTATCCTTTCCCATAGCTTCATGCTGTGGCTGATCAACTTTATTCCCCTGTAGTTACTACAGCTCTGTAAATCTCCCCTATTCTTGAAGATGGGTACCAGTACACTTCTTCTCCACTCCTCCGGCATCCTCTCCGTTTCCAGGATGGTGTTAAACAAGTAGAAGATAAAAGGTGAAAATCCTTTTGTGGTGGTGAGATAAGTGGAGGGTACGACCTGAAGACCTGTGCATCTGAGGAGAAAATAAAAACAGAAAAATGAAGCAAGAGAGAGAGAGCGAGCGAGAGAGAGAGGGAGGGCGATAGAGAGCGGGTCAGACATGGGGGAGCGTCAGAGTTCAGGCCTGTGTTCCGCTGTGTCTCCGCCAGAGGACGAAGTTAAGACGGTCGCAGTAGAGGCCACGTCCTCCATCCCCCCTTATCACCGAGCCTCACACTGTCAGAACTGGTCAGCCGTAGCCCCAAACAAACCTCTTCTCCTCCTCCTCCTCCTCATACTTCCTCTCGTCCTCCCTCCATCTGTCTCTCCCTCTTTCAAGTTACTTCGGTTTCAAAATGCTTTACACTATGAGCGTCTAACGTTTAAGATTCACTGTTAGTAATCAGCGATGGAAAAAGTGGAGTTTGGGAATTTGAATGGACGTTCACATGGGTGGGAGAAGTACTCTTTTACAATATTAGATATAGTAGATACGGAAGATATGGTATTTGTACTTTTACTCAAGTAAAAGTACAAATGCCCTGACACACAACTGCTCTAGTAAAAGTGAAAGTACCACATTGACATTCCTACTAAAGTAAATGTCCTTACTCTTCAATGTATGTTAAATATTAGAAGTAAAGTAAGTACTTTTCATATCCAGTGCCCTGATATAATAGAGTGTATTATACTTCATAAAGTACTGTTATCTTTCTGCAGATAATGCTCATACAGTTCCTGATTCCATTTGACAAAATATAAGCGTACAGTATAGGTGTCATTTACAAATATAAATAATAAATTTAAATAAAATTAAAAGCATGTTAGATATGCAGTCGAGTAAAAAGTACAGATTTGGCTTTCAAACATAGCGGCCTGAAGGTCAAAAGTCTCTGAAACTGAATATACTTACGTAAGAAAATACACTCGAAAAAAAGCACTCAAGTACTGGAACTTCGTTACTTTTTACAATTGTGAGTAATACTCAAGATAATTATAATACATTTGAATCACTGACAGCATTCGCTGACTGTGAAATTCCATTATATGGTCAGTCCTTTCTCTCTGGTGGTTTTGTGGTCTCTTCTTCTCTCTCTCCCCCTCTCTCTCTCTCTCTCCCCCTCTCTCTCTCTCTGTCTTCTCTTTTGTCCCTGACTCTCCTCTTCTGTTTACTCCTCTTGGCCTTTTTCTTTTGCACAATCAAGCTGTGTTTGTTTTTTTTTGTTTTTTTCTTCCATCCATCTTCACCCTCGCCAAGACAGGTCAGATACTGCAGAGGGGAGGTCCTTAAACAGCCCATACATCACCTGGCACCAGATGGAGAGGGAGAGAGAGAGAGAGAGAGAGAGAGAGAGAGAGAGAGAGAGAGAGAGAGAGAGAGAGAGAAGGCGTACACATTCATGGGGAGGCGTGTGTGTGTGTGTGTGTGTGTGTGTGTGTGTGTGTGTGTGTGTGTGTGTGTGTGTCCGTCTGTCCGTGTGTGTGTGTGTGTCTGTGTGCACATGCCTGGATGTTGCAGCTCCAGTTGGCCGGCAATGCGTCACGGTGGCTGAGGGCTTTCTTTACCGCGGTGCGAGAGCAGACATGGCACGCCGATGCCAGAACGCCAGGCCCGCTCTGCTGCCAGATCCCAGGAACCTCAATCGATCCTGACAGCTCAGTGTGTCACCGGGTCACGGCAGCTCGCTGCAGGAGGAGAGCAAGGGCGAGCATCTCTCTCCCCTCATCCCCTGGACCAGCATGTAATACATAAAAAAAAATCCCCAAAAAACCAAGATGCTTTTGCATGACGGCGTCACCGTCTGCCACGTTTGCTCAGATGGATGCCTTTGCTGTGTCATTCTGGAAAATCTTGTTAAACGGTTTTCTAGTGAAGTCAAGTTTATTTCTAAAGCAATTAAGAGTCTCAGAGGGCCTCGCAGGCCCAGTTTCACAGGATAATTTGAGAACACGCGAGCGTTTAGTCCTTAGACAGGCGACGAAAAACCTCCCCGAAGATCCCTCCATGGTAAAAAGAAAAGAAGAAGAAAAAAAAAAAAAAAAAGAAGCAATCATAAGAAAGAAATGGACAGTACAATCAAAACTTCTATTATGAGCAAAACTACAACTATGGTATAAGAATGTAGCAGTAGTGTCATATCATTATGATTAGTAGAAGTAGTACTATGCAAAAAAATAAGTAGAAAACAAGACAGAACATAGTGGTAAAGAGTAATAAAAGATTAATCCTGTATCTATGGTTTCATTCTGTGTTTATTTCAGATTGAACTCCCGAACCCCCAGAACAGCGCCAACTGGGAAACACATGAGCCAAGGGCAGGTTCATTCTGGTTTTAGAACGAGCCCTCAACGCTTCCTCGGCTTGACTCTACTTGCGTTGCTTGCAGCCACAACCTCATCTCTGAGCAGATCAGTAACATATCGCCCTCTAAGGGACACCATAGAAACTACACCAAGCATTGCCAAAGGTGACGCTCCTCCACAAGGCTTTTTTTTAGCCTCCGTAGCAGAGGGGTCTTGCAAACTAAAATGAAACAAGTTTTGGGGATACAAGTGGCGTAGTTCATGGGGTGGGGCTGGAGCAGAAATCGACCGGTCTGGGGTTGAGCTGTTCCGCCTCTGTGTTTCGGACCCACCTAAATCTGGACCGCACTGACCGTTTTGAGAGCTCGAAATCTCATCAGCCACCAAGGTAACGATGGACTGACTGGCATTGATCAATGGCATTTGAGAACCCCCTCCAATATATCAGGGACAATTTATGCAAGGCGCAAATACAATATTACTTATCAGACCATTAAATGATGTGATGAAGCAAATAGCCATCCCTGGTTCACCGATAATTCAAACGCACCACCAAAAAGTCTCTGATCAGGGGTTCATTTTTATCAACACAGACTGCCTTTAGAGGATAGTAAATATATTCAAGATTCAAGATTCCACAGGTTTATTTGTCACATACATATACATACGTTCATACATATATGCAGTGAAATGTCTTTGCAGCGCACCCGGAGATGATGCACTATAGTTTTCTAACCGAACATAATAGCTTACCTAATTCCTACCGAGCTAACTAACTGAAACAAACTGATTCCTAAAACGTAATGCAGTTAGTGAATAGAATAATATAAATGAAAATAAAATAAAAAATTCAATAGGACTCAAAAAGATAATACAGAGTGAGGGTACAAAAAATAAGTAAAGGGAATAGAGTTATGTATATGGGACAAGCTATTTGTATATTCTGATATGTGCAGTAAAGTGCATGTGAATAAAGTGTGTATGGAGATATACAGTACAGTACACAACAGTACGACACAGCAATACAGCGCAGCATGCAGTAACCCAGAGCAGTGATACAGTAACTTATAACACATTAGAAAATGGACCTGCATGCTGTGAGCTTGTCTGAGGATGATGGACTATCGTCCCCACGCTGGAGGCGTGACCCGGTGACCCCAACCTGGTAACCAGATGACAGGCTTGTTCCCGCTGCAGGCCACGCCCGCAAGACTGGCACGGTGCCCGCAGCCAAAAAACGGAAACGCCGCTGGGTCAGTGGAAAAGAGACACAAGGTTGGGAATGAGGGAGGGGAGGATTAGGGAAGGAACCGGCGACGAGGGGAACCGGAAGCTCCCTCCGTTCATGTGTCAGGTCCGATCTGAAGCGTCATGCAACTCAGCGTCTCGTTTTGCGTTGAAACCGTGAGTAAAGTGTGTGTCACGGTTTCAAGCCAGTGGGCTTTCAGGAGACAACTTCCTTGCAGCAGCGACAGACCGACCGACAGACAGACAGAGATAGCGAGAGAGACAGAGTGAGCGAGAGAGAGAGACAAGGTGATGAGGTGCCTCAGATTAAACCTCAGAATAGCACTTGGGGGGTCCTGTAATAGAACTGGTCTTCCTCTGAGACGAGCAGCTCATTACCACAGCCCCCCGCCCTCGCCCTCCCCACACCGCTCTGATGTAAAGCACCTCACCCCAATTAGCCTCCAGGTTGTTGTCTTGTTTATGAGCTTAAGAATGTTGCGTTGGATGACACTGATTCCCAGAATTCCAATGGAAACGCCAACATTTTGATTTCAACCTCCAGGTTTACCCTCGTCGTCTAACACGGGGGGAAGGGGGGGTTGTTTCTTGCTGACTTGGGGTGGTGGGGACATTATTTTATTTTTTTCATCTGAGGGTGCTGTTCTTTCTTTGTGAATATTTGTCCATATCTACCACAACCAGCTGCTGCTTTATCAAATTCATCGTAGCTGCCTGCCACTTCTCGCTCGTGCCCGGTCAGTTCATTTTTCGGTGGGAACGGCCAAAAATTGCAAAGCAATATGCATAATGCACACACAATGAATGTCTGTTTCTTATTAAGTGCCAGCGAGAACTTTTTCAATAAATTGGCTTAAACTGACCATAAAACAACATGCAGAGTCCTTCAATGTACCGAAATGTATTTTGTTCTACAAGACGCTGTATTTTTCAATAAATGTCGATTTGTGTTGGTTCCGTGAGGGAGGTTCCAGGCCGCAGCCGACACCTTTCCTGATTTGGAGGTTTTTTGATGAGAATTCCCCACCTCAATCTACTCACTTTCCTTACTTAGCGCTCCCAGGTGACTCCCTGGATTCGCTCACACGTGCACGCGCTCACGTCCACGTGCGCGCCGGAGAATGCGTGCACACACGCACACACAAACACACACACACACACACACACACTACTTTTGGCTACATGCTATTCTTAATGAGGTCTCATCAGCTTTCTTTTCTCTCTCTCTCCCTCTCTCTCTTTCTCATACTTTAATTCTATTATTCACCTTTGCACATTTTTCATTCCAGTCCAATGCTGATAAGTTTTATAGAAATACATATATAACCGTCTGGCCTATTTGGACTTCAGATAAAATGTGATATTAAAGAAGTGCTTTTGGAGAGCTGGTTTTCCCGAACAGGCTCACCAGACTGTACCTCACCAAACCAGTTCAATTGTTATTTCTAAAACTCGGGACCCAGTATTTACTAAATCTCATTATTTTCTTTCCAATTTGCGCCGGCGTGACATCTGCACGTCTGAGCATCTGTGCACGACACAAAATATATTTTGTGTGTTTGTTTGTCTGTATCTTACATAAATATGAGTGACGCTGTCATAAAAACGAAGAATATTAAGTTCCAGGGAAAACAGTTTGGTATTCCTTGATGTTTTGAGCCATGACATCACGTGTTTTAATGAAGTTAAAACGTACACATGTTCCATCATGTATGTGTGCATGCATGCGTGCTAACGTGCACTCAGCTCGCTCTGCTGGACGTGCATGTGTTTTCCATACGTTAAGGAGGTCAGTGTGGACGCTCCGCCCCAAAGTGCAGAAGGATGCGGAGCTACGAAGCACCTGGGGCCTTGCCGCGGAGGCGCCGCTCAGCCATGTTGGACGGGGAGCGCTGGAGGACTCTTCCGGGGAGGGGACGTCACGCTATGGACCTCTGGTCCGATGGCACTGCTAACCTCAGCACCGGCAGGAACTCGGGCCAGATGGAGTTCAAAAGTCGGTTTACTATTTGAGGAGTAAAATTCTGGTGGATCTTCTTTTATTTGAGACGTTATTTTTGGAAGTTCAGCCATGGAAAGTAACGGGTAACGATTTTTACTCAACTACTGTGCTTGAGCAGAAGTTTGAGGTATTACCTGTGGGCTTCAATAATAGATATAGATAGATAGATAAATAGACAGACAGACAGACAGACAGACAGACAGACAGACAGACAGACAGATAGACAGACAGATAGATAGACAGATAGATAGAAAGATAGATAGATAGATTGATTGATAGATTGAATGTATTGATCCCTGGAGAGAAATAGCAGTGTTAAAGAAGCACACATCAGAACTAGTATGCAATTCTAACAGTGATAAAAAATAAATAAAAAAAACAATACAGAATAAACAATAAATGTAAAAAATGACCAATAAACATCTGTATCAACAATTCTCATTCTGGTAAAGTGTTGGTCTGTAAAGCTGGGTCCACATTACCGTACGTGATTTTTTAATATCGAGAAGGACAATGGAAAGATTGAGCTGCACACATTCAACTGCTTTCTGTCTTTCTGTCTGTGCACACACATAATAAGTTCTGTCAAGCACCCGCAAACGACCATTTCACTTCCCAAACTCCACACCTGATGAGCGGAGGAGGGCGTGTCCGTTCCAGGACCGTCGGACAGGGGTCAACTAGATAACTTTGGGAAATGCAAACATTGTTTTGTTATTCGCGCATTTTTTTGCCAGAAAAACACAAGCAACGGGCAGGTTCAGCTCATGTCCTTTCAGAGGAAAGTGCTGAGCCAGTCGGGCTCCAGGAGCTGCTGTGTGATGGATGGCCTCTTGGTCCTGGTCCAGGTGGAGGTGTACAGTAGCTGCCATCCTCCGTGGGGGAACAGAACGTAGCCAGCCATAAAAAATACTATATAACACACACACACACACAGGCACACACACACACACACACACACACACACACACACACACAAACACACTGAGGTCCAATTGGGCAATAAACTGATGTGACTACAAGGTTCTGCTCTATTTCTGTGTGTTATATGATTATATAAATGAAATGTCTCCTGATTATTAAAGGGGTATTTCAACAACACGTCCTCCAACTAGAGGTCTTCACGGGTCCACCTGAACAAGACTACCCAAGGCCGGACCCAGGACACCTATATGTTCCGGTCCACATTTTATTATGGCTGATTGGGTTCGGGTGGGCTCGCATTCTTTCACCTCTATGTCATTATATGTGATACCTGAGTGGATCCAGAAGAGGCGCTGTCGGCGGTGATCAAGAGGAACGTATGGCAAGGCTACGTGGTGGTGGTGGTGACTCAGATTACACTGGAAAAAAAAATAATAATTAAGTGCAGTGACAGGTTGGAAAAACAGCATTTTAGGTTCAGATAGGGGTCTCTCTCCCTTCAGACAGATATCGGGTTGGTTCAGTAAAATTAGGTCCAGGTATTGGTCAATCCATTTGGCTCTCGAATGAATTTCCCAGGTCCAATAGGCTTCAGGTCCAAATTTTGGAACCTGTGAATCTCCACCTCCAAGTTCAGGATGAAGAACTTTTAGAGCAAAAATATACGTTCAGAAGAGGAAGAGGATGTTTTCTGGGCGGTTTGTGTGTCATGGGGTGTACAACCCCCTGGTACAAATAATTCAGCAGTTTGCGAACAGTTTGCCGACCTTCCTGTGTCTATGGGTCTAAATATCACACGGCTGGGTGGCTCACTGTTGATCCGCCGTAGGGGAAGAGCAGAATTCCGAATTCTGTCTTTTGATTGGTTCATTCTGTCACTGAACCATTGTGTGAATACACTGTGTTGAGTAAACTGTTCAGGGAAGCTCGTCTTCGACAGGCTTTCTTTCATCATTTGAAGTATACTGCCTGCTTTACACTTCCTTGTCCCTAAATGAACACAGCTCTGGTACTGAGCAGGTTTGGACTGTAAGATGTTTCTCAAAAGTGGGCCCTCATGCAACATCAATGTACAGTATTTTCCATGTCAAGAGAATAGATGTAATTTATTGACACTCACCGAATTATAGTTTTTCCAGAATCGTCTTTCTTTCTCTATTCTCTGACACACACGTCAAGTTTGAAATGACCATCTCCTTATGTATTGAGAAATACAATCCTGAATATATTATAATTTAACTTCATAACATACCAATTATTTCATATAATGTAAAAAGTATATCCTTATATTCCGATATAAAATCTGAAATCTAAAACATATCTGAATGACAGAAAAGTAATGGATGTACGGTCCAGAAAAAAGTCCATTCACAATGATAATATTGTGCAAAATACATGCAGGGTTCATCCGTGTATCCCAAATAATATATAAGATCATATTTATCAAAATATGTTAATACATGTTTGCTGTTTAAAGGTTGGAAGACAGCATCTCACCGTTCCTTCGCAGGGCACGCTACATTATACTGTTAAATCAGAAATTATTAAACCGGTTTTGAAGCAGTAAACCCTGCATGATCTGCAGCCGCAGTGGGGGGAACGGCTCGATAGGAGGAAATGCAAATCACCCAAACAACACTCGAGGGAAAATTTCCCTTTTTTTTTGTCACCGAGAGGGAGAGAGAGAGAGAGAGAGAGAGAGAGAGAGAGAGAGAGAGAGAGCGAGAGAGAGAGCGAGAGAGAGAGAGAGAGAGAGAGAAATTTCCATGATTCAGCTAAGAAGAAAAACAGTCCAAACATTCAGTGTATTGCAGCTCTTAGCTTTTCTATGGAACAGCAGTAGGGCCACGCAAAAAAAAACAACAGCCTGGAATTCCAACATTAAACTCGGAACTCCGACTTTAAAGTCAAAATTAAGTTTTGAGAATAAAGTCCAAATTTGCTGTTTTTTTTCCATTGCCCACACGGTAGAGGCCTCGTTGGAACTGGGACGTTTCAGACCTCGATGTACATTTGTGACATCATCATCCAGAGTTACATTAGTCCAAGCGTCGTCTCTGGGAAGTCGTGCGCCCTGTGGACTGCATAGCGTTTGTTATGCATTGACAGACAGCCCCAGCCGATGCTGCGTTTAAAGGACACACTGAAAAGTGTGACACTCGCTGCATTTTGCAAAACCCCGAAAAACTATAATCGGTCACAGACGGTGTTTTCGCACCGCGGGAAGAACCTTTGGAGGAATCGTCCCTTTCTTTCGTGTCTGCACTGCATGGTCCAGGAACGATTGTAATTGTTAAAACACCGTTCTTGAGGCATATTTCAACTGAACGCCGCAAGAGGAACATTCAGTGACGGAGAGGAGAAGAGCACGGTGATGGGTTGAAGACCTAAATCCATGGTGATTTGTCAAGCACATGAGCCAATGGGTAACCGACATACTTAACCAGTCTCGTTCCCGCAGTCTGTCAGTATTCACTACACTAGTATTCTCAATGGCCACGCCCCCTTACCGTGAAATGACACGGGTCCTCGCTTATCGACCAATTCGCTCAACAACCCGGTCCTAGGATTGGAACTCGGTCGTTACGTGAGGAGTACCGGTAAGGTGGTTAAATCTCTGTCCTGTAATATAAAACACTTTTTGAACTTAATAGAATTTTCATCTGTCTCCAATGGAAAGAAAGTAATAGATCAGATCTTCAGGGATAGTAACACTTCAGCTTCAGTGTGGGCTTCGTTTAATGAAGCCAGGAGAAGAGGAGGATGAGAGGAAAAGAGGGCAGAGAGAGATAAGCAGACATGCAAAGAGAGAGAGAGAGAGAGAGAGAGAGAGAGAGAGAGAGAGAGAGGTGGTAAGCAGCAAGGTCAGATATCCAACTGCAAGCTGCAGCTAAAAACAACCTTATTTTTTTGGATCGATATCGGAGAAACTGAATAAAAGATGGAGAGAGGAAACCAGAGGGAGGGAAAGATACAATTCTGTTTTTCCTCTTCTCTTTCTGCAACTGGACCTCCCTCTCTCTGTGAATATATCCAGCTATTGATCCCACATGAGCGCTATGTGTGCGTGCGTGCGTGCGTGCGTGCGTGCGTGCGTGCGTGCGTGCGTGTGTGTGTGTGTGTGTGTGTGTTTTATGTCATTTTATTTATTGTTTTGGACGTAATCTGTTTTAACTTCATTTTATTTTTTTATGTAAAGAAAAATAAAACAAGAAAATAAAATGATCCTATTCTATTCTATTGAATTATTTTCGATTTCTATGATATTCTTAAGTATGTAATGTGCTATATTGATTTGATTGATTGACTGATTGGTTGATTGGTTGGTTGATTTATTGATCGATTGATCGATTGATCGATTGATTGGTTGGTTGGTTGACTGGTTGCTTGATTGGTTGATTGATTGATTGATCATCATCATCATCATTGAATTGACCCTTTATATCTTACTAACCTAAAAGCGTATTCAAAGTCAAAATTAAAACTGAAGCTGAAATTCAATATACAGTGATTACACATCTCTTACAAATCCAATGTCTGGTCCCTAGGGAACATGGACGTCGGCCTTTCTTCCCCAAGCGGCGGATAAATAATACAGAGTCAAATCAAATAAGAGAGATCAGAGAGACAAAGAACCAAGAAGAGAGACCAAAATAGGAATGGATAAAGAACAATTCTTGTGGTGTGTTGAAGTGAGTTTTCAACCTGGACATCCAGCAAAACCTGTGCACTCTTCAATTGTAAAAGTTAAAGTTAAATTTCAGCCCTTTAAACCTTAAACATACATAAATGAATAAGAACTGTGTTTGAAGCAGCTTCATCCAGTGTTCACAGTGTTAAGTGTCAATTCAAAACTTCACATTGGTTGCGTCACCTTGATATTGAAATATTAAAGACATAAAGGTAGATAGCAAAAAAATATCCAATATACGATAAACCAAAGTTTACAAAGTAAATAGTTCTTGAGTAAGTGTTTGGGATAAATCAAGTTGTTATTAGGATACTTGTATATTAACTTCATTTCTGACAGACAACTCTTCGACTGACTTTAAGATTATCTTTAATTCTGATACATCATTTGGGGCCTGGGCTCTGCTGCCCATCACTCAGGTAGGGGAGGACAGGAGGGACTGGCTGCTTGAATAGGCCCCGCTCATATAAGGGCGTGGCAGCGTGTGGCGCAGTCAAGTTGTCTGACAGAATTAGCTCCGCAAGCTGATGTGTGGCTAGTTCTGTCAGACAACTTGACGGCGCCACATTAACTCTTTTTTTAGTACTGTAGTTATAGCCCATTTGGATTCCTTCACCCTCTTCTGGACCTCAGTGTCTTTCCTCGTGATCCCTTGTCACAACTGCAATTATATCAGAGCCGTTCATGATCTGAACAGTGAACTGCTTTATCCACCTGCTAGTGTAGCGAAGCACTGATCCCTCCTGGTGTGAGAGGTGAAAGGCAAGCGCTCGCTGCAGCACGTTTAAAAAGAACTCTGAATGATCCGTGCAGAGCTGTGAACGTGGAAAGGAGATATGGCTCTGTGTACACACATGCACATTACACACACACACACACACACACACACACACACACACACACACACACACACACACCTGGCCTATAATCGTCCCTATTTAAAATGCTAATTTCCGCCCTCCCACAGGTGCTTAAACTGTGTTTGAAGCCAAATTGCTCATCATCACAGGTCATTTGGAGCCTGATGAAACCTCTCTGCTCTCCTGTGACGCTTCACTGGAGAGCTTATGGATGTGAGAGGGGTTTATTTTACTGTACGTATATACACTATATACTATACTATATGCTTTATACACTATAACTATAATTCATAAGACTTTAGGAGCAAAAGTCTTTAATTAAGGGGAAGACGGTACACAGACTGTAACTGTAGCAGAGAGACTCATCTCAACGTGGCAGTGGTGGAAAATGAGAAAGTGCAAATATATTTTTCAAGTGAGGTGTCTGGAAGGTTTGAGGTGAATAGGTCACTGAGCTCCCAAAGCTGAGATATAGTGCGGTAATAATGTTAACGTATGTTCCTGTAGATTTATTGCCTCTATGTCATACGGAGGACGAAAACAACGGGTCTCTTCAGAGGCCCTCTGGGAAAGGGAATTGTGTTGATTTTCAGCTTGACCAGAGGAGGAAATGTTTAGATTTATGGCAAGACAGAGGCTGAGCGGGCACCTATGGGTTGGAACCAGATGTGGTACGTTATATCTGTACAGCTTTAAAAGCGAGTGCCGAGCGCCGCTTGGCAGAGAATATATCCGGCTCCTGTTCTCTCCCAGGCCGTCCATGGCAAGTCTGGTTTGATGCTGATTTGTGTAATAAAACTATTATTTTAATCAAGTCAGCGTCAGCGCTCACTCGTTCTTCATCAACACATCACACTCATCAAGAAACTACACAAGTATTTCAAGTATCTGGTATTTATGACTTTATTTTTTTTAAATCGTGGACTGAATCGAACTGCTCATCGATAGTGCATCAGCTGCATTACCTTGGAAATAACTCTGACTCCACCTGTACCATTTTATTATAAATTAAAATCAGGATCTGCATCATTTACAGGAAAAAAGCTCCAGTGGTACTTTATGAGGTATTATAGATTATATCAGGACACTGGATATGAGTGATATAAGTGCTTTTACTACGTTTTAGTACATTTAAGAAGTGCTTCTATACTTTTACTGGAGTAGAAATGTCAATGTGGTACTTTCAGTTGTGTCAGGGTATTTGTACCTTTACTGAAGTAAAAGGTTCTGAGTACTCTGTTTAGAAAAAGGTAAAAATCTCTAACGCTAAATATGGCTGACCAAGGGCGCCATGGCAACCAGGCGTTCATAAAGTCGACCAATCATAAAGAGAATCCATCGCATAATATTTTACTATTTCACTGTTTCTGATGCACTGGATGCAATGCATGTGTAGAAGAATTGGTATTTGGAAAAAAACAATTTGGACACAGTTTGTCAGTATCCCTAAATATAAACATATAAATACATAAAATATATTATATATTATAATATATATTAATATCTCATAAATGATATCTGATAATGTCAGAACTTTAGAAATAGATGATGCAGCTTCACAGTTAAAACTAACTCAGCGCAGACACTGCATTCTTCTTAATTTGAATTTTATGAATATCCAAAACACGTTTTATCATATTTATATTGAGGGTAAACATCACAGCTACTGTGATGTGGAAAATCTGATTGATGGTATTTTAGAAGTATTGAAAATTTACTTCAACAGAAGTAAATTCAATATACCAGAACATTTGATAATTTTGATGAATTTCAAAACCTTTTTATTTTATTGTATGACCTATCTATCTATCTATCTATCTATCACACATACACTCTCTTTCTGTTTCTCTTACACACACACAAACACACACACTGGCCCTGCAGCACACTGCAGTGCTCATTGTGATGCTTAGGTTGCACAAAGCAGACTGCACCATAGAGTGGGCGGATGCCGAAAGCGTGCACATGGATTCACACACTCAGACACACACACACACACACACACACACACACACACACACACACACACACACACACACACACACACACACAGCGTATGCAAAAACACTCATACATACACACACAAACATGCACTTTGACACACAGAAACACATGAAAAAACATCCACAAAACAAACACGCACTCATACACACGCACAGTCACACACACACACGCACACGCACGCACGCACGCACGCACACACACACACACACACACACACACACACACACACACATATATTATACAAAGTGCATGATAACACTGAAAGTGCATGTAGTTTTATTCATTCTCTCTCAAGTCTTTGTGTCCAGTTTGTAGCTTTTCATTCCATTTCTCTGTTCTGATGCCGCTCCACTTTAAAAAATATCTGTGCATTTAGTTAATTTATTTAGTATTGTCAGTTTAGTTAGTTTAATTACACTTACAGCATCTGTCTCAGTTATATGTCCACAATATGAGCCTTTAACGTACTGTGGAAGAAGACAAATTGTCCCCCTTCCTGGACGTATAATAACTGTATAGCACTATACTATACTACTATATAGAAAGATACTATATAATAATACTATACTATAGTACTATATTGCACTTTACTATATATAGTACTATACTACTTTACAATACTGTTATACTATAGTTCTATATTAGTTAGTATAAGTAGTATAAGTATAGTGCTATATAGTACTATACTATAGTACTATACAAAAGCGTTATACTATAGTATAGTGCTATATAGTACCATACTATAGTACTATAGAAAAGTACTATACTATAGTACTCTATAGCACTATACTATAGTACTCTATAGCACTATACTATAGTATTATAGCATAGTACTACAGTATAGTAGTATAGTACTATAGCACTATACTATAGTACTATATGATAGTACTATATAGAACGATACTATAGTACTATATAGCATTATACTATAGTATAGAACTTTATAGCACTAAACCATAGTATAGTACTTTTGTATAGTGCTATAGTATAGTACTATATAGCACTATACTTATACTACTTATACTTATAGCAGGATACTCACCCTCTTTAGAGCATCATACATCAAATGAACACACATGTGCAAACACACACGCATCGTTTCTCAGACCACAACAAAGAAAAACTCACAGGTATCGACCACACAGAGTCATTCTTTCCCATCACGGCCGCTCCACCATGAGCCACAGAACGAACACATAAAGACTCCAATCCAAATCCATCACATTCACTTTGTAGCGTGCTGCTGAGGCGGTGGCCATTTTGTAGGGTAAGAGATTAATGCACTATATGCTCCACTATAAATTACTTTAAAACGTTGCTGTTTCATCCGCTATGACATTGGCGTGATGAAAACATGTCCGTTGTTTCGCTGACTCATCATGTCGTCTGCAGATCTCATTGGGTTGAGTAGTGGGCAGTGACTTGAGGTGAATTCATGGTGGAGAGTTTTGAGGAAAACACTGAAGACGTGTGGTGTGGATGGAGGAATGGAGGACGTCAATATTGTTCCTTTACATCAAACTTTAAGAAGCACTTTGTTGTAGGGTAAGTGGTGGATTTTGTGTTTATTGGCTCCTCTGACATCAAGCTTTAAACTATAAATTAGGTCACGTGAGGGATTGAGAAAAATGCAATCACTCAGCAAGCTTTTGATTAAAGCCAAGAAGCATTATGAGGCTCCTCTCGACTATCAGTAATATTTGTCCAAAGACATAGTACCAAATGGGGACGCCATGCAGACCAAATCTTTAAAATAAAAGTGGTAATCTGTAACGTTATTTTATAAAAAAAAACAACCATATTCAATACTTTATTTTGGTTCCACTTTTCAAGAAACAGCCATTTACTGTACTTAAGTTATGCAAGTGCTCCTCTCTAAGCTGTTTCCATTGATGAGTGGCGGGGTCCGCCACATACGCACAATTAGAAGTGAATTTGATAAAGCAACACAGTCAGTAAACTGTGGATATTGGTGAACATTCACAAAAGATAACCAAAAAATAAAGGAAAAATTGGTAAAAAGATTGAAAAAAAAAGGTTTAAATACAAAAACTAAAATTACAATAAAAAATTTAAATTGAAGTAATTTATAAAGTGACAGACGAGAAAAGAAATAAAAACGTTGCAATTTTGATTGGAATTCCAGGACACTTAGTGTAATCCACCCAACACAGGCAGATTAATGGATTCCAACATTAAGGCCTTAATTTGTAATCTTTTAAGATTTTATTTTCTTTGAAAATGGGTTTCCATTTGCAAGTTTTGTTTTTTTTCCCTATATATTCTGGTGGTTCATGGACCAACACAAACCATATTTCCA
Source organism: Zeus faber (assembly GCF_960531495.2). Classification (NCBI taxonomy): domain Eukaryota; kingdom Metazoa; phylum Chordata; class Actinopteri; order Zeiformes; family Zeidae; genus Zeus; species Zeus faber. The sequence goes on from NC_137193.1 coordinate 39,636,972, forward strand.
TTTCCAATGGGGCTGTGACCTACTCTGTGCATTAAAGGGTTAATGCATCAAGTTCCCAGAGGAGGGGAGCTAATCTAAAATGGAGGATTATGTAAGAGAACCCTCAGCCCGGGCTAATCCCTCCCTCCTGAGCGCCCGTCGCCCTCTTCTTTGATATTGGACCCAGCGCAGGGATGGCGCTGGGGGAGTTATTCTTGAAGAACGGCACGAGATGCCGCGCTTTCACCGTCGCCAGCCGCCCATTCTAGCAACCACATTCTTCACCGGCGATCACTCACCGCATTTTGAAGTTGTTTGATACATGAACTTTTTTTTTATGGGAGAGCCTTTGAAAACCTAAGACATGGGTTATGGCCACTCAAGTTGGAGGAGGTCTCCTGCTTTGAGTATTTTCCACTAAAAACCCATGTCGGCTTGTTTACCGTGGCAACGCGACTTTTTTGTTGAACGTCAAAGTTGTTGCGTTTTCATCCTGTAAGACTAATTTGTCGTAAAGGCTTTTTTTTTTAATGTTTGTATACGAGGGGGCGAGGAGAATGAAACAGGCCCCCTATCATTTATCAAATGTGTTTGTGTGTGTGAAGCATGTGACACACACACACATTTTGTGCACGGTGTAGAACGGAGGGATTTCCAGTTTAATCGCATGGCTGAGCCTGATAACGAGATAATCGGAGACATCCCACATCTCCCCTCCCGCCCGACGACTCCCCTCGTGGGCTGCTGGGGCCTGGAGGTCGTCGCCTGACCACGCCCCCTGCACCCTGCAGCCAATCACACTGCAGAAGCCGGTTGGCCGCACGTGTCACGCCCCCTTGGCCCTGGAGCCTCCAAGTTGGCTGCATGCACCTGACCACGACCTCTGGAACGGGCCCCGCTGTTTGGCTCCATGGAGAGGGTCTGAGCTTCAGGACTCGTTAATTATGCTAATCCACATGAATGATAAGGAATCTGCTGCCGCTCGAGCCCAAACCTCTGGTAACACACACACACACACACACGCACACACAACGTCTTTTATTAATAAATGAATTGAATAAATAGCAATTATCAGTGAAAGCAAAAGGGATGTGACAAAAACAGGTCGTGCAAAACCAGCAGAAAAATACATTAGTCATTATTTAAGCCTTCAACGTCCCTAGTAAAACTATTATAAGTCAATTAGAGAGAGAGAGAGAGAGAGAGAGAAACAGAAAGTCTCTGTGTTTGCTGAAAATTCTCTCTCTGACGACTTAAATACACACACACACACACACACACACACACACACACACACACACACACACACACACACACACACACACACACACACACACACACACACACACACACACACACACACACACACACACATACACACACGTGCATCCTCTGCTGCCAGCGTACTCATGGCCTCTCATTTTCTCTCTCTCTCCTCTGGTTCTGTGGGCGTTGTTCATCACCACGCCACTCAACTTTTTTTTCGCCTCACTCTTTCGACGCTTTCACAGCGTACTCTCGCTCTCACACCAGACAATTTTCAAAAGATTTTATTCCTGGATATCTGGCCTCATCTCACACACACACACACACACGCACGCACGCACGCGCGCGCACGCACCCACGCACGCACGCACACACGTACTGAATATTATAGGTCTATACATACTAGTAAATGAATAATGGCAGACGGGTTTTGTGCCAAACCTGAGTTAATACTTGCGATTCATATGTTTTCACATACGGTGGCTTGTGGTTAAATGTGAAATGTGATCAAATGTGATTTTTACCACACTGTGACTTAAAAAAAATACACAATAAGATAAGTTAAGATGACACTTTATTTATTGCCAGGGGGTTTTAAATCAGCAAAAATAGCCAGAGCAGTCAAAAAGAGATTACATTTTTTTTTGATTGGACAAAATATATATACACCTCTAATCCTAATCCTAAACCTAATAACAAAATGAAAATAGTACTAATGGTAGGAATAATTATAATAGTAATATAGCTGCAGGCAGCAATACACGGGGTCCAATTTATTGGTTTTAGGCGTGTTACATGTTTTGAAGGTGTAATGCAGTGAAATATACTGAACTTATAAACATAATGTAGTTACTGTCCATGTTATTACACAAATCCATCATGTCATTACGTATAAAAAATTTCCATTTTAACCATACATCAACCATTGATTTTAGGTTGTAATATAAGTGTGTGACATAAGTGTTGTATGAGGTCAATTATAAATAACAGTCCTAAATAGCTGAGTTCAATCTTAATGTTGTTTGTAAGTTGTAAAGTAATTTTGTTCGATTTTTTGTTTTTATTTTCTAAAACATTTTCGGTATGGTCAGTACTGACAGTAAATAAGTGAGTGTTTTTATTGACTAACATTTTAGTTATGGTGTGTTTGGAACAGTGATTTCTTAAGTTCTCGAACAATTGCTATATACGGTATATAATAGTGCTCTCCACCAAAACAGCCAGGTCTGCATACGTTTTATTCTACCAGACTTTTTCAAATACTGATAAAGATTATTCCTTTAATCAAAACATCATCTAAGTCATTTTGTGTCCATGTGCAAACATTCTGGATCTTGTTCTTAAGAATAACTGTTAAACTCATAGCAGTGTACTGTTCATTTCTGGAGTCTCTAAATTGTAAATAATACTGGTGAAATGAGCCTCTTAACACCGACATGTATGAGTCAACAGTATATTTTTTCACACTGTATTTCTTCAGTTCTTTTCTTTTTAATATTGTGGCCGACCTTGACGACTGGATTTTTGGACAACGGCTTCTTCAGATTCTCATCTATTTTTCGGCATCCGCAACAATAACAAAAACAACTTTTCCATAACAATAACAATAAATACATTTCATTTTAGAAATATATAAATGCATGTTAGTTATAATTACTACTTTTATCACTATTTTTTTCTGTTAATAATGTGAAATTGGAATATTCAGTTTAATGGATTACTAACATTTAGGTAACTTTAGCATTCATTTGGCATTAGAATTATTATGGAAGAATTTGTCAATATCATAAACACTTCCTGCCTTTTCATTTTAGGTGAAGGAAAATGTTTAAACATGATGTTTATTTAAAGAAATAAATGTATTTTTTACTTTAAACTACATCTTGTCATTGTTATAACTTACCTTGTTGCATTGAAATACATCTGGAGTATCAGCGACGGTATGTGATGTTTTGTCTCGTATAAATCAATTACGACGTATTCACGTCGATTTACGACTAGTTTTTGTAGACTACTTTTTATTGTATTTTTCATTCATCTGGCAAAGTAATGGGGACCATGGATTTAAAATATTAATAAAACAGATCTACTGACATCTACCAGATAAGAAGCTATATAAATACACATGTAAATCGATAGTTTGGTAATGTCGAACCCGGACAGAGTGATCGAGTCTACGCCGCACACTGGACAACTGGCAAACTGGACATTCTCCATCGAAATCTGTACAATTATAGTTAATAATATGATGACGTCATAAAGTGTCTTACTGTAAAGCTCATAGCGTTCATTTTGTTTACGAATAGTTCACAAATTTCTGCTCCGTATGTGGATCGATTTGGATGAAACTTTAACCATGACAACTTGTGACATACCGGTTGAAACGACACCTCAACCGTGTTCGTAGCTTATGTCATTTATGTGTTCCCGATTATTTAAGCACTGTTGTAGATACTTTGTCGGTTTTTAACTAATATCTCCTCCGTATGTGGATCGATTTGGATGAAATTTAAACCACGAGAGGCTTGTTACATACTGATTCAAACAAGACGTCACCTTGCTCCTAGCTTCTGCTGCTGTTCTGTTTCAGATAGTTTTAGCCTGAAAAGTTCTGAGAAATATTCCAGAGCAATTTCAATAGGGGTCTGGACCGCTAATAGCAATAAATATATTTACACCTGCAAAGAAAATGCTTTAGCTAAAGGAAAGTTCAACTTGGAGAGGAAGAGGGGAGTTATTTCCATGAATGGGAGAAAAGTAGATTGCCAGAGATGGAGCATTTTGTACTGAGGATGATGGAGGATGGAGGAGCCGGAAGGAGCTCGTCAGAGATCTGAAGCGCTCTCCCTCTCCTATTCCCCCTCTCTTGTCCTCCCTTTTATTATTGGGTCTCACAAAGCAGCACTTAGTGCTGGATCCCGCTCCTTTATCTAATATAGCCTCGTTGTAAACTCATCTTCTTTTATGGTCTTTCATCCCGGTACCCCCACCGCCCCCCCACCCACCCACCCACACACATAGAAACACACACACACACACACTTCTACTGTAATACAGGATATACCCCGCCAACACACACACACACAGTTCAACTGTAGTAAGAATATATCCCCCCCCCCTCGACACGCAGACTTCTACTGCAGTAAAGGATAAACCCCCCACCCCCACAAACTTCAACTGCAGTAAAGGATTTACCCACCACCCCCACACACACACTTCTACTGTTGTATAGGATATACTCTCCCCCCGACACACACACTTCTGTGTTCTTCTGCTGAAATAGAATGACTTCAGTAAAGCTTACATACTTCAAAACAGTACATCAATACTGTATTTGAGTAAAAGTAAAAGTACTTTAATGTTACTTTCCTCCTATGTCCATAACTACAACTACTGTATCAGGCAGTTAGTTGTATGTAACAATGGGCAGTAAATGCACTTAACCTTGTGTGTGTGTGTGTGTGTGTGTGTGTGTGTGTGTGTGTGTGTGTGTGTGTGTGTGTGTGTGTGTGTGTGTTAGTGTACTAGATACTTTCAGCAGTTTTTCTGCAGTTTTCTAAACTGCAGATGGTCAAACGCTCAAGGACAAATTCTCACCACTTGCAGCAATGTCTGACACGTATCACTTCATGATATTTTGAATATTTTCCAAGATTTCCAGGCCGATGGAGTTCCTTTCCCAATGTGTGGATGTTGTTGTGCAACAGAGCCTAAATTTACCTCAGTAAGTGGGAGTGGACAGCGTCAAATTCAGAACTGCAATAGTGGAAAGTTGAAAAAATGTATTTTTCAACTTTCAACAAAATGTAAGTATCTGTACCTAATATATTCCATTTTGATTTTTACTCCAGATCTCACCATCATTTTAACCATTATCGTACCAAAACCATTACAGCCATCTTTCATTGCTTTCTATATTTATTTCATAGTTCATATTCACATTTTTAACTGTATACTCCACTTGTTGAATTCCTTAAATCAAAGTGCAAATCCATAAGATCGCCAGTGTTGGGTGGATTTCACTAAAAGTCCAATTCCATTCGCAAATGCAATATATGTAAAGATATACTGTATATATCTATATATACTGTATATAGGTTTACCATTGTCTTCACTCGAAGATGCACACATTCCTTTCTCCAAAGTTTGACTTCTTCTGATCCATTCATTTGTTTTGTGGATTTTGTTTCTTGGTCATTTGAGGTTGTCGAGATATTTATTGATTTATAAAGATTTATAATGACCAACATGTGCTGAAGGGAGATCAAGATCATCATTCAGTCGTGAAGCAACTCCAGAGACTGGGAGTGGGAATAAGTCGCTTATGTGTAGTGTTGACAAAGTTCCAGGCACGGAGAGAGAGAGAAGGGGTTGGGATAGAGAACAGTGTATAGGGGAGGAGAGAGTATCTGTGGGGGAATAATTAACTGTGTGCTCGGTCGCTCTGCAAGCCTGCGGCATGCTGCTGCAACGTGCTGATTCAGGAAGAACAGAGGGATGTAAAAGAGGGAGGAGGGAGGAGAGGAGAGGAGGATGCACCAGGAGGGGGAAAAGAGAGAGAGGTCGCCTCATGGAATAAAAAGCAAAGATAGATGATCCACCAGTGAAATTTGTGATCATTTTTCACGCGATGACTGATCATTTTGGTATTAAAGTTCAACTTCAATGAAACTTGTGCGACGGGAGGTGGAATAGAAAAGGTATATTTTACTCGAGGGTGAGATTCAAAGTATGCATGAAATCAAACGTCGTTTTAGCTTAAAGGGGACCTATTATGAAAAACGAAATTTTTCAGCCCTTGTGCACACACAATTGGGTCTCTGATGGGCCTACTAACACAAAAACTGTGAAATAAGAAAACCCAGTCAGTTTTTGTGAGCTGTCTATTTCAGAAAACATGAGGTGAAATAAGCTGTTTAGATTTGCACCCCCTTCCTCCGTCAAGCGGGGCTTCAGTAGAATTAGAACCGCCCTCCATCTGAGAGTAACTACATTCATGGCTTGTCCGCCACCGGAACCGCCACCTCTGTTGTTGGCTGCAGAGACCAGCACAAATCTTGGACCTATTGGACTCCTTTTTAAACAAGTAAATATAGTTCTCTGAGGTCCCCAAAAATATGTTTTTGGAGGTTTTGTTTACTGCAAATACCATTCAGGTTATGCATTATAGCAATTCTAACATACCTCTAAATCCATTGTGTTCCTGAGGCTCTGTTTCAGTGGGTGGAGCAAACCTACTGAGGCCATGAGTTCTGTGAGCCAGTGGGGTGTGACCACAAGTTCTGGGTTCTGTGAGCTAATGGCATTTGAGTGTGCCTTCCGGGTTTCGTTCTATTTACTCCGTATCTTTCACAGATAATCACCTTAACAGTCAACCAAATTTGAACAAATTTGAGAAATAAGCAATCCAGTTGCTGGATCATCACTCATATTAGATCTACAAGGCCTCATTTAAAAGTTTCTTCCGACTTTGGTTGCAGTTCTGCAAGCTTGTCGGACACACGGACACTGCACTGCGCACACCGAGACTCTCGCACACAGGGATTTTTTGTTTTCATGTAAACATCGAAAATAAAATAAAATTAAATAAATAACTAAATAGATCTACAATGAAAAAAAATTAAAAAACCCACAATTTTTATTGGTATTGTTAGGAGAAACGTACAAGAGGGAGCACATGACCATATAAAGAAATCTGTCACAACCTGACATCAGCTCTTGCAGAGAGTAGAAAAAAACATTGAAAACAGAGTTCAGAGCAGTCAGAAGCCTCGGCGTTTTGATCACAATGATTACTTTGGCATTAGTTTACATATATGACAGAAAATAAGTAAAAGCATAATAGGTCCCCATTCAAAGAACAAGGAATTAATACCAACTGTCCGCAACAAAACTAAAGATGCAGGAAATATAAGTATTTAAAAAAATAACTCTGCTGTGTGTTACTTTCAAAAAATATATAAAAAGGTATGCAGTAGATACAAACAAAACCAATACAAATAGTGTGTTTTTATTGTAGATCTATTTATTTTATTTTGCGATGTTTACATGAAACAAAAAATCCCTGGTGCATTGTAGGCAATTAAAGTCGGAACTAACTTTTAAATGAGGCCTTGTAGATCTAATATGAGTGAAGATGTAGCAACTGGATTGCTTATTTCTCACCTCAAATTTGTTCAGAAACAGATTTTAGTGTACTGATGATCCCATTGTATCACAGAACCCAGAACTTGTGCTCAAACCCGTTTGGAACAGAATGGTATACAGGCATACATGCACGTTGGAATGGCTAGAATGCATAACCAGAATGGTATTTTCAGCAAAGAAATTCAAAAACATGTTTTTGGGGACCTCAAGAGAACTACATTAACTTGTTGAAAAGGAGCATAATATGTCTCCTTTAAAGTTTACTTGATCTTTTTTTTAATCATTTACAGACATTTGACAGGCAGTAATGCGAAGCCTGAGACTCATTATCAAGTGGGGAACAGCGACACCTAGAGGCTGGAGAGTAAACAGCATCTCTCCTTAAAGCACTAGAATCCCACAGCTATTCCACCAACCATTCCATGACTCGGAGAGACCTAAGTATTACCTAATAGCAGCAGCATGTAGTTGCGCAATAAATGCGCAATAAATGAATACATGCATTTTTTCCATACCAAGATTTGTGGCCACATTATTTCCATATCAGCGATAGTTAAAAAAATAATAGATTTTCAAAAGATAGTAACTTCTAACGCTTAGGAAAGATAGCGAGATGATCTTATGGTAGTGAACATATAATGACCGACATAATCTTCGCCCTCAAAACTGACAGAAGAGGAAAAAAACAAAACAAAGATAGACAAGATGATGCGCTCCGTTCACCCGTGTCCGTTTGCTGCGCCCAGTCCATCGTGCTGTGGTCCCAGTAGGCCGTCCTTGCTGTCCTGGTCGTGCAGGAAGCCCCATGTTCTGAGCAGAGAGGGCCGCTGGGCCGGAGGAGTGGAGAAGTAGTCCCTCTGTTTCTGGGAGTAAGTCTGGGCTGAGGGGACAGCATCTCTGTAGCTCCAGTCCTGAAAACACAGGTACACGGAAGTTTAAATTGCTAGTCTAGAGAGAGTGGGACTGTTTGGAGAGGATAAAGGAAAAACTGTAATAAATAAATGGTAAACTTATCTTTAACAGAAAACGCAGCTGATAGAGCCAGGATATGTTTTTTCTCTTCAAAAGAATGTTTTGTGATGATATCCATCTGATATTAGGTTACAATAGGTATTAGTTATGTGTGACATGCTCAATACATATATCAGATATAAAGAGTTAAAATCTTATACAAACAGATTAGATGTCTCTAATGCTGAGAAACAAATAAGCATCATGTTCAATATATAGCCTACATCTTTTTTGCTTTGATTTTTTTCTGTTTTGCTTGGCTTTGTATATTTTTTCTAAATAAGAATTTTTGATTCAGAGTTGCAAAACACCCTAAAACTGCAGGCGTTTGTCTCTTTGAATAAGTTCAAAGAGACAAACGCCTGCATAATGAAGCTGAAGATTGTAATTGTTTAACCTTGTAGATTTCCACTTTTTTCAATGTGTTTATGTTGTTGTATATTATATTGTCCTACTCTTTGTGTGTTACATTTTTATGTTGTCTATTCAGTAACATTGTTCTGTGGTTTTCTTGGCTCTAGGTCCCTCTTGTTAAAGAGATTCTGAATCTCAATGAGACTAACCTGGTAAAACAGGTTCAAAAAAGAGGTTCAAATAAAATTCATAAATAAAAATGTTATATACATTTTATTGTATGACTTCATGTTACAAATAAAGAATCTTGACATCTTGAATCGAATGATCCCAAGCTAATGGTCTAAATCTCATTTGATCCGATTAAGTCATAGATTAATCTAGCAGAGCTAGGAGAATCTGCATTGGCAGTAAAAAAAAAAACGATCTTGACGGTATCATCTCAAATACATGAACTTGATTCCGTGTGTACATTATGATAAAATAACAACCTGCCAGCGGAGATTGAAGTCGTCCAGCAAGCGGATCCGGGCGTCTCTGGATGGAACACAGTCTGGGGAGCTGGGCTTCTGCAGCTCGGCTCCCACCTCCACCCCCTCAAACACCAGCAGGGCTCTGATGGCGAACCAGCCTCCGAACCGTGGGTGCACACACACCCCGAACCTCTTCTGAAGCAGACAGGGGAGAAGAACTTTAAAATACATCACAGTTAACCATGAGTAGGGACATTTATTTAGTGGCACTAGATTCGTATTTGTATTTTAAATAAACGGTCAGAATAACGCTGCACATAATTATTCCCCCCAATCGACAGTTATGCTTATGGATACTTTTACTTATATGTATGCTTTTTTGTACATGTATATACAGTATATTATTTTCAGATTTTGATTATATTAGTTTTATTATTTTGGTTCATTTTAAATTGTTTTATAGTTTTATAACCTTGAAACCCCTTTACGGTTTTTGTATTACAGGTACTACTCACTTAACGACAGAGTTCGATTCCTAGCCCCAGGTCCTTAAGCGAGGACCGTGTTATTTCATTGTAAGGGGGTGTGGCCATTGAGAGCGCTAGTGTAGTGAATACTGACAGACCGCGGGAACAAGACAGACTGAGAATGGTGATGAGATGAGATGTATACAGTGTATATAGTGTATATAGTATATATAGTATATATAGTATATACAGCACGTTCCAAATGATTATGCAAATTGGATTTAAGTGTCAGACATTACATTTTTTGTTTTTTAATTAAACTCATGGATGGTATTGTGTCTCAGGGCTCTTTGGATGACTGAAATCAATCTCAGACACCTGCGATAATTAGTCTACCAGGTGAGCCCAATTAAAGGAAAAACTACTTAAGAAGGATGTTCCATATTATTAAGCAGGCCACAGGTTTCAAGCAATATGGGAAAGAAAAAGCATCTCTCTGCTGCAGAAAAGCGTCAAATAGTGCAATGCCTTGGGCAAGGTATGAAAACATTAGATATTTCACGAAAACTTAAGCGTGATCATTGTACTGTGAAGAGATTTGTGGCTGATTCAGAGCACAGACGGGTTAGTGCAGATAAAAGCATAATGAGGAAGGTTTCTGCCAGACAAATTCATGGGATTAAGAGAGCAGCTGCTAAAATGCCGTTACAAAGCAGCAAACAGGTATTTGAAGCTGCTGGTGCCTCTGGAGTCCTGCGAACCTCAAGGTGCAGGATCCTCCAGAGGCTTGCAGTTGTGCATAAACCTACGATTGGGCCACCCCTAACCAATGCTCACAAGCAGAAACGGTTGCAGTGGGCCCAGAAATACATGAAGACTCATTTTCAAACTGTCTTCTTTACTGATGAGTGCCGTGCAACCCTGGATGGTCCAGATGGATGGAGTAGTGGATGGTTGGTGGATGGCCACCATGTCCCAACAAGGCTGAGACGTCAGCAAGGAGGTGGTGGAGTCATGTTTTGGGCTGGAATCATGAGAGCTGGTAGGCCCCTTTAGGGTCCCTGAAGGTGTGAAAATGAGCTCGGCAAAGTATATAGTTTCTGACTGACCACTTTCTTCCATGGTTCAAAAAGAAGAACCGTGCCCTCCGTAGTAAAATCATCTTCATGCATGACAATGCACCATCTCATGCTGCAAAGAATACCTCTGTGTCATTGGCTGCTATGGGCATAAAAGGAGAGAAACTCATGGTGTGGCCCCCATCCTGTCCTGACCTCAACCCTATTGAGAACCTTTGGAGCATCCTCAAGCAAAAGATCTGAGGGTGGAAGGCAGTTTGCATCAAAACAGCAGCTCTGGGAGGCTGTTCTGACACCCTGCAAAGAAATTCAAGCAGAAACTCTCCAAAATCTCACAAGTTCAATGGATGCAAGAATTGTGAAGGTGATATCAAAAAAGAGGTCCTATGTTAACATGTAACTTGGCCTGTTAAGATGTTTTTGATTGAAATAGCTTTTGGTTTCAGTAAATATGACCTCCTAATGCTGCAAATTCAACAAATGACCATTTTCAGTTCTTTACAACCTATAAAACGTTTTGAAACTCTGTTGTGCATAAAAATTTGGAACAGTGAATTTTGAGTTTTTTTATTTTTGGAAAAAAATACTGTTATCATTGGGAGATTTGTTCAATAACATTTGAATTATACCCTAACGGTTGTTGACTTGAAAATTATACTGACTGTCATTTGCATGGACTATTTAGGAAAATCAGATATAAATATCATTTTCATAATAATTAGGAACGCGGTGTATAGCGTATATAGTATATAAGGGTGATGTGCACACAGCACACACGCAGCACGCACGCCGCGGTATTGTATACAGCGCACAATACAGACTGGTCAGAGAGCTGGTCATAAGTCCGAGGGGTTGTTAAACAGGTAGGTCGTTAGGTAAGGGGTACCTGTATTAAAAAATAATTTTGGTGCCTCTGCTCATGTTTTTGCTCTTGTTAAAGACTTTCATGATGCTTCCAGGAAATCCAGTCGAGCCAGAAGAGTCTTTTTTTAACAACCACGGATAGATGTTATTGAGTGAAACGAAGGTGTCAAACGACTGTAGGTAAAGTGCGCTAACCCTTCTCAAAGGGGAGAAAAAGCAGTGTGAGGTCTACTCACCTTGTTCCCCCAGGGTGGTTCTGTCACATCTGATTGTTGGTAATAAAACGCCGCTCCAGACACGTGGGCTGCCGTCTGAGCCAAGAACTTTGGTTTTCTGCTGGGCAGCATCTCGAAGTCGTAACTCACCTCCACCTTCTGCCCTGGGAAGCACTGTGGGGGGAGGAGGGAAAGAAGATAAAGTAAAATAAGACAATATGACAATGTTTTGTCATCAGACAGTGGTATAACTGTTTGGATCATGGTTTCAGCGTTATCTCCCTAACGACAGTAAAGACACTAAATCAGATCCAACAATAAAAAAAACCTCCTCAGATTGGGGTACATGGCCTCATGATGTGCATCAAATTGAGGGTCCTTGACATGAAGTTTTAAGACCACTGACGAAACAAGACAGATCCCTCAACACACACTTCATTCTCCTCTCTCTCTCTCTCTCTCTCTCTCACCTGTGCGATGGTGGTGCTGATGCAGTGTTTCACACACTGGTCCACAGGGTCACTCAGGCCCTGGCAGCGATTGGTTTCCATGAAGGGCAGGAAGGCCCGTTCAAACATGGCGGGCATGCTGAGGACCACCACGGCCACGGTGTCATCGTGGTAGTGGAGGTGGAGAGAAGATGGCAGTACTTTGTTGTACCAGCCGATCTGGAGGCAATGGATCGCCAAAAGGTACAAAGGCAAAAGCAGTCCTTAGTAAAGTAGCAAAAGAGTTTAGAATTCTTTTTTAAAGACTGTGAACCTCTTCCTCTGGCTGGCTTGACCTGGGTGGATGTGATAACTTATCATCCGCAATACTGTACGTATTCAATTGTAATAACCAATTTATTTTTCCACCTTAGCACACAGTGTATGTACAAGTATGCAAACTTGCATACATAAAGTTTAAATAGATGATACAGAAGTTATTGTAATGTTTTAGGTTTATTATATAAAGCCAAATGTCTTTTGTAATTTTTTTATTCTTATACATCTATCATTACTGCGATATATATATAGAGGTACATCTCATAAAATTAGAATATCACGAAAAAGTTCAATATTTTTTGTCACTCATTTCAGAAAGTGAAACCCATATATTATATAGATTCATTACACAGAGTGAAATATTTCAAGCCTTTATTTCTTGAAATTTTGATGATTGTGTCTATAGATAATGGAAACACAAAATTCAGTGTCTCAGAAAAGTAGGATATTTTAAAAAGAAAATGTCAGGCTTCTGAAAAGTATGTTCATTTCTATGCAGTACTTGGTTGGGCCTCCTTTTGCATGAATTACTGTATCAATGCGGCGCAGCATAGAGGCGATCAGCCTGTGGCGCTGCTCGGGTGTAATGGAAGCCCAGGTTGCTTTGATAGCAGCCTTCAGGTCATCTGCATTGTTGGGTCTGGTGTCTCTCATCTTCCTCTTGACAATACCCCATAGATTATCTATGGGGTTCAGATCAGGCGAGTTTGCTGGCCAATCCAGCACAGCAACACCAGGGTCATTGAACAAGCTTTTGGTACCTTTGGCAGTGTGGGCAGGTGCCAAGTCCTGCTGGAAAATGAAATCAGCATCTCCATAAAGCTGGTCAGCAGAAGGAAGCATGAAGTGCTCTAAAATTTCCTGGTAAATGGCTTTGTTGACTGTGGACTTCAGGAAACACAGTGGACCAACACCAGCAGATGACATGGCAGCCCAAATCATCACTGACCGTGGAAACTTCACACTGGACTTCAAGCAATGTGGATTCTGTGCCTCTTCACTTTTCCTCCAGACTCTGGGACCTTGATTTCCAAATGACATGCAAAATTTACTTTCATCTGAAAAGAGGGCTTTGGACCACTGAGCAACAGTCCAGTTCTTTTTCTCCACAGCCTAGGTAAGACGCCTCTGACGTCGTCTCTGGTTCAGGAGTGTCTTGCCACGAGGAATGCGACATTTGTAGCCCGTGCCTAGGATTCGTCTGAGCGTAGTGGCTCTTGATGCGCTGACTCCAGCCTCAGTCCACTCCGTGTGAAGCTCCCCCAAATTCTTGGATGGATTTTGCTTGACAATCCTCTCAAGGCTGCGGTTATCCCTTTTGCTGGTGCACCTTTTTCCTTCCACTCAACTTCCTATGAATATGCTTGGACACAGCGCTCCGTGAACAACCAGCTTCTTCAGCAATGACCTTTTGTGGCTTACCCTCCTTGTGGAGAGCGTCAATGACTGTCTTCTGGACATCTGTCAAGTCAGCAGTCGTCCCCATGATTGTGTAGCCTACTGACCCTGACTGAGAGACCATTTCAAGGCTCAGGAAACCTTTGCAGGTGTTTGGAGTTCATTAGCTGGTTAGGGTGTGACACCTTGACTTTCCAATATTGTACTTTTTCACAATATTCAAATTTTCTGAGACACTGAATTTTGGGTTTGCATTATCTATAGCCACAATCATCAAAATTTAGAGAAATAAAGGCTTGAAATATTACACCCTACGTGGAATAAATGTATAAAATACATGGGTTTCACTTTCTGAAATGAGTGACAAAAAATATTGAACTTTTTCATGATGTTCTAATTTTACGAGATGTACCTGTATATAGTATACTGTAGCTAGTGTTGTCCGTCCTGATCGTGCGATGACACCGTCCGAGTCTCATATTTCACTCGAGGTCCAAATGAAAATAATTTCCAAAACGTTGTATAATGGAAAACAATACCTTGAGTGGATGACATTCAAAGCCCAACTCTGAGAGAGGCTCGTTTAGCGCTCTCGTCAACCTTTCCACGTCGACGCAGGGAGCCGCCATCGTTTTGAGGGAACGCAAGAGGCTGCATGTTGGGACTTGGTGTTTTCCCTTCGTGAGGTCGAAAGTCGAAGTTGACAACCCTCGCTTTTCCTGCTTATTCATTTATGTTTAATTGATATTCGATAGGGGTGAAATACGCGCCCCCCTCCGGCAATGAAAGTTCGCGAACCTCTACATCTCGTGAATTAGAACGCGGGTGACGAAGCCACGACTACGTTACCCAGAGTTCCACCGCGACGACAGCCTACGTCATCGTCTTTGCCGCTGCCGCGTTCCTCTGGGTCCAAACTCGGTCCCAACAGTTTACCGTCGGTAAAGCACACTTGGAGCGTGGAGCAAGGTTCCTCTTGTATATATTTTCATTTGAAAACACGTCTAACTTTGTCACGTCGACATACGTTGTGTAGCTCGTAGAATTCACAAACTTGCGGACAGAAAAATACTGACAGCGAAACATTAACTGCGGGCGTCCACGATTTCCCGAACAGAGCCAAACGGGAGACGTTTAAGCAAAGGAAGTGGAGCCCAACGACCGGGAAATGCCCGATTTCCGAGTGTCCATTGAACGCAGCAAACGGGCTCCCGGATTTCAAAGTGGCTCGAACGGTTTTCTGTAAGTAGCAAAGCGACGTTTCACCGATAAGCGCAGCGA
This sequence comes from Zeus faber, assembly GCF_960531495.2. Classification (NCBI taxonomy): domain Eukaryota; kingdom Metazoa; phylum Chordata; class Actinopteri; order Zeiformes; family Zeidae; genus Zeus; species Zeus faber. The sequence continues at coordinate 39,652,273 of NC_137193.1, forward strand.
TGATTCGACACGGACGTGGACTCTCTTTAGGGGGAGATCTTCTCCGTATTTACGCCTGGAGAGTTCACGTGTGTGCGGTTTAATGTCCCGTAGCGCGTATCGTTGTACAGGTAATGAAATAGGCTTAAAAACCGCGGTTGGCCGCGAGATTGATTCCTCCTCGACCTTATTATTTTACGCTTTCTGCAACTTTGGCCCAGAGTCCCACGACAACACAGCTCTGATACTTATCTCAGTCTGATAATAATATAAGCTCTTGAGCTCGAACTAATATAATAATAACAATACACAGTTTGCTTGATAATCATTAAACGATCACATATACTAATACAATCGAATAATAATATAAAATACAATCTCAGCGTAATATAATATAGTCTAATATATTCAAATTATAATACATAGTCTTGTCATATAATACTATCTCAGTAATATAAATCGTATATCTTGTATAATATCTAATAATATAATCTGACAGTAGTATATGGCTAATGAAAACATGTTCTATGAGAATATAATCCGTAAGTAATGTACATCTGATAATAATACAATAATATATAACACAGTAACAGCACACTTCTGCATGTTATCCAGGAATTGTCTAATTTCTTGTCCCTCTCTTATTCTCTGTTCTGAGTAACAGGGGATCTTCGTCTCTGTGGTAGACGTGATGTTTGCAACACACTATATATATATATATATATATATATATATACATACATACACACACACACACACACACACACACACCAAATATCCCTAACAAAAGTTAGGGATATTTGGCTTTCAGGTGACATTTATGGAAAGTGTGAAAAGTTCACGCTACAGTGATATTATATCATGAAAGTAGGGCATTTAAGTAGAAGCATGCAATGGAGATTTCCTCATCCCAAACAATTTATTGAAACAAAAGCCAACAACAGTGGTGGGTTTACCACAACAAAAAATGTCAATGTCTCAATAACTTGTCATGTGCCCTTGAGCATCAATTACAGCTTGACAACGACGTCTCATTCTGTTCACAAGTCGACTTATTGTCTGCTGAGGCCTGGCCCCCCACTCTTCTTGAAGGGCGGCCCTCAGGTCATTGAGGTTCTGGGGTACAGAGTTACGAGCCTCTACACGGCGACTCAGCTGATCCCATAGGTTTTCTATGGGATTCAGGTCTGGAGAAAGTGCAGGCCACTCCATTTGAGGTCCCCCAGGCTCCAGCAGCCGTTCTCTAATGATGCGACCTCCATGAGCTGGAGCATTGTCGTCCATGAAGATGAAATTAGGCCTGTGTTGTTCATGCAGGGGCACAATGACTGGATTAATGATGTTATTCAGGTAGTTTGGGCTTGTCACTGTACTGTTCACAAAGTGTAGGGCAGTTCTGTATTGACTAGACACACCTGCCCACACTGTAACACCACCACCACCAAAGGCTCGTCTGGTGACAACAGTGGCTGATGCATAGCGCTCTCCATGACGTCTCCAACATCGTTGGTGGCCATCATTTCTGCTCAACGTGAGTCGACTTTCATCAGAGAACAGCACTAAGGCCACTGGTCCCTTGTCCAGCGTAAATGCTCCCTGACCCATGTAAGATGATCATGCCTGTGCCTGGTGGTGTATAAATCCTTTGGTCAGGTACCCTTGCAGGTCTCTAGCACGCAGACCACGCTGATGTCAACGGTTTCGAATGGTCTGACGTGACACTTGGGTGACTCTCACCGCCCTTAAATGTGCCTGGAGTTGAGTGCCATTCATCATCTGGTTCCTCAGGGCACTGTTCACAATGAAGCGCTCATCAGTGTGGGATGTGGCCAAAGGACGTCCACTTCTATGCCTTTCTGTGACTCTTCCAGTCTCTCTGTATCTCTGTTGCAACCTGCTGAATACACTCTGTGACACTCTAAGCTCAGTGGCCACCTCCCTCTGGGGACATCCTATTTGTGCGTTCAAAGGTTTAGAGAAGGTCAAATTAAGTTCACCTGTAAAGGTTATTGTGCATTTTAGGTTCATCCTGAAATTTCACCCGAAAGCCGAATATTCCTAACTTTTTGTGAGTAGTGTATATATAAAATTTCCTTTATTTATTGATTTATTTTTTTTAACCTGTGCTGTCAGCATGCTGGACAGAGTTAGTCTGCAAGTGGAGTTCAAGTTCTCAACCTGCAACGCAACTCTTTATTAATTCTTAAATCATCAAGAACTGCTGCAATAACTCTGTCCTATGGATGACCTGTAGAATGACACAGTTTTTGGTTCTGGAGAACCACCACCAACCCCCCTCTTTGGAGAACTATTTATCATGTTTGGATCTATAAACAAGTGATCACTACTCCAAGAGGGGGAGAATCACCACGGTGAGACAAATAAACATAGAAACAAACAACATTTACAAAAAACATGAGTATTGGATGACAACATGTATTGAAAAACAGTGAATTAGGTCCAGGAAAACTGGTACTATAACTGGTCACGTGGCCTCTTCCTGTCATAATTATGGCAGTAAATGAGGGAGGAAAGACAATGCAACCAGGAGGGTGCTGGGGTGCACTCGAAGTGTGTGTGTGTGTGTGTGTGTGTGTGTGTGTGTGTGTGTGTGTGTGTGTGTGTGTGTGTGTGTGTGTGTGTGTGTGTGTGTGTGTGTGTGTGTGTGTGTGTGTGTGTGTGTGTGTGTGTGAGAGAGAGAGATGTCCACCGGCGAGTGTACATGACTTATCCCTATTGGTACTGGTGTAGAAGGTAGGTATTATGTCACGGCGCCTCCAAGCAGCGGAAGGGGCCCCGAAGCCCCCCCCCCCCCGAACTCTGCAGCCCTGTAGACATCCTACGGCCACAGAAGACCCCCGGGCTCCCAGAGGGCCGTGGTGCAACCCCCACGCCCAGCCCTGAGGAGCATGACCCAGTCCCATGGAGCACAAGGCGACCCCACACCCCAGGGGCGCACACATACAACCAACCCTGAGGTGCAGGCACAAGACGCAGCCCCCGGCACAGAACCCGGGCCACGGGCGCAAGGATCCCTGCCCCACGGCGACAGACCGACACCCCACTCGAGCCGCCCGCCACACGGGCGAGCCGGCAGAACCCCCATGCCCACCCAGGCCCCACACAAGGGGGAAGCCTGCCCCATCGCAGCCGACCAAACCCCAAGTGCCCATACACGTAGCAGCGTGTGCCCAGTGTAGGGCACCTCATTGATACCCCCCTGCCTCGATGATAAGCCGCGCCGCAGAAGCAAACGGCCAACAGCTACACTATAAATGCCACTGTAGCTTTTTTTATACAGATTCTACTCATGCAGATCGTCAATTAAAATTGACCAAAAATTGCATGTGTCATATATAAATCCTTTTTTGTGTGTGTGTTTTTGTGGGGGGGTTTATTTATGTAGTACAGTACAAAGTCTAGATATTAATTTTGAAATGTAGTGCAATTCCTCAAAACTGCTACTACTTAACTACAGATTTTTGAAGAATTACTTTAATACTGTAACAAAGGACTAGTACTTTGTCACGTCCATCCAGTGATCCATGATGCAATGTAATTGTAATTGTAATGTAAAGTGACTCCTTCCAATTCAGCTCCAGGATGGACTGGGATGACCGCATGAGCTCCCTACTGTCGGCAGCAGACGGCAGCATGGCCAAAATGCGGGTGAGTGTTGAGATATATAATTCATTATTAACTAAATATTTTTGTTGATGTGCTTCTATAAGAGCTTTAAATGTCTTGTCTAAGGCGTAAAGGGTTAAATGATTCGATATTTAATAAGATACACAAAGACAATTTAAAATGCTTTACGTAAGCCATAAACATAAGTTTCACCCAAGAGGTTTACTATCGGAAAAGATATCCAGTCGTCATGGAAACATCAGGGGAATTCCACACATAGCCATGCCTCCGCCCTGGGTACCGCATCATTCTGTGGTGTTTTTGTGACATCACAAAGACATCTGAGCCCAGTTTTAAGAAGGAGTCTACACATATATACACACACGTACGTGCACAGTATAGTCCTATTCTTCTTTTATTATCTGTAGTTTTCTGAACCTATCTCTCCGTTCTTCTGCTAATAACTCAAACCGTAGTATCAGTATCATCAGTCTGTGGTGGTTTTGCAGGATTCCACCAGTAGATGGTACTGTAGTGCCACGGAAGCCTGAATAAGGGAAAACGTAATCAATGTCACTGTTTAAGATCCTAGAAAGGTGTTCAGGGCTTCTAAACAGTAAACTGCAGTTTGGGAAAACCCCCTTGACGACTGCTTTCCGTTTTCACAGGAAAGGTTCACGTCATCCGCAAAGTTCTCCACAGGAAGAGAAGGTGAGTGAACCCGAAACCTTTGGTGTTTTATAAATCGCTGAAATTGGAAACAGGTGTTGGTTAACATGGGTGAAGATGAAGATAAATAATACTAAATCAGACATGTTATTCAGCATGTAGAAATATCTATATTCATCTTTATATTTACATCCAGTCAGTATTTGCAGTCCAAGCGTTTGTTGTACTTTATCCTGTTATTACTATGTCTCTTATTATATTAGAGACACGTTTTATTTTGAGTCCTTTTAATCCCCGAGTCTCCTCGGTCAGATCTGCTTCTAGTGCAGGAGATGATCCACAACTCGGACCTTCCTGTCCGCGACCGGCCCCCTTTGCCACGATGGCGGCCGTGCCCGCAGCCCCCCTCACCCCCCTCTTCCCCCTGTCCTGCTGTGCAACGCTCAGACATGGCCACTGTCCAGGCCCAGCTGGACATCCAGAACCAGGTGTGTGTGTGTGTGTGTGTGTGTGTGTGTGTGTGTGTGTGTGTGTGTGTGTGTGTGTGTGTGTGTGTGTGTGTGTGTGTGTGTGTGTGTGTGTAAAAAAAAATGTCATTGTAATCAACCTAAAACTGAATAAACATTTTGGAAAATTGGCTATTTGAAAAACTTGGAGAGGTAACAATTAAAACAAATCTAAAAATAAACTGACAAAGAATTTGGGGATATACAATAAACCTACAAGTTCACGACAAACAAAAATGAGGCAATTATCCAACAGATCTAAGAAAATTAACAATAAACCTAATTCACATTCAAATTGTGCAAGTTTGCGCATATATTTATTTATTTATTTATTTATTTATTTATTTATTTATTTATTTATTTATCAATACTGTATCAAATAAAACCTTTATGCCTTATTTTTCTTGCACATCAATAAAATGTCACATTTCCACCATTTCATTGTCTCTTCAAGGCGATTGACGTTCTCATCCAGAAAGTCCTCAACATGGAGAGCGAGCGGGAGTGCCAGCAGCAGCAAATCCAAACCCTACAAGGTAAACTCCTGATGTGTGTGTGTGTGTATATATATATATATATATATGTGTGTGTGTGTGTGTGTGTGTGTGTGTGTGTGTGTGTGTATGCGTGTGTATATACTGTATATATGTGTATGTATAAATGAGTTGTTTTTAATGTGGCATCTTACCAGGCGAGGTTCAGAGGCTGCGCGAGGACTCAAAAGTGAGGGATGACCCGAGGAGGGGACGAAGTCCAGGAGCGGAGGGAGCGACGGAGCTGTGGAGGAAAGGAATGGAACAGGAGCTCCTCAGTCTGCGGGGGCTCATCACCCTGTCGCTAGGCAACCAGGATGCAAGGTGCCGTCCCACTGACATAAGATAAACTTTTATTAGTCCCACAACGGGGAAATTTGCACAGTTACAGCAGCAAAAAGTGACAGCAGAAAACAGAGAGCATCAATAATGAGTCGTAGTAACTAAAGTAAGTAAGAATCAAGGTAAGCACTATAAACAATATAAAATATACTGAAAAATATATACCTAAGTAGAAACAACATAAATAGGAATCAGCGTAATGAAGCGTATTGCACATGTTCCGACAAATGCATCGGTTCCTCTTGACTGACACTTCACGAGCCGTAGAAAAGTCACATGACGCAGTTTTAACTTAGAGCTGCTTCAAAACTGTGACTTCTATCAGCTAGTTGTTTGCATTGTGAGTTTTGGTGTGTACTATGTGTGTGTGTGCGCGCTCCCAACACTCTGGGGGCTGTTGCGAGTTAGAAATGTGTGTCAAAAAAATGCCCACACTCGATTTTTCCACTAGGAAACGTCTTGGGCAAAATTCTGCCACAAAAAGTGGAATATTTTTAATTATGTACTATTTCCTAAACTGGCTGAAACCTTCCACAAAGTTACAGCACACCCGTTGGGATGGAGGCGGCCGTTCTGATGTATTTCATGTGTATGTGGCTCAAACACTGTGGGAGGAGTCGGGTAGAGAAATCTGCCAGCACTTAATAATAATTGTATCTATCAGCCACGAAGAGGAAATTGACTTTCCTGCACTGTTTTTCATTGTTATGAACGGCTTACAGTATAATGGTTTAAGTTTTTCAATTTTTGTTGGCGTAGTTTTTGTTTTATTTAGAAAGTACAATGGCAAAATATGGAAGGGCCAAGATTATTGCATTTGCTTAGTGCAAGCAAAAAGACAACTACAAGAAAAGTTGTTCAGCCTTTGTGATTCTCTCTTTATTTTTCACACAAGAAGAACATCAACTTTTCTCAAATGTGCAGCTTTTTTCTTCAATCACTTTTCTTTTTCTTTTCCACAGTTCCAGTTCAACGCTCCGTCAGAAGGAACTAGCACTGCTGTGGATGAACGTGGACCAGCTGAAGATCCGTCTGAGTGGGTCTCACACAGACGCACGCGCACACACACACACAAACCACGCTATCCGGCAATCTAGAATAAAGTCCGGCAAATGTAAAGACTGCAAAACATTCTGTCCAACAAAACTACTCGATCAGGCAGACTAAACTCAAGATGTTAAAATATTAATTTCATCAAGAGACAGAGATGTCTGTGACTTTGTGAACCACAATAGTATTTGTGGCACACAGGACTTGTATTTGGCCTTATTGTTTGATATTATTTATTGTGGTTTTATTTGGTCATTGTGAACAAATGTGTCCCCTTGTGTATGGTGTAGAAGTCTATTATATTTTATCTTTACACATTCTCGTTATTCAGATGTTTTTCAGACCAAAATTTGCCCTTTGTAAATACATATGGCCGGTATTTTTATCTTTTGTCCATCCAACTGTGATCCCTCTGGACACAATCCTAGCGCTATCCTAAATCCTAGTGAAAACTCAGGTCACACCTGCACCTTTTTACCTTTGTGTCCTCGTCGCTCTGTCCCCCTTTCCTCTTTCCTCATTTCCTCTCCCTCTGTGCAGAACGACAGGAGGAGGACATGTTCCTCCTGCAGTCAGAGGCAGGAGAGACGCTGAGACGATACGAACGCAGCTGCAGGGTAAACTCCAGCCATAGATAGATGGATAGATAGATATGTAAAAATATAAATTAATTGGCAATATGCAACAAACCAAAACAAAAAAAATTGAAAGACTTGGCAATATGATATATTTATTTGTACTGTTGTTCATTTTACATTTCTTTTTTAACCCCTTGTCCTCCTTGCGACAGGACCTTAGAATACAAAGTTTTGACCTGGCCAAGACGGTTTCCCAGCACACACAGCAAGATGTCCGCCAGATCAGGTGTGCGCGTGCGTGCGTGCGTGCTTGCGTGCGTGTGTGTTTGTGTGTAAGTCAAGACACTGTTTCAAACATTTAAGAACAGTCCATTTCAGTCACCAGGCATTTAGTTTCCAGTTCTGAGGAACTGAGGCCTTTTACCACAGGATAAACTTAGTTCTGAACTTGGTTCCTGGTCTTAAAATAGTAGTTGCCAGCAAGCGAGATGGTGCTTGTGGGTGGAACGGGAACTACTGGGGTGGGGTTTGTAGAACTGAACGATGGTTTATCAAACATAAGCTAAGCACACCAACCAGCATTTTTAAATAATGGTAGACAACTGAATTAACAATCATTGGTTGTAGAGCTTGCGTTTCCTTGCTGATTAGTTTTATAAAAGCGAAGGGAAAACCTGAACCCAAAACACAGCGATCAATGCAACCAGCTTGGCCAAAATCAGATATTGAATATTAAACAAGCTGAACGAACTCTTTTTGGGACTCGGGTTCGGCGTAGGTTGGTGCGCTTCCTCATTGGGTTCAAACGTTGACACGTGTCCTGACGCCAGCAGGGTCACTCTGTCGGACCTGAAGGACAAGCTGAGGAACCTGTTTCTCCGAGAAGATCAGTCCACTGCAGCGCTGTCTCCGTGCACGTCAGGTGAGACATGCACACACACACACACACACACACACACATATAAAATATGAAATACACTTTTCAGCCTCTCAAAAATCTGCACTTATTGAAGCGATTCTTTGATTGTAATCTTAATGACGAGTAAAACGAAAACTTAAAACAGGCTGGTAAGTTATATGCAAAGTAAGTTATATAAAATGCAAATTACCCCCAAAAAGATTGGTTTGACGACTATTGTTTGGATGAAAGTGCAACATAACTAAAGGAAAATGTGCATCCAGGGTTGGCACCGGCACCTGTCCCCAGTGGGAGCAATCCTGAGGTCAGAGGTCAAGAGGCAGAGCTATATTCCAACTCCATCTCCACTCTGAGCCTGGTGGAGATCAGCTCCGACTACCTGACGTGGCTGGAGGACAAGGAACGTGGTGAGGACCGATACATCCACAGCTGTAAACCACAGCTCCAAACTTACAACTCCGCCCCAAAAGTTTTCGGTCTTGCTGTGGGGAATTTACGTCGATCCCAAGAACCGCAAAATTCATGCCTCCGATGTCATTAGAGGGGAAACGCCGCACATAACATGGCAGAGAATCAGAGTCTGGTCTGTCCCTGTTTCATTTTCAAACAGAAACGACACATTTTGAAATCGGGAAGGAGGAAATCACAGTGTTTACATCATGTTTACATGCAGCCAACCTTGTGACCAAGCAGCGCCACATTTTGGTTCTAGTTTTTCTGTGAAAGGAACATTCGGAAACGCTGCGTTGGCCTCCGGGTCTCGCCAGATGAGTTCCTAACCTAACGATTTTTGTAGTTTATCTTTTATTAATCCCTCTGGGGGAAATGATTTCTTCGGCATCTAGGAGCAGTGGGCTGCCACGTAGCGGAGCCCGGGAACCAACTCCAGATTTGAACTGATGCCTTGCTCAGGGGCACCGGCAGGAGTGTCTAACCCTTTCTTTTGGGGTGGGGGAAACAGGAGCACCAGGAGGAAACCCAGGTCAACGACTCCACACAGAAAGGCTCCTGTAAGAGCCTTCTTGCTGTGAGGCAACAGTGAGCCACCATGCCCTCTAATAATGATAATAAGAAGAAGAAGAATAATTTTACATTTAATTTATATAGCAACTTTCATAGCTCAAAGTGCTTCACATTGCAAAGTGGATAAAAGGAAAACAAACAAATGGAAATAATTACATGCAAAGTGGATAAAAGGAATGTTTGCTTTTAAAAACATTACCGTGGTGGAAAGCCGTTAAAATGTTTTAAATTCTACATAAAAATAAATAGATAATGGAAACTACTGTCGCTCTTGTGTTGCAAGATCAAAATTTCAAGGCTGCGTTAATTCATCAGTTCCAGCCAGAATGGCTTTCACTCTGAAACGGATGACTATTAGTAATGAAGAAAGGTTCAACTCTTTTTTTTTTTTTTTTTTTTAGAGATTCGGTTCTTGACGACTAACTCCTTAAAAAAGAGATTTTCCGACTCTTGGTTGGTTTGGCTCAGTTGGTGTAACGCACGGTGAACGAGGAAGGAACAAGAGTCTGAAGAGTAATTACGTGTGTGCCTGCATTTACTGTAACAGCCTTGGGTCAGTCTTCCCGTTACAGATTGCGATCGTTGTTCTTTTTTAAACGTTTCTCGGGGGGGACCCGCGCACGCGCACACCCTTGCTCCCACACTCACCGCTGTCGTTTTGTTTGGAGCTCCAGCAAGGCTAACTGCTGCTTCTCTGTCCCTTTCCTCCTCCTCCTCCTCCTCCTTCTTCTGCGAGATCTGAGGAACGTCCCTCGTCTTCGTCTGAGCGACCTCACCAACCCCAGCAGCGATGCGGACAGGGAAGGGGAGGAAGAGGACGAGGAGCATGATGATGATGATGATGACGACGACGATGACAACAATGATTATGATCTGCTTGAGGATGATGAGAACCTGTGGTCTGACCTGGAGGGGTCTCCATGACTCAGCCCCCGCATCCGTCCATGCAACCATCCGTGACCTTTGACCTTTCCTCAAAGAGGTCCCTCTCCACACTAGTCTCTATCCACTCCTCCATAATTGTTAAATACTACGACTATTTATCACTCAATTTAAAAGGCTGTGACTTCAATCACTAGGCTTGACTCCCAAAGATAAAAAAAAAACAAGGTTTAGGTAAAACAGAAATAATTTTCTTTCCTTGAACAGTTCCAACGCTTTGAATCCTTCAGATGGTCCTAACAAAACGTTACCAGGTGGCAACTTTGACGCAGCACCGCTTGACCGCTCCCAGACGATTTGCCAGAAGCAGCTGATAGCACTCTTAACCGTCTCCATGTGTAGGAACAGAGTGCATCCTGGGAATAAGCTGAGTGGGAAGGCGAACAGCCATTTAAACCGGCTCCATCTGTATCCTATAACACTCCGTGTCAGCGGCTCGTATTTCGTTTTTTTTTCTGGTAACACTTTGTTCTTTATTTTAATGGACTCGTCTCATTTCCCCAATCAGGTCTAAATCATCTGCTCTGTTTGCTGCCTGTATGAGCGAGGAACCAGTGCCACACGTCCTGATTCACATTTTTCCCCCTATCTTGACATCTCTTCTAACCTTAATTTTGAAGAAAGGTGTTTGACTTTATACAGTTTAGAGGTCAGGTCAGCGTCCCTCCACTTAGATATTTATTATGACACATGCCTTGGGTGGCTAAACTTTTGCATTCTACACTATAGCTTAGGGCTGCGCAATATAAAACATCAATATTGTGATATGAGACGAGATATCATCTGGGAGTTTGGTGATGGTAATATGGTGATATAGTTAAAATGTTTGAACTTCATAGACTGTTTTAGCCGTTCTAATCAGCGCCTCTACCTGCTCGGTCATCCACATTACTAATGATTGTTTTTCAAATATTTCTTGTGTGACAATGTCTTATGAGAGAACTTATACTTAAAGCCAAATAATTGTCAAATTATTGATATCAAGGTATGGAAGTGATATATAATTTCTTTATACTTTAGTCAATATCGCCCAACCCTACCCCCTAACAGCCAATGAAAACATCAAAACCTACAATGCAGTGCATGACGATTGCGTTATTTAAAAATGAAAGCATGTCTTTGTGAGCTCTGTTATGATTGTGTAAGCTTATTGAAATGTTTGGCAGCGAAAGTTTCAATCTTGTTGGAAATAAAAAAACGTTCAAATGAATCTTTTATTAATAATCCTGCCTTCTCTGCTCTGTCCGTCCATCCTCACACAGCAAATAGAGGCCACGTCCTGCCAAGTCAGACATGAGTCACTCTGACAGGATGTTAAATATTTCATCATCCGGACGCCCCCCACGGAGGGCCCTTTCTCACCAGAGGAGGGGAGGGTGTGTGTGTTTTACTCGTGAGGACCGGTCTCCGAATTGACTTTTTGGTTTAAAAGTGCACGAGGATCATGGGTCCTCACTAACCAGGTGTATTTACTCAGACCTCGCTGTGATACCATTACAAGTGTGTTTTGTTTTACTATACTTAAAGACCAGTCTCAGAATTGACTCTTTTTTTGTTTAGAAGTGCACCACAAACATGGGTCATCGCCAACCAGGTGTACCTCACTCTGATATCTGTGTGTGTGTGCATGCGCGTGTTTGTTTTTCTATACTCGTGGGGACCGGTCTCTGAATGGAATATTTTTTGGTTTAGAAGTGCACCAGAAACGTGTGTCCTCACCAACCAGGTTTATTTACTCTGTCCTCACTTTGAGACCAGTGTTTGTCTGTGCGTACAAAGACTTTGTGAATCACAGTTTATCACAGCCAGTAAATCAGCAGCAGCACAGTGGACGTGGGATCCTCTCAGTGTTTGGAGTGACTTTCCTGCAAAAATGTATTCTGTTTCCGACCGACGGCCACTGGAGACCGTTTTGGGATGATTCAGCCCTTTCCTCTGTGGTTTTGCTGCGCCTGCCAGCTCCTTGTGCTGGATGCGGTGCAGCTTCCGAAGTACGACACTGAATCATGTAATGGTCTGAGCTGCGTTTTGGCTGAAAACAACGCCGTTCACTCTTTGATTCTTCATTTTGTTTCCGTGTGGGAGATAATTTTTCCATTCACTGCTGTCGACGAGCAAACTATCCACACACACACACACACACATACACTGCGGATGGATTCAAAAATAACTTTAATCATAAAACATCGAGATCAGTCCGTAATCTACAGCAGAATTTAACCTAATTATAGTGCACGAGGAGACTTTGGGCACTTGATTCAAGTGTCTTCTGACACAGGTCCTCGTTTGGCAGATTTATTAACACTGTAAAGTCAAAACTCAGGAGTGCTATAATGTATAACCAGATCTAGTGAATTACACTGTATTTATATTTAAAAGCATAACATCACACAGAATTCCCCCTCGCTGGAGTAAACCAGTACTTTTATCATCAGCACTGTATTATTTCCCGGTTCAAAAGGAGGGTCAGTGATGAATGGTTGTGGTCGATTTGATTTCTCTTCATTTCCTGTGCACATGCTCACAGTAAGGGACGGAAATGACGATTACAGCAGATGCAGTAAGTTGGTCTGATATTGTAGAATGCTTGAGGGGGAGAAACACTAAAAAGGTTTTCATGAATTTTCTTGCATTGATAGGACCATCAGTAGTTTCTAGAGCAGTGGTCTCAAACTCAATTGACCTGGACGCCACTGGCCAGGTTGTCTTCTTCTAGGTGGCCGTGTTGAACTTCAAGGGAAAAACACGTTTTTAAATTTGTATTCATTTATTTTTTATTTTACTGTTTGAAAAATACACATAACCATAAAATTATCTCCCTTACGGTCTTGCGGGTCCGATTTCTCAATATATTATGACCATGTAGCGGCCACATTGAATTGTCTCGCAGACTAGATGTGGCCCCCGGGCCTGTAGTTTGAGAGCCCTGCTCTAGAGTCTGTGAACAGGCTTTTCCCAGTCCAAAACGAAACGATGACTTAACTGAATTTTGATTGATGACTTTGACTGATTCGACCTTCGGACTGGAGAACACGCTCGCAGTTGCTCCACGTGCGGCAGAACCTGCTTCTGTGTGCACGGGAGTCGAAGCAAAACTCTCGGAATGGAAAGTGAAACGACAGGAAGCGGACACACAGCTTGCAAGGCACTCGCTGGTAAATCCCAAAAAGAAGAATAATAATTAAAAAAACACACACTAAAGCAAAAAAGACAGCAGTATTTGGCCTTCAGTACAGAAGTAAAGACACTTAAATAAACCCCCCACCATAACACTTCTATGCACAACTGACAAATATATATACACACGGACACACGCACGCACACACACACGCACGCACACACACTCACACACACACACACAAGCCCACAATACTGTCAGATGAAAACCTGTCAACCCTGATTTCACTTTTGCTTTTAAGGTTTTAAGTTTAAAAAAAATAAAATAGTTCAGGACGACCTGAGTTTTCACATCTCTAAGGCCGAGGAAATTAGAAAGCAAATCAAAAAAAGTGGTAAAGTTTTTTTATTTTTCGAGCTTTAAAGCATCTTACACAGTGCTGCTTTGATTTCTAGTTATTTGGTATCATACCAGGAACATGTGGGAAATGAAGTATTAACTGGTGATCCCCTAGTAATACACCTGTAGCATGCGGTCATTTTATAAAGGCCTTGTTCACTCCATAGTAATTCATTATTTGAATGGATTGAGTCATAGAATCAGATCTTGTTTGTGTGTGTGTGTGTGTGTATTTTCCTCTATATCTCCCTAATTGCTGTGTAATTAGTGGCCTGTGAGTTAAAGGGTTTCCAGGGATGCAGCGTTCTCATCTGACAGTAACAAAAACAAAACCTACTTCCCACTTTCTCCCACGCCTCCAAACATAAAGTGCAACCGCAATAACACTCGAATCTTTGGGACTGTCAGCCCAAAATCTATGGCATTTCAATTCCACCAGCGATAGGACCAGTGGAGAACGACCAAACCTCTGTCTTTCCTACCACAATATTAGCTGGTACAAATCCCTTCCTGCTCTTACTGGATGCTCGCTGGTCCCCAGTGTGAACCCTCCCAGTGATCGATCCCCCTGATGTTTTCTCATTAGGAAGAATTGATCCCCTTCGTAACCAAAGTGTATTTTCTTTTTCAGTATATCGATAATTGTCACCATACCTGCGCTTAGAAATTGAGATTCTTAAAGAAAACCTGAAAATGTAAGACCTTGTGTGGTGAAAAGGTCATTTATCTTCTCACGTCATTAGTTTAGAAAACAGATTTATGTGTCAACGCAGAACTGTATCTGAAGCATAACTTTACTGCCCTGACAAGCTTCCTACTCAGTCAAGATATTTGCATTTTACAATCATGAAGATGTCAAGTCATACAACGCCGGTATGATCGTAGATGCACATGGCGGCACGATTAGGGATGCACAGATACCACTTTTTCGTTGCCTAAACTAAACTAAACTATTTGCATTAAGACAAAACTGAACCCTGATCTGATCATTTTATACAACTGACAGTACTCCTCATCTCAAAAATGTTGAGAGGGTTTTCAGTTGCGTTGTTCTTAGTTGCTCGTCTTATTATTATTTTTGGAATTTGATTTTTAATTGGGAATACTCTCTTATACCAGATTTAGCCCGGTTTCAAACACATATCTGGTGTTAGTAACGGTATCGGTGCATCCCTAAAAATAATCATAATCTTCCAACGCCACGTCAACCATCACCTTTCCTGCGAGAGTGAAAGTTTCCTCGTTTCCTTATTTCCTAGTTTCCTCTGAGCCCTGGCTAGGTGACGGGGCGTGGCCGTGGATCTGGGGCGTCAGTAGGTCTGAAAGTGCTGTCAGTAGCTGTACATGGACAAAGGTGTGTCCTCCATCATGTCGTCCTGAAAACACACACACACACACACACACACACACACACACACACACACACACACACACACACACACACACACACACAAACACACAAACTGTAGAAACTGCCGGCAGTTGTGGAAAGTAACAGCACGTTTTTCAAGTTTCTGTAGTTAGGTATAGTAATATACCTAAGTAAGTTTTGGAGACTTTCGATTATTACTCCATAACATTTCAAAATAAATATCTCTAGCACTTTTACTTTTAGTACTCATAGTACATTTAACAGCAAGTACAATTTTACTGAAGTAGAAATGTCAGTGTGGTACTTCTACTCCAGTAAAAGCTCTGAATACTTCTTCACCATTGGAAGGTCCTGCAGGCGTCGGAACTCAGGCCGGTTGTCCCTCCTTCGCAGTTTGAGGAAGAGGAGGAGGCTGACGATGACGGCGGTGATGACGAAAGCCGACACCAGTCCGGCCAGCAGCGGGTCCAGCGCTGGAAACTCATGCACCACCGCCGCTGGATCCCAGACAGAAATTTGGAAAAAGGGTCAAGTTCAAGTGGAATCGCATTTGTATGTTCTGTATATTCTTAAAAATTTGACTGTTGTTTTTCAGCTATTTGTGTATATTTAGCTTTTATTTTGTTTTACTTTACTTTTTTTACATTTTGTTAAATGATTAAATTATATAGAATTATTTTCCTATAATTTAATTCTATAAATACCTTTTTTTTTCAGACTGTTCACATTTTTATATATTTGATGTGGATATTATTATTATATTGGATATTTTTATTTCAGTTGTAGTTTATAATTCTCTTTTCTTGACTGTAAAGTCTTTTTTATGCACACCATAAACAAAAACATATTTACCCACCAACCCTCACCACAACAAATTCCTCCTACATGTAAATGCTCCTAACAATGATTGTGAGGTTTCTCACCCCGAAAAGTAAAAATGCAGCAGAATGGAGACCCACAAAGTCAGAGAGTCACCATTTCTGTTTTAGTTAAAGAGTTGTGAAAGCAAAGGGAGCGACAGGTGCCATGTTGTGTATTTTTAAACATTTTAAATCATTGAAAACAAAACATTCTGCTTCTGTTCAGCTGTTGTGAGACGGTTCTGAATACTTTTATATTTTAATCTCATCCACAGAGTAACCAAAAAAACACATAAAAGTCAAAATGAGGATGAGCGCCAAGTCCCCTTCTGATAAAAAAAAACACGAAACAAAGGGAGGAATCAAGTGGGAAGAACTATCGTATGTGTATGTGCTGACGCTTTGTTCCACCGAGCAGCTCGCTGGTCAACATGTTATTGCCCAAGGACGGAGAAAGCAAAGGAAAAAGAAAACGGAGCCAGAGGAGCGAACGAAACAAAGGGAGCCTCACGTCCCGAGTCATGGGACCGGGGACTTCGTCTGTCTCCACACAGAGGCCCATTGTCCGGCGCGTGGTGGTGACGCCGCTCCGACAACGTTTGGAAGAGAGGCGTTTTGTGCCCATTGCACGCGTTTGTTTGCTTGTATTTTCATGTGCGTGTGTGTTTTTGTTTGGGTGTAGAGACGGGGACCGGCTCGCCCTGAAAAAACAAAGAACAGCATTGGCTTTTAGTTCTGTTCTTCGTGGCCCTTCCAGTGGCGGACGGTCGGGGGACTCTTTCAATGGAGTTCACGTTAATACTGACAAATAAAAAACACTTTATTGGGCACGAAAAGGGTTGGAAACCCCCTGGGAGACTTTTTGGCAGGCTGACATTATAATATACATAGACCGAGAAGGTTGTTTTGATGGTTGTGTGTTGGTGCTGGGTATCAGGGTTTTGTTGATGTGATGTTAAAGGGGTGAGAGAGAGAGAGAGAGAGAGAGAGTAAATTAAATTATTTAAAACTAAACAAAACTAAATTATCTCCACTTATCTGTATAGATATTTTTGATAGCAAAGGTTACATTTATCTATTTTAAGGTATTTTCACTTCTGTACACTGTATATTCAACAGCACTGTTTACCCTCACAGATCTGTAAATATATTTTTGAACTACTATTAGTTACACTGAACTATTTTAAATTTTACGTTATCCACGCCTATCTGTACATATATTTTTTACTTTTAAGGGCTATGTTTAAAACATGTATTTTTATTTTATGTAACCTTGTACTGTATGTATCCCTTTTCACTCCAACATATACATTTTTTTTAGTGGATATATAGAATATTGAGTGAAATAACAATCATTTCAGGTGTTTGCGGTGAAATCTTGGTGAAGTTAAACCATTGGCACCAAGGTCAATCAGATAAGTCTGCAATCTGGACTGGAGAAATCAAGGATGTTTTTGTGTCATTTGAATCAATCAAAACGAGTTCATAATAAATTGAACTTAATTTCCCCTTTTCTCTTAACACCCACACACAGTAGAAAAGGCTCAGAACACAGTCTTACCGTCCCCGCCCATGTTGAGCTGGGAGGGGTTGTCGGCCCGGGCCTCGGCCTGGGCGGAGGAGCTGCTGAACGGGGCGAGGGTGGAGCTCGGGTTGCTGGGCGGGGCATTGGGGGTCTCGGTGCCACGATTCGGACCCTCTGTGGACCGGGGGGTGGTGCTGTGGGCATCAGGGGCCTCCTCAGTGGGTTCGGTGCCTGGGAGGGAAGTGTGTGGGGCGCTGGGCGGGGTACTGGTGGTCTCGTAGTGCTCAGGTGTTAGGTTGGCGATAGGGGAGTGTGTTTGGAGGGGGTGTCGGGTCGAAGGGTGAGTTGGTGTGGGGGTAGGGGTGGGAGTGGGAGAGCTGCTGTTGTGAGGGAGTGTATGTGGGTGGGAGGAGGGAGGTGGTGGTGTGTCTGGAGGCGATGTGGTGAAAGGTGTGTGTGACAGGGAGATGTGAACAGTGTGTGGTGGGATGGAGGTGGAGTATGAGGTGGGGGTGAGGGAGGGCGTGGGCGAGGACTTGATGGAGGGGAGGAGGATGTGTGAGGTGATGTTGTGGTTCTGCATAGTTGGTAGCGATGGCAGCGATGTTGATCGCTGCACTGGGTTGTTCTGCTTGTCTGGAGAGAGAGTGAGAGAGAGAGAGAGAGCGAGGGGGGTAAGAGTATGTGTATGTATAAGTATGTAGAAATATATACAGTATATATATATAAAAAAACATACAGTATATATATATATATATATTACATAATTTCAAAATATATATATATATATATATATACTGTGTATGTATGTATATATATATATATATATATATATTTAACTTTTTTAATAACAGGTTATTCCTCACTTTTTGTTTTCCACTTTCAGTGTAAATGGTGTTAATAAAGCCATATAAAATAGAAAATTAAGAGTGAGAGAGAGAGAGAGAGAGAGAGAGAGAGAGAGAGAGAGAAAGGGAGTCAATAATTCATAATTAAGAATTTTTTTTTTAATAATGATTGTTTTGGCTTATTGACAACTCCTTTATGTTTACTGCTGTGGATGAAGCGGTTTGTTGCTGTCAAGAGGGAGTCTAGAATGTGAGAGTGAGAAAGGGAGGGAGATAATGAGAGGTTGCTATAAACCTCAGTGTATTCTGTCTTTGTGCATGTAGCAGATCTGCCTGCCACACACCACCCAAGTGGTGTTTTCCGGGCGCTCCGACACAGAGACACAGACGATGGGGTTGCAGACACACCAGTTTTAATGCAGTGAGTGGGCTAGATGGAACAAGCCCCGGAGCAGATGGACAGCACGTCAAGACAAGGGCTCCTCTCCTGTGTGTGTGTGTGTGTGTGTGTGTGTGTGTGTGTGTGTGTGTGTGTGTGTGTGTGTGTGTATATGTATATATATTACAGAATATATATGTGTATATATATACACATATATATGTGTATATGTATATATATATATGTGTGTGTGTGTGTGTGTATGTATATATACTGTATGTGTGTATGTATGTATATATGTATATGTATGTATATATATGTGTATATGTATGTTTATGTATGTATTTATTTACAGTATATGTGTGTATGTATATGTATGTATATGCAGTATATATACAGTATTTGTACAAAACAGAAACAATCAGGTCGTGTGTTATATAGGGTATAAATTATAAATGTGAATTATTACTATGTGATAATTCATATATATAATACATATAACATCAAGTTATATAATATATAGTTGATGTTATATAGATACAGTATATATTAACATTAAAGCAAACTCAATAATTTAGGCTTATGGGAAGCAATAGCATTTGTAAATGTACACAGCAGTAGACGAGTGTGAACAGTGTGCTTAAAAATAGAGTGTCAAGAGTGTGTGCGTGAGGAATCTGACGTGTGAAATGTGTGTGTGTGTGTGGGGGGGGGTTAGATTCCTACCTTCCTTTAATGCTGATCAAATTCTTGAAAATATGGAATCAATTATATAATAATTATAAATGAATATATCATACTATAATTATAAACCTATAAGAATATGGAGCCTCATGTGGTTTTATGATCCAATATTGCACAAAAACATTTCAAAATTATACCAAAAACTGGAGGTCATAGGACTTAGATATGACCCAAAGTCGAGCTGGCTCAGAGATTGGGAGACATTTTTATTTCTATATAAATTAAGCCCCAGTAAGCTCGATTTTTCCCGTTGAAAATTTACATTATTTTTAACCATCAACATTTGACTGATTGATTTTGTATTTTATGTATTTCATTCTTATATTTAGATTTGAGGTCATATAGCCACATTAGGCTCACATTAGGGGGGTCTTGTAGGGGAGGAGTGTCAGGCTGTGAACACTTGAATTCTCTTACATGTTCCTACTTGGACTCTGGGAGTGTGTGGTAGAGATAACAGCTTTAAAAAATAACCCTCGCCCTTCTCTGGTGCTTGCCGTCAGATCCCCCTGAGCCCTTGGAACCATCTCTGCGCTCAGACGAGACCCCGCCCAAGGGCACGTACCGAGCCTTCCTCATCCTTCAGAGCCGATGCATCGTCACGATATTAAGAGATATTACGCACCATTTTGTAGTCTCTGAGGTCTTACATACTTGGGGGAGCTTTCGTAAATAAAGAAAAATCTGGCAGCCTTTTTATAAAGCCTTATCATTTTGGTTTTTGTCCTCTTCATTAGAATTTGTCTACTTGTCTCGTCTCTATCTCATGTTGAATTGTGCTTCTTACTTGGTGGGCTTTTAATATATCTATTTTTTTATTATTTTAACGTCCACTCTGTGTGGTTAAAAATTGTTTTAATTGCGTTTCTTTTATGCTATAAGCACTTTTTAGCACTGAAGCCGCACCGTTACTGTGGCCCCAAAACTGTGATACATACCAAACCGTGGGCCCACTGTACTGTTGCATCCCTACCTACAACATAGTTGGAGACCAACCTCATTTGCACAGTCCCATCTTTATTTATGTTCATATTTATACCCACAGCCATACTAGCCACAATACTGCCACTTAGCCCCAGGCACAGCTTTTTAATTCAACTCTTTTATGCAGAGAACATTTAGTTCTGACTGTGATTCTCCAATGTGGGATTTTGAATTTGACTTTGTGGATCTTGGGACATACTGTATATGGACACCAGGGAAAATCCTCTATGATCAGTGATGTACATGGATCAAAAAAACATCCCTTGCATTTCAATACTTCATTTCCTGAATTCTGGTTAATTTTTATGCACCAATGTGCTCCTTTTATGCATCAGTTTATGGTGGAAATGTCTTTATTTATGTAAAGGAAAGCCTATTTCAAAATAACACTACAGCCCACATTGTGCATGACAGTGCGCGTACACAGCACTAGAGGCAGGTTGTGTTTGCTGTCACAGCGATCATTTCATTTTGGAACCTGCTTCCACTAATGAGCATCAGGGGCAGGTACTGTACTACTACTACTGTAAATGATCAATAGCTAGAATGGTTAGAAAGACTGGCACGGCGGCCGTCAATTCATAAAGTATTCACCACTATTTGAAGGGCACACGGCGAGCCTTGCACCCCCCAAAGTCACACACAACGTGCCCTATGTTCAACTTCTTTGTCCGGTAATTTTCAGTTGATAACATGGCCAATCCACCCGGTCTACCCTGTCCCAGGCGGCCCTTCTGGCATTTGCCCAATTTTCAGATGTCCAATTCGTCACTGTCTATGATTATCATAATTGTCATAATAATCATTTTTCTATATCTTCGGTCCTCCTCAGGTTAATGATGGACATTTTACGCAGGTGATTCTCTGCTGGTCTTGTATTTTTGTCGTTAAGTCACGACCCAAAAATAACAACGCACGGTTCGTTCGGATGTGGAAAGGCTGAGTGTAGGAAGCAACAATCTGATAAGATTAATTTTGATCTAATTTGACCTGATAACAGCAGCTGTAAGATGGTGTGATCTGAGACCCATGGGGCTTGCTAGATGTGAGGTCATTACAACCAGTTGGAAAGGGAGTTTCAAAATAAAAGCACAGCATCGGAGATTTCATTTATACTGTAGATGTTTGAAAAAGTGGACACACACTGTACACTGTCCACTCGAAATGGACCTGCGACCTGGGGTTGAGAACCACTGTTCTACACAATAACTACTAACTTGCTCACAGTTACCTTGGCCTTCGTTGTCGTCCTGAGTCTTGTTTGCCGGGGACGGAGTTGACAGGTTTGACGTGAGCCCGACCTTAGGAACGGTTTCCGTGGCCAAAGTCGCGCTTGCGGTGCCACCGCTGCTCGGGCTCACCCTGGGAGCAGTGGAGCTGTGGGCAGAAGCCTCGGGTGCCTCCGCCCCTACGGTCGGAGCGGGTGCGTCCAGGCCTTGAGTGTCCAGGATTGGACCAGGAGCGTCCAGGCCTTGAGCGTCCAGGATTGGACCAGGAGAGTACAGGGCCAGAGCATCCAGGCCCGGACTGGGAGTGTCCAGGCCCGGAGCATGGACTGCCCCTCTGCTGTCAAGGATTAAATACGACGCCAAAGGACGGGGGTCGACGTCTTCTTCCGGGGAAGAAGGGGAGTGGACTTCAGGGTCCTGGGCTGTTGAAGAGGTTAAATAATGTTTAGATCAAAAGGGAAAAAAGGAAAATGACAGCGTTTAGGGTTTTGCTTCATAAACAAACTTGGTTGATGGAATGATACCAGTGGTGCACTTTTTCACTGCAGGTCGGAAGTATACACTGTAAGAAATACCAAGGCACTTTCGCTTTAAAAAACATTTCTGCCTTGAAATTTTTACTTTTGCCCACTTGTTATATCACTTTTCCTAAACTTCTGTAAGTACAGAAAACTAAAACAACTAAAAGAGTGGAGTTGTTCATTTAAAACTAGTGTAAAACTAGACTACGCCTCGTATCTAATATGGATCCAGTCTCTGATACAGTGAAATCAGATCTAACGAAGAAAATGTAAAAAGCTTCCCATTTTTTTACCCAGGAAAGTTTCATTCACATTAATTAATTCATTCATCCATTCATTAATTCTTGTTCACATCTATTGCTCTAAAAAAACATCTGCCCAGATTTTGGTGTAATAGTTGGTTGAGATTTGATTTACCTTGAGGATCGCAATGAGAGCATGGACTGAATGCGAAAATCAAATTTATCAGAATAAAATACCACTGTTGAGGACAAAATAGGGTCAAAAATAAAATCCATTTTGTAAATAACTGTTGTACCACCCTCAGTGCCTTTCTTAATATTAAAGTATACACAAGGGCAAGTATTTTGTATTTGTCTCTATCGAAGCGACCTGTAGAGTATAATTTGGTCTATCAGCTGATGTTACTTTATTGAGGGCTTCTCTCTCCCTCTCTTCCTATCTCTCTCTCTTTCTCTCTCTCTCTCTGTCATGTCCTCCATCTAGCCGCAGCTCCCGTGTTTTCCTCCAGTTCTTCCCTGTCTTTGATGAAGACCAGAGCACCGACGTAATGTAGCGTAATGTCATTATCGCTCAGTAACACAGTGACATGAAGCCTTTCATTATGTTGGTAATCACTCATACAGCTCATCAATATGCACACACACACACACACACACACGAACACGCGCACACACAGACACACACAGACACACACACACACACACACACACACACACACACACACACACATACTTTAGGCATACACATACACATGAAGAGTCTTGTTTGAACCTCATAAAAATCGAAAAACAGAAGAAACCCTCATATCAGTCATATATACCGAATGAGGTGTACACAATATTGTCCATCCAAAGTAGACAGTCCGTGTGTGTGTGTGTGTGTGTGTGTGTGTGTGTGTGTGTGTGTGTGTGTGTGTGTGTGTGTGTGTGTGTGTGTGTGTGTGTGTGTGCATAATACGGTTCAAAATGACAAAATACCTGAACATTCACCAGCACACGCTCGGATTATGACTCTAAATGTGTCCTCATAATCTTTAAGCATTTTTTCAAGTCATTTTAAATGTATTCGATACGCACCTTCCTGATTTACTCTCCTGACTGAAAAAGTGCAGAAAATGTTTGTGTTTTAAGTTCAAGTGATGACATAATCACATCTACTAATCTAGATGATTCTGTAAACCCCCTATACCTGAAAGTGTGTGTATATGGGTGAGTGTTAGTGTGTGTGTGTGTTCACATATGCGTTAAAATGACAAGTTACCTGAGTTCCCACCAACATTAAGACTTTACTCTCATGATTCCAAAAAAAAAAAAAGTGTGGTTTTAACTGTTTTTAACTAACAACTAATCTAAAAGACGACTATATAAGCCACGCATACCTGGAACGCTGTGTGAGTGTGTGTGTGTGTGTGTGTGTGTGTGTGCGTGTGTGTGTGTGTGTGTGTAAGAGGTCAGTGAGGGAGTGAGTAAAAGAGAGAGAGAGAGAGAGAGAGAGAGAGAGAGAGAGAGAGAGAGAGAGAGAGAGAGAGTGTGTGTGTGTATGTTTGTGTAGAGGGCATAGGGGGGTTATAAAAGGTCCCAGTGTTCCCAGTCTGCACAGGCTTGTAGTTCAGGACCAGCCCACATCCCAACACCCAACTGCTGCGTCTCTAAAACATACTTGAATAAAAAACCTACAGAACATTCATTTTTCTTTTGTCAGATTTCTTTTTGTTTTATATCTAATGCTTTACCATTAGGGTGTATTCCATTACCAGTTGTTTATCATCTTTAGCTTTATATAACCAATTCTTCCCATTTTATTTTCTTTCTTTTATTTATTTATTTTTAGGAAATATTTATTGTTTATCATTAGGTTATGTGTACATTGCCATGTTTTTATTGAGTACAGTCCTCCGGGGATGAATAAAGTATCTATCTATCTATCTATCTATCTATCTATCTGTCTGTCTGTCTGTCTGTCTGTCTGTCTATCTATCTATCTATCTATCTATCTACCTGTCTGTCTGCCTGCCTGTCTGTCTATCTATCTATCTATCTATCTATCTATCTATCTATCTATCTATCTATCTATCTATCTATCTATCTATCTATCTATCTATCTATCTATCTATCTATCTATCTATCTATCTATCTATCTATCCAAAAAATAATCTATCTATCCATCCATCCATCCATCCATCTAAGCTGCCCACCACTGTGGAACCTCCCTGAGAGTCCCTTCAGTAGATAAAAGGACATGGAGCTCATTTTTCCTCTGCTCCGCGGACCTCAAAGGAAAAGGTCAGAGCTGGAGAACCAGAGGATCCCATGCCACCGCCGTCTACCTTTTCCTGTCCGTTTACCGCAGGTGTCTATTCCGGACCATGTCTGACCCCCTCACAAGCCTTTTCGATCCCTGGCCTATTTCTATACTTTATTATTTCCACGTCCATTGGACCATGCAGCATACAGTGATGTGATGCTGCAACGACACTGCTTCCACACCTCTACTAAACTACGTTTCACAGACAGTGTTTAATCTATATCAGGACTAAAATAATCCTACTTAAATGAATCCAGAATTTTTAAATGCCTTTCTGAGACGTTGCTTAATGGAAGGTAATGAGTTCTAGACTCAACTAGTTTTCCTCTGTTGTCAAGATCGACCTTGAGCCCACAACCAATCATCCAAAGGTTTCATTTAAACCTTCACTTAGACCTAGATTAGCTCTAGGGCAAGTCTGAGACAATTTGAAACCATGACTGAGAAAGGCCGTTTCAATTAGTCCAGATTAAAAGTGTGTTGGTAGTCTGAGATTAGGCTGAAGCTGTCTCCACCAAAACAGCCCATTAAGAGCTGACATTCATCACCAATTCTTTATTGTTCATTGTTTCTCGTTAGGTTTATTTTTCTTCTTAACTTCTTAGGTTTATTGCACATGTCAAATGTATTCATCTTCCACTTTAGTTTTTAGGTTGAGGTACATAATTGACAAATTTTCGTGTTTATGTTTATTTAAGTCAGGTTATTTCAATGGGTTTTTTTGTTACCTTTTAGGTTTATATGTATTGTATATCAACAGGTTTATTGTATATTGCCATATTTTTTGCACCCTCTAGTTAACTTCAATGTGTATTGCCATTTATTTTTTCTATTTTTATTTTATTGCATTATTATTATTATTATTATTATTATTATTATTATTATTATTATTATTATTATTATTATTATGCCTATTTGTGATGTGAACTGCTATGATAGTGACATTTTCTTCCTCTAGGGATGAATATAATATCTATCTATCTATCTATCTATCTATCTATCTATCTATCTATCTATCTATCTATCTATCTATCTATCTATCTATCTATCTATCTATCTATCTATCTATCTATCTACCTATCTATCTATCTATCTATCTATCTATCTATCTATCTATCTATCTATCTATCTATCTATCTATCTATCTATCTATCTATCTATCTATCTATGTAAATCAACAATAACACAGCATTAATGAGAATGCATTTCCAAACTCATTGACAAGCCGCAAATGTCATGCAGGGGTCTGTGATTTTCCCACTCATTTGAATTTCAGCTTCGGGTACAAAATGTGATGAGATTGCCAAATGCAGTCGCTAAATGTCAACAGTGTCATTCTGCTGCACATGTAAGAGGGGGAGAGGGAGGTGAGTGGTGGAAGAAGCGCTCAAGAGCCTTTTACGTCAGTAAAAATACAAAAAACCTGACACAACAATATACTCGAGTGAAAGTGAAAATGCCACACTGACATTTCGACTGAAGTAAAAGTATAGTGCCTGCTCTTAAATGTACTCAAAGTATCAAAAGTAAAAGTACTTGTCATACCCAGTGTCCTGATATAATAGTCTATAATACTTCATAAAGTTGTACTGTAGCTTTTATTGTTCCTGTAAATGATGCTCATGCAGATCCTGATTATAATGTTTCATAAAATAATATATGTGGAGTAGTAACTTACAAGGAACTAATGAATCATTAGTGAACAGTTTGATGAACCCAGTCTCAGAATTTTTCTCTTTACCCCGTGTGACCCAGATCTAGAAAGACAAAGCGGATGTCCACTCTCCATATTCTATAAAAATACAATAATGATTCTCATTCTAAATACACATGAATGAACCTCGCGGTGAATCTGGGACACATTTTATGTGCGTGTGTGTGTGTCTCTGTGTGTGTGTGTGTGTGTGTGTATATATATATATATATATATATATATATATATATATATATATATATATATATATATATATATATATATATATATATATATATCCTTTTAAAACCACTGACTATAATGTACGGAGGTTGTAATTAAATCCCAACTTCCCAAACTTCAAGTTATTAAAATAAAAAATGATGAGAAATGTCCACCTACCCAGCGCAGTATAATCCAAGTTAAGGAGCAGAAGTGCGAAGAGCGCAAAGTTGAGCGTTCCCATGATCACGGTCACAGGCAGTACCCGACGAAAGCCAACCGATTCTGACTGCGATTCTGACTGTGATTCTGGTTGTGATTCTGGTTGTGACTCAGAGGACGGCACCGGGAGTCAGGCCTGTTTATAGTTCCCTCTCTTTCTTTTCCTTCCTTTCTCTACTTCTGTTCGCGGACCCAGCGGATAGCTCGATCCCAAACGGCGGCAAAACGGCTCCTCTCGGTCCTGGAGGGATGACGGAGGACTGGACTGAGGTCCG